>NC_136521.1:70432477-70879977 GCF_053919585.1 Euprymna scolopes | reverse complement strand
AATATTATATTATCATTTTCTTCATCTCTCTTGAATACGAGCCTTTCTTTTTTCTTTTCTTTCTTTTTTCCTTTTTCTTTTTTCTTTTCTTTCTTTTTTCCTTTTTCTTTTTTCTTTTCTTTCTTTTTTCCTTTTTCTTTTTTATTTTCTTTCTTTTTTCCTTTTTCTTTTTTATTTTCTTTCTTTTTTCCTTTTTCTTTTTTATTTCCTTTCTTTTTTCCTTTTTACTCTTTTTCACCTGAAACAAGGCATATTACTACTTGGAATGTAAGGACTACTATTTATGATCATGTCTAACAGGACTGTGTAGTGTTGAGCAGTGAGATGTCTGTTCACATTACATTTAAACTTTTGCAGGTTAGTACAGTCAAGTAAGATGGAAACAGGAAAGGAATTCCAAACTCTAGCAGTCCAAGAGAAGAAACTATTAGAGTAGAAGGCTTTCCAGCATCTAGGGACCTCAACAATGAAGAGATAAGATTTTGCTACTTGTAAAGTTAGTTGGGAGTATGTATGTTGAGAGGGCACAATTGCTATGAGTTCATCAAAGCACATTCAACTAAAGTAACTGTAAAACAGGTACTAGGATGCAGCATTGAGGTGATTATACAGCAGTTGGAGCTTGCCCGACAGTAGAGAACATATTAGATTTACAACTTCTTTTTTTTTTTTTACCTTGCCTAAAAGAGAGAAACAAGTGGTAGATGTATCAGCCTAGATGTGGCAACAATACCCCATGCTTGGGCGAATCGTTTGTAAAGATACAGGATGCTCTCTGGTGTGAATAATTTTATAACATGATAGAGGGAGCCCACTTTGTTTGCAGCAACCGTGGCAATCTCCTCAATATATTTGTTCTAATTCATGTTGCCTGTGAATGTTAGGCTGAGGAGTTTAAAAATTGGACCTTCAAGTAGGGTGTTATTTGTCATGAAAATCATTGGTTGAGAAGACTTCTTAGAAGTTTTAAAGGAAAGAAGCTTAGTCTTAGTAGCATTAAATGTTACCATTCATTTATGAAACCATTCCACTACGAACTGAAGGTTGTTTTCTAAGGATTCTGCCATTGCCTTGGATATATATACATCCGTTTTTTCTTTATGCCTAGCGCATTGTATCATCAGCAAATATACCTATCTTCGACATAATTTTATCAGGGAGGTCGTTTATGAATATCAGAAATAATAAAAGTTCAAAGATCAACTCCTGAGGCATACTCACATTAATATCATGCTGTTTGGATATACGCCCATGAAGGATAACCTGGATTCTCCTCTTGTCTAAGAAGGATCTAATTATATTCAACATCCATCCAGTAATATTGTATAATTTATTTATTTATTTTTTACATAGGCATCACCACTTATCAAAGCCTTGAGGCCACTCGAGGATAAGGGTCAAAGAGTGTACAGTAGAAATTGGACAATATAGTAATCGTTAGTAATGGAAATTTAGTACATTTGTTAACTTATATGGAACGGCTCATCAAAAACTTGTTTACGTTGAACTTAAAGACAACCATATTGTAATCAGCTGGAAAGCAGGAAATCAGAAGACAATTCCATAGGCATGCAGTTCTAATAAAGAAGCTTTGCTCATGGAATCTACATTTAGGTTTAGGTACAGATAAAGCGTGGGGGAAATTATTGATAGTGATTTCTGCTAGACAGGTGTTTCTTGTGAAAGTTTGGCGAGGGGGGGGCATATTTTCTATAGGCATCCTTCATAGTATAATTTTTTTTCTATAAGCAACCTTGTCAAAGACTTTGGATATATCAAGGGTTGCCGCCTTAGCCTGTGTATGGTATATACATTTAGAGATTACTGTTACGGTATCTGCAGTAGAATCATTCTAGACTGAGTTAATTTTTATTTTTTTTCTCCAGCCTAATGCAAGTCATTTTCAAGCACAGTAGCAAAGTTGTTATTCAAAAATGGGGGGGGGGAAGGGTGTCTGTCTTTATTGCATATCAATGTTCACTTTACAGCACATCAGCCGTTTTGAGGAGTTTATAAAAACGAAGCAGAACATGCCTTTTATATCTTTTTTGCATCTCTTGCCATGTCCTCGGGTGGCTTGTGTCCTGACGTTGGCTCACCTGGAACAAAATCTCTCATGCATGACAACAGACACAAGTCTCAATTCTTTGGACAATTGGAACTTTATTTAGCTTCATGGTTGAAGTCGCGTTCCTCTTCTCTGCTCATCCTTAAAAGAAGACGGGAAATTTTGCTAACAGTTTATCTGTCATCCATCCCCAACTCTTATCACTCCCACGAGAAGTCTTTCATCTCGGAATCACAAAAGACTCTAGACTGTCAAACTTGAACAATGGACTCTAAGCTGTGGATTCTCTTGAAAAATACCTGTTTCCCTATTTATTTTAAGGCGTGTGCGTGGGGCGATGGCTCTTGTAAACTGGCTTGCACACAAAATGCACTAATCTGCCTCGTAACCCTTTGCTAGCATGCAGGTGCCGCATTGTCAAGGGAAGTCAATGGGTTTGAAGCCTGTCAGCCTTGGCCCTTCGACCTCTGTGCACTCAACTTGACACAAACAAGTTACGTTCAACTCAGTATCACGTTAACCACATTATTGACACACAACATAAATAGTGATGAGACGTTTATTAAATTCATGCGATCTGCACAGATGCAGTTTTTTAGCCTTCTTCATTGACAAGTCACGACGGCAGATGTTACAATAAACCATATCAGAAACTGAATGCAACTAGATTCCGAAATTTAACCAATATTCTTCAACTGACATGGGTTATGGGAAGTGATTGAATAGGATTAGCATCTTCTCTTTTAAATGGACAAAGTCGTTGATTTGGGATGCTAATTTACATCATAAAAAGCAAAAGCATAGAAAAAAAAACTTGTTTGACAAGAAACGCCTGAAGAAGGTCAGAGGTTACATTGACTAAAACATTGTGAGAATAAAATTCAAAATGCGAACTAATTAATCCAAATAATAGCAAAAACAATATTTTACTTTATTTGATCCATAACAAAATTCCATAGAAATTTTTTTTTGTTCCTAATCCTTTTAAGAAAGTAATATTCTTTTCACATTAAGAACTGACCTTGTGTTTAACTTTACCCTTATGTGAGTTGAAGGAGGGGGAGTAAAAATAAATGGGTCAATTCTTTTCTATCTTGCTTTCATTCTCCTACTTCAGTTTCTTTCCATAGAACTGTCTGTTTGTGGAACACAATACCATGAGACTGATTCCCAGCTGACTATAACATGGTCGTTTTCAAGTCTAATGTAAATAAGTTTTTGTTGAGCCATCCTCTTAAATAATTAAACCCTACCACAGTTCCACCATTACTGATCATCACAGTGTTATCTCACTGTATACCTAATACTCATTAATCCTTACCCTAAAGTGGCCTCTGGGCTTTGATAAGCTTTGATTCCCAAATACAACTTCTTTTTTTTTTTTTTAATTCTGTGTGTGTGATTATACTAGTAGACATTTGTTAAAAAAAAAAAAAAAGCTCCAGTGAAGTTTTTAAAAAAAATTTGTTCATAATAATTTGGGGAGAGCAAGATTCTTTTCACATTAAGAACTGATCTTGTGTCTAACTTTCTCACCCCAATCCACCCCACCCCGCGTGAATTGAGAAGGGGTGAGCTAATAAATGGGGACAATTTCCTTGTATCTTCTTACTTTCATTCTCCTTTCTACTTCATTTCTCTCTGTGCGACTATACTAGCAAATATTCCTAATCTGTCAACATGCGTTACTATCCCGCTCGAAGTGTGCCAATCCATATCCAGTCATCTCTCTCTCTCTCTCACACACACACACACACACACCCTCTCCATAAAAATCAATAAGACTCTGATCAGCCACAATTGATTATTAGTTTCCCTCAGCGCTTCTACAACGTTGCATCATCATCATTGTAGTGATTTTTTCCTTGAAGAAAATGTTTTCAAACCTGCAGTTGAATTGCATAACCTGCTGTGGAAAAAACATTTCGTTTAGAAATCAAAAAAATTTTTTTTTCCATGCAGAAAAAAACAAAAAAATTTAATCAATTATCTCCCTTTAAAAATCTTCTTTTTTTTTTTTTGTTAAAAAAAAATCCAAAGTTGTGTAAAATGAATTTCTTAAATAGAACATTTTTGCACAACGTTTGTTTCTTTAAGATATTTTTTAATGAAAATCACTCCAGACGAAGCATGAAGCTACTATATGTAATGAGCTTAAAAAAAAAACAACCTATTTCAAGGTTAAAAACTAGCCAACGAAATGTTACATTCCAAGCTAAAAAACAGCCATTCACCCTTTGTTAGAAACCTAGCTCATGGAATATGAAAACTTCACACAAAATAAGAGAAGCGAATTATGACATTAAAATTCAGATATAATGCTACTAAACCTTATGTTTAGAATCCTTATTTTGATTAAAATTCATTACATAATTTTGATTCTACAAAATGTCTCAAATTTAAGGTTCCAGCTGTAAAAATTGAATAGTTATTTTCCCTGAAGGAGAAAAGGTTTTAAGGAACTTATAATAATATTGTAGCGTTTGATACTTTACATTTGTAAAGAAACTCTTTATATTATACAGTTATATTTAAGAAACTCTTTTGTAATGGTGTATAAAAGGAGACAGGAGCTTTTAAACACACCGGAAGTTGGCACAAGCGTGTCTCAATTTAGGTATGGAAGCACAGAATCGATACGATTTTCAATTACATTTTATGTTTTTTTTTTTTTAACTTAATTAAATATAGTTATTTAAAAATATGTTATAAAAAAAATAAATGAAACAGCTGAGAAAGTTTGTATTTTTATATATTTTTATAAATTTTATAAATTTTTTTGTTAATATATTTTTTTCAAACATTAAGATTTTGTTTTTTGTTTTTTTTGGGTTTTTTTTTTAAATATAGTTAGATTTTTACTTAAACCTGCGTAAGCTATTACGACCTATTTTTATCAATTATTATTTTTTTCATTTTTTAATCACATATCTTTTTATCAATCTTTAAAAAAAATTTTTATCGCATATCTTTTCATTCAAATAACTGCTTTTTTTAAGTTAATGTTATATATTTTGTCAAACTATTTAAATATTTTTAAAATATATTTATATACAGAAATATGAAAAAAGTATAAATGTGTCACAGTTTTAGCAGTTTCAAAAAGGTGAATGTGCAACAGAAAATAGTTTAACAGTTTAAAAATGTGAATATTTCACATATGTTAAAAACACTAAATTCAAACAAAAGTATGAATAGATTACGCAGTTTTAAATAATAAAACTATATTTGAAAAAAAAAACAAAAAAAACGAAACCTAAATATGTTTGAAAAATATATTAACAAAAAATTTATAAAAATACATAAACTTTTTTATCAATTGTTTTTTTTTTAATTTTTTTTAATCGCATATCTTTTATTTGATTAAAGAATAAAAAAATAATTAATAAAAAAAGTTTACATATTTTTATATATTTTTATTATAAGGAGGGTGAAAAAAAATTAACATAAAATATAATTGAAAATTGTATCGATTCTGTGCTTCCATACCTAAATTGAGACACGTATGCCAACTTCTGGTGTGTTTGAAAGTTCCTGTCTCCTTTTATGCACCATTACCAACTCTTCATATTATACAGTTATATTTAAGAAACTTTATTATACAAATTTTTTTTTTTAAATTTAGGACTGCTTTATTGACTATTTTTTTTCCAGAAACTTTTTAATATTCTAAAATCTTTTTAAAAAGTATTAGAAACTCTTACAATTTTTGTTGAGAACACATTTCCTTCAATCTCTAAACTTTTTATAATTATAAGTTTAACTTTTTTTTTCTTTCAGTCCAACGATCATTTGAAACAAATTCTTATTTTCCTTTGATTATTGTTCGAAAATGTCTTAAAAGCCATTTCTGTTTTGTCCAAAATATGAATGAAATGAAAATTCAAAACGTTGATTAGCATTTGGAAGACTTTTAGGTTTTTTGTTAGGTTTTCATACGCATATCTTTGATATGTTTATAAATATATTAATGCATTGATACTATGCAGAAATGGATGAGGCATCCTCTGCATGAAAGAATCTAAATAAAATTTGTATAATGAAAACTATATTCATGCGTAAGTTATTCTTTACCTCCATCTTTGTATACATATGCCATCTTGGATATTACCAGTAATATTTTCAATAAGAATTAATTACATCCTTTTATACTGTATCTTTTTGTAACGTGGCTGTTACACTTTAACCCTATCATTACATTTCAACCACTCAGACCCACACATTGTCTGGTACCATCGCAAAGGAACAAACAAAAAAAAGGAAAGAAATAAGACTCAGCATTTTTTAAAAGGCAAATGAAAAGCATTTCATGGTTCTTCCAACAATAACACATTTCATTATCTTTCAAAAGTCTTTTCGCACATGTTTTACAATGCTCTGTCATGTAACATGCGCTTTTTAAAAGCCTCTTTCCTCACCACCTGACGCCAACCTTAGCCAGTGCTTTCTTGCCTTCAACTTCACACATCCATCTTCCCCGGTGCACAACTTGCTTCTCCTCTCTATCACGTGCTGTCCTTTTTTCTTTTTTTTTTTTTACTCCTTCCAATGACGTCAGCACGTACACACTTGCTTAATCTGCATATGCACTAAGATGGCAGCTGCTGCTAATATTTTTGCTAGTCAGTTATGCTACAGTGGCTGCTGATTTTCTCACGCGCGCCATATGTGCTATGCTAAATTTTAAATAACAACACTTGATTTTCCAGAATATTCATCAGACAGCTTACTAATCATTGCAACTTATTTAAAAACTAGTTATGACAATCTGAATCAGGAATCAAAAATAATCCAAACTTTTGAGGACATTAAAATCAGAAAAATTGTGCTCATTTTTCGATGCCCAAAACGATTCTTTTTATTGTTTTTATTTGTTTACTTTTGCTTAAAACTTCATTATCCATAGCTCATATTAATGATGAAATGATAAATAGTTATTAATTTTAAACTGGCAGGAAAACTGAAATCTATACATCATCTCCAAGTGTATTTTTACGGTTGCAAAAAATATATGCACATGGGATTTTATGGTAATCACCCCATACCCAATCAAACAAAAGAGCAAAACAATTCTATACTTACAAATTTCAAAAGAATAAGAATCAGTAATTGTATCAGATTCGAGAATTTGGGACAAAATTGGTAATTGTATTAGAACTGGGTGAAAATATTGGAATCATCCCATCCCTAATTAAAACCCATGAGTTGCCCAGTGTTGGCCCTTTTGGCTAAGATCAAATGGGACTACGGTGGTTATTGCTAAATTATTTAGAATAGGTTCAATGAGGGAGGTGGGTGGGGGTCTTATCTTTATTTTATCTTATTTTTTTTGTCTTGCTCTCTATTTCCACTGAAGTTTTACATAATACTAGGTACAGGCAAAATGAATGCCGATGCTCAAAATGTATAAACATTTTGACCCCTCCCTTAAAAAATCACCCAAAATCAGGAAATTAACTAATTTTAATGAAATTTTCAGTATTTATCAAATAATAATCGTGGAATATAATGAACTAATTATTTTTATTTAAATCTTAGTGGAAATGTATTGTTTAAACAAAAAATACCTTTACTAAAGTTATAGTTTTCAGTAGTAAATAAAAAACACAAGAATTTATTTTTGCTTTTTTTATATAAATAAAGCATCATAATTTGTAACAATAAAAATAAAATAATTTTTATAGGAACATTACGAAAAAGCCTCTAAATCCGTATTAATGAATTCTATATAACTCGAAGAAAAATTAATTTCTCGAACTATCGATATTACCATTGAATTAAGCATTGTTTATTTAATATTTTCAGACAAAAAAAGTATAATTGCAAAAAATATTTTTACTTTTTTTTTTTTTTTTTTGAATTACAGGTTTCACATAATTTTTATATGCAAAATTTAAATAATTTCCTTGCTCGCAAGAATGTGAAACTTTCGGCGTAACATATTTTTTATATAATATTGAACAATAATTAAGAAAAAAAATTAATTTAAAAATAGGAACATAGAAAAATAATTAAATTAAAAAATGCAAAAATTAATACAAACGTTCAAAAAAGGAATGTACGGATACACAACTGGGGGGGGGGGAAGAACTTCCTCCCTTTTAATTACATGACGTCATTTTCACAGTTTTTCGACTGCCTGAAATTTTGGGCCTTCATAATTTTCGTGTTTACAAAATTTTAGTTTATTGCGTTTTGCGAACGCCAGACTCACTCGGTTTTGGGCTAATTTATGTTTTGTACAAACAAGGTGTTTTTTTTTATTTAATTCAATATCTTAGGACTTTACTAACTTTGAAATAGACCCAGAAAACTAATATTCATCTTTTAAAGGATTTTTTACAATTACTTTATTTAACTTCAAAATTTAGCTGAATTTGGTAGCTCGCCATGAAAACATTTTCACAACCTTTTTTTTTCACGTGTACAAATATTTTTTTCCTTTTGGAAATTAAGTTTAGTCCTTTATCTTTCAAATACAATCAAAAAGTAGTCGGAAACCTACAAAAAAATTATGATAAATCGGCTTTCAAAACTAGGTCCCCTATTTTTGTCCGTCCCTAACATATACTTATGAATAACATTTTTTAACACCTCAAGTATATGCGGTATTGCGGTGACAGCAATGATTCTAGCCAAACATTGAATAGACAAAGGATGACCAACGACCTTCCCACCTTTTCTTCACTGTTTTGATAATTCTGTGTCTAATTTGTTAAAATTTATATTTTATATATTTCATAAATAAATTTTAAAGTGTATTATCTGTTCTGATACTACACTTTATTTTCTGTCCTCGGTCAATGGATGAGAAATCTTTCCAGATCGAGTCGATTTTTATTTTTGTTCCAATTCAGAATGCCCCAGTTTTTGGTGCTGTATTTTCTCCATTCTTTCCTCGTGAAAACGCAAGTAAATAGACCGTTTGTCATAATTACAATGCATCATAGAAAACAGTAATATTTTATAGATTTTTCCTTCACAAACGCGTCATATTGCCTCTTACAAATATGAGGCTACTGTGATGAGAGCCAGATTTATAAGGGTGCAACCTGGGTTGAGAGCTGGCACAAGATCATTCATATGCGCAGAAGCTTTATTTATTACTTAATAATTAATTTGTGTCTTTTTGTAACTGAAATTCGATACTTTAAGGAAACATCTTAAAATTTATATAAATTTTAATTTATATTGACATGATCTCTTGTATATATTTTCTCCACATATGGATTGAGATTCTAGTAGAGAAAATACTGATTTCCACATAAAAATAAAGCATTACAAAGCATTACTCTTCATATAGAATAGTCCTCTTAGTAACAAATAGCACGAATGTAAACAAAAACACATACTCGCTATAATTTCTCAGTGTTGAAGCAAAGAGGTAAAACTGCTGATCAATCACTGTTGAATTTTTTTAGTCTGATGCACCCCCCCCCCAGAACACTCAGATACTTACTACCACCTCCTCCCTACATGCATCCTCACATAATAATGTTAGTAGTAGTGGTCATACATAATTAAAATGGAAATAAACGAATAGTTATATAGTTTATTCAATAAAATTCTACCCTGTCAATCAAATGGGAAGGGTAATAACTATAAATCAAGTGGGTTAAATCAAGTAATCACACCATTGCTAATACAATAATCAATAAAATAAAAATCAGAATAATAATCACCGACTGATCATTGGGCAGATTGTTGTTAACGATCAGCAACAAGTTGAGAAACACCTAGTAATGTTGCAAGAAACTCTTTCACTCCCATCCCCACCGCAACAATCTCATGGACCTCCTATGCAATAAATTTAGCCACTGCCCACCTGAAGCCTCGTAACGCACTCTCCCTAGTGGCCGGTTCAGACTCCATTGGGAAACTGCTCTAAACACTTTCTCACATCTGAAGCTATTTTCTATCTCTACGAATCTACTATCAGACCATGTATGGGGGTTGATTGTTGTCATATTTGAGCTGGTAAATTTCTGTCCCATTTGAAGGTTCTTGATAAAGTACAGAAATGCATCTGTCATTTGATTGCCTCCATCGTTTCTTCTTTGCAACATTCTGTCTTTTCTATAAATATTATTATGACATGTGTTCTTCATAATTGGCTGATCTGCTTCTTTTGTTACAGCTCGTTTGACTAGCTGGTCTAGTGGTCTTCATCAATTTACTGTTTTGATATCTCATTGTAATACAGCTTCCTATTCCAGAAGCTTCTGTCTAAAAACTGCAGACTTCTGAGACGCTCTCACTTCTTACTGTTTCTCTCCTGCTTATAATCTTAGTCTTTTCAAGACAAAAGTCAATAGCCAATTCCTGTCTTTTCAGTAACCATCTTTCATTTTCGTTAACTCTTTACATCAAGTGGTTTCATACTTTGTCTGGAGCAATTTCCATTAAAAAAAAATGTGGGGAAATGCTCTGAATTATTCCCTTTGTTGCTATCTTGTGATTACGAACTAAAAATCAGCTGTAAATCTGGCAAGTGCACGTTAAGATGGCAAGCAGACAAACAAGACAACATTCATTTCTCTCTCTCTCTCTCTCTCTCTCTCTCTCTCTCTCTGTGTGTATTCTTACTTATCCGTCTATCTACCTCCTCCTCCTCTTCCTTGCCTTTTATCCCTCCCTCTCCCGTCTCCATGTCCATCTCCCCACCACCATTACCATCAACAGAACAAAAAAAGAAAACGTCTTTGGAGCAGAACTGCAGCGGAGTTTGGTGCTAGTGATGCATGGGGTAGTCAGACAGACAGTTGTTGCTACGGTAACATGAAAGCTGCCATGCTTCTTCATCTTTTTTTTTTCTTTGTGTGTGCGTCTTCAAGCGGACCCATTGTTCTTTCACTTTTCAGTCACTGCATGCAGCAAATTTTAGAGAGTGTTAATTATTGCCATCACCATGGTATTGTGCACAGAGACCTGAAGGTGAGTAACCCCAACCCACCCGTCTTCTTTTAACTTTTGAATAAGTCTCTTTCAATTATCAACCTAACGAGCTGCTGTCTCTTCTTCAATAACTCATTTCATTAATATCACGCGCTGATAGACAAAACCACAGACATTTCTCTCCCTTTTTTTGCCTATTTTTTGGATTAGTGTTGTTGGAATTAACAATTATGTTTTGTTATGAATTTTTTTTTTATAAAAATAAAAATATAGTTCATAATTATAGTTTTATACTTGGACTTAAGTCAGAAGTGGATAACTTCACAATTATTCACACTTACACACATATATTGTATAAAATAAAATTTATACAAATATTTTGGTTACACAATTGAAGACATGTTTCAGTTCAAGCTGGAAATCATTTGAGCTTCTTCCGGCAAAGTTCTTAGTATGAAGACAGAGACAATATATATATTGCAGTTTCTTTGCACAAGAAATATTAGTGCATGGAAGTTAAGCTGTGATCAAAGTACATCAGTCATTTTCCTATAGAAATGCATTGAGACTGATTCACCATAGATGTGCGTTGGGAATGAATAATTATGAAAATGGCACATAAGCGGTTCTCTGTAAAAATGGCACATTATTGGCCTGCTGTAGGAATGGCACATGATTGGCATATTATAGAAATGCCACATGATTGGATTGCTATATAACTAATTTATGATTGGATTTCTATAGAAATGCCACGTGATTGGCGTGCTATAGAAATGCACTAAAAAATATTTACCAAATATGAAGCAACTGTTTTCTATCTAGAAACCTTCTTGCAGGCCATGAAAAAATATTTGTAAAGGCTTTACTATGGAAAGTTATCAAGAATGTTCTGTTTTAGTTTTTGCTTATGTATAATCCAAGTTTTCTTTAGCTCTTTGAGTGACAAATTTCTTACCATTATGCTGCATCCAATGCCATATATTATTTATAAAACCAGTTCTTTTTTTCAACGGCCAAATCACATGACAAGTACATTCTCATATGCTACCTTGATAAATTTGATCCGTAGTATTTTAGCAAGTTGCTCACAAATTAAACATTGTCAATATTGGTATAGAATAGGATATATATATATATATATGTATATATATATATATATGTGTTTTTTAAAATTTGAAAAATATTTTTATACTATTTGTATTCACCCACAAATGCGAATCTTACAGATTTATGTGATTTATTCTTTACTTGAAGACCTGTAAAGAGATTAGTACTCTTTGTTCGGAACAAATTTACATAATGTTTTGATAATAGTTCTATGCTCTTATCCAAAATCCAATATTATTTTGTCTGCGTACATGTTTGATATTATCAGTTTTGAAAATAATAGATATCTTTTTTCTTTCAGGTTTGTTTTAAAGAATCTCTTTAAATCTGATTTGATTTTAAAAATTACTGTATTTTACTAGCATATAAGACACATATGAATTTAATCATTATCGTCATTATTATATGCAATCCACAGTGACCATTTCATAAAAGCCACAAATCCATGCTCATCCTTAACTTTGTTATATTGTTTGTGTCATCTTGATAATTACTGGGGCTGATATTGTTGTATTCCCAGGGAGAGGTATACACATTCTGTACATATATACTTCTGTATATAACAAGTGTCTTATTGAATGTGCGTCTGTTTTTCTTACATGTATTTACATGTGATCGCCTAGTTTTCAAAATGTCACAAACAACTTATCTAGTGTATGTTCACATATAACGACAAATAAGGGACAGAATAAACATGTATGTCTCTTGCCAGACAAAGGGTAGACATACCTTCAACAAAAGGCACAGATATCATTCTACAGCAGGGTTACAACATATGGCCAATTAGGGAACAATTGGCCCGTCTTTGATCTTGTTGGCCAGAAAGCTGCAACAAAATTTCTATTACATACAACAGACGTCAGGTTTATTTCTGGCAACTTTTATTCCAGAATGTTGTTCCCATTTTGGAATGGTTCAACACCTTTTTTTTTTTTTAATTTTTTTTTATACTCCAAACAAGACAGGGTGTCACTTGTACGTAAGGAGCTACTATTTGGGACCAGATACTATGTAGGGTATTGAACAGCGAGATCTGGGAGGGAATTGCAAAGTCTAGTAGTTCGAGGAAAGAAACTATTTGAGTAGAAGTCTTTATGGCATCTTGGCATCTCTACACTGTAGGGGTGGGATTTTGCTGGTTGTCAGGTTAGTTGAGGGTATTTACATTGATAGGTTACAAGTGCTTGGAGTTCTTCCGAGCATTTTCCATTAAAATACTTGTAAAATAGGCACAGAGATGCAACATTTCATTGATGAGGCAGGAGTTTTGTTGATAGTGCAGGACCTATTAGGTTGGTGATTCTCTTGTGAACTCTATCTAGGAGTGAGAGACTAGTAGCAGATGCACCAGACTAGATGTGGCAACAAAACTCCATGCATGGGTGAATGATAGCCATGTAGAGGTACAGGATACTCTCAGGCATGAGCAACTTTCTAGAACAGTAGAGAAAGCCCATCTTCTTCACAGCCTTAGTAATGCTCTTGATGTATTTGTTCCAATTCATGTTCCTTGTGAACATTTAGCTGAGAAGTTTGAACAAAGAGCTTTCAGATAGTGTATTATTAGCCATGACTATCAATGGTTGGGAAGGTTTCTAGTAATTATTAAAGGAAAGAAGCTTAGTCTTTGCAGCATTGAATGTTACCATCCGGCTATGCCCCCATTCTACTGGAGGTCTTCATCTAAAGTTTCAGACATTTTCTTAGGTATGTGTTCATTCGTTTTTCCCTCGTGTCTTTTATAGAGTGTGGTGACCTCAGCAAATATATGCATTTCAGAGACAATTATATCAGGAAGATCATTTATAAATATGAGGAACAATAAAGGTCCAAGGATCGACCCCTGAGGTCGTACACCCGCATTTAACTCATGTTGTTTTGACATACAACCATCGATGCCAGTCTGAATTTTTCTTGAATCTAAGAAAGATTTAATTATGTTAAGTATTCATCCACATGATTTAATTTTCATTAGAAGATCGTGATGCAATACCTTTACAAAGGCTTTAAATATATCTGCCCTAGCTTCCCCTACCATATCCAGTGCATGGTATATACGTTCAGAGATTACAGTCATGCTATCTGGAGTAGAGTGGGTTTGCCTAAATCCATACTGTCAGTCAGAAAGAAGTTTAGTATCTATGAAGTGGTCGACTAGTGCTTGATTAACTAAAGACTTAAAGATTTTAGTGAAGAGAGGGGAGAGGCTAATGGGATAATAATATAGTGGGTCAGTTCTTTTACCAAAATTTTTGTAAACTGATACCACAGAAGTAATTTTCCAGCAGTCAGAAGAGCAAGATTCACTAAGGCATTTGTTGAAGAATTTGGAGAGACCTGGGGGAATCTCAGCGGAGCATTTTTATTTTTTTTTAATATTATAGCTGGAATGAGATCAAGCTCACAAGCCTTTGAGGTGTCTAGTTTTTTTTTATGATATCACAAACTTGAGAAGGGATGATTTTTAGATCATCAAGTGTAGTTTCTGTCCACAAAGGAAAATCTAGGAGGTAGTGGTTTGCTAGGTCCAAAGAAGTGGAGTTAGAGACAAACCGTTGGGCAAACAGGTTAGCCTTTTCAGTTGCCGTGTAAACAACCTCAAGATTATTGAATAATGAGGGAATTGTTGACTGTCTATTAATCACTAGACTATTATATATAAAAAAAACAAAAAACAACACCAGAATACATGTCCAGTTAGTTGACCATTAAACACAGCTGAGAAAATTTTAAATAAGATATTTAGAAATTATTTGTATTTTAATAAATTACAAAATTTGGGGAATAAAATTGAATAATTAAAATATTTTTTTAATGTCAAAAAAAAAAAAAAGTATATTCTCAAATCACCGAAGTATCAACATAATTAAGACTGTTTTTTTCTGGCCATATAGTCTGTTATATAAATAACATTGTTTGAAACTAATTATTTCACCATATAATAAATATAAAATTAAATTAAACTGAAGTTTCTAACAGTTTATCACTATTGGAGTGTTAATGCAAAAAATTGGACTTAAATTTTTTTTTTTTTTTTTTAACTTTTCTTTCATAGTCTTGTTATTGTATAATGCATTAGATGTGAAGTATGTGGTGTGTAATTGAAAACAGAGGGAGATTGTTCATGTCAGATCACAGGTGAGGTTACTTCCCTTGAATTATTCTACAGGAAGTAGACTATTTAAGGCAGACATGTTGACTGTTGAAGTTGAAGGTGTACCACTTGATATCTATGAAAAATTTAGAATACATATTTCTAAGAATAAGTTGTATCAGTTTCATTTTTCTACATATTATTTTTTTTTTCTACATAATAAACATTATAAGGATGGTTTTTTTTTTCTTAAATTAAGTTGAATTTCATATTTTTGACATTTTATATTCAACAACTGCCAAAATTAGATCGGTATCATCTAGGTCATTGTTGAGGTGGCTTGTTTTCTGTTTGATTGAAGTGTGGTCCTGTTCAGTTCCAGGAGGCCCATCATTCTCATCGTTAGCAAAGAAGTTTATTGTTTATGCCTGAGGCACTCCTACTGAAGAATGTCGAGGTGATTTTTAGATCATCAAGTGTAGTTTCTGTCCACAAAGGAAAATCTAGGAAGGAGTGGTTTGCTAGATTCAAAGAAGTGGAGTTAGAGGCAAACCGTTGGGCAAACAGGTTAGCCTTTCCAGTTGCCGTGTAAACAACCTCAAGATTATTGAATAGTAGGGGAATTGTTGACTGTCTATTAATCAATAGACTATTATTAAAAAAAAAACAAAAACAACATCAGAATACATGTCTAGTTAGTTGACCATAAACACAGCTGAGAAAACTTTAAGATATTTAGAAATTATTTGTATTTTAATAAATTACAAAATTTGGGGAATAAAATTGAATAATTAAAATATTTTTTTAATCTGTCAAAAAAAAAAACAGAACTTTTTTTTTTCTTGAATTAAGTTGAATTTCATATTTTTGGCATTTTATATTTGACAACTGCCAAAATTAGACCGTTATCATCTAGGTCATTGTTGAAGTGGCTTGTTTTCTGTTTGATTGAAGTGTGGTCCTGTTCAGTTCCAGGAGGCCCATCATTCTCATCGTTAGAGAAGTTTATTGCTTATTGCCTGGGGCACTCCTACTGAAGAATGTCGATAGGACTACTCAGGCATTCTTTGCTCCCTGGAGTGTTCTACAGTATAGTATGGGTAACATTAAAATCTGCTGTTTTGTATACTTCAAAGTAACTCATACACACACTGTACTACACTTTCTTCACCCTCAACTGTCAACATGTCTGCCTTAAATAGTTTCCACTTTTCTATATAATAATTCAAGGTAAGTTACTCTTCCTCTTATCAATTAAGCAGCACATTCCTTACATTGGATGAACTTCCAACATTGTGAAATGGTTCATTACATGATAGCGAAGTATCTACCTCGTAAGGGAAACTGATGTAGATTATGAAAATTAAACATTTAATCTCGTTTTTTTTCTTTTCTTCTTTTTCATTCTTTCATTTTTTTATTTTTTTCTGTATGCTTGTATTTTGTCTATGATCATTGTTATACATTCATTGATTCATTTTTTTGCTACATATGCAGAATAAAGGCTATTCTATTGACAAAAATTTTGCAATAGTTTACATAAACTGCCTAGAATTTAAAAACGCTGAGCCAAGGAAATTGCAGCAGCCAAGATCATTTAAGCAAATATTTGCAATCATTTTTTATATTATTAAAAAATATATATATATTGATTTGAACAAAAGAAAATCATATAAAATCAAAAAAGATTTTTTTTTACTTTCAATTATTCAAAAAACAAAAAAATATATATATATGTTCATGAAATTTACAATTTTTTTTTCTTGATTTAAATGTTAATTTTTAAGTTTCATAAAAATTGCCAAATAATTGGTTATAGTATTTTCTTCATAATAATAAAAAAAATTTTTATTGAATTATCTTCATAATAGAAACAATATATTTTTCATTGTTAAAATTGGACAGAAAAAAAATTCAAAGATTTTCATTTGGTACCTCCAGCGTTTTACGTAAACTGGCTAGAAAACTTTGATGATAGTGTGGTTCTTATTTTGCATCAGTACCGTTTTTTTTCATTTTCTTTTTTATCAAATTATTTTTCCTTTTGCTGCTTGATTACACAACCATTAGAAATGACCCTGGTTTATTCTGCTAAATTTTCATTTGGGGGAAAAATTAGTATAATATTTTTTTGGATTAATAAAATTTAAATAACAATATCAATTTATACAATTTGTTAAAACGGTTTTAAATAATTTTTTTTTCTTTATTTGGATCATTCATATGATATACATACATTATATATATATATATATATATATATATATATATATATATATATATATATATATATATATATGTCTGTCTGTCTATTATATAAACATTATTGGTTACATATGTGCATTTATGTTTCGGTGGAGTCCCTATTTAAAGAGACCCACCTCATCAGATCAAACTAGGTGGGTTTCTTTAAATAGGGACTCCACCTAAAACATGTATTCACATATGTAACCAATAATGTTTGTATAATAAACAGACTATATATCTGCTCTGTCTTCCATTGAGCACTCTTTAATAATCACACAGGTTTCATTGGATTTACATCAAGGAAACCAATCTATACAACAATTATGTATATATATATATATATATATATATATATATATATATATATATGTAAGTAAATTTTTGGTACAACAGAATGGAAGGATAAATTTTAGAGGAAACATCATTTAATCTAAATACCAAAAAACAAGAAATGGGCAGATGAAAATAAAAAATTTTTTTTTTTTTTCCTTAAGGCCTTATCGTCTGACCCTCTAAGAGGAGACGTCAGAATGATAGATTAAAAACTAAGAAAAACGAATGAGGGAAGTGGGGAATTTTGGTTGCAGTTGGAAGAACAGTGAGAGAAAAAAAAAAAAAAAAAAAAAAAAAATTAAAATTCTCACTGTTCAGGTGGTTTTAAATCAATGAATATCTCCAACTGATGTCTAAGAATATATATGTATATATGTCTGTCTGTCTATTATATAAACATTATTGGTTACATATGTGCATTTATGTTTCGGTGGAGTCCCTATTTAAAGAGACCCACCTCATCAGATCAAACTAGGTGGGTTTCTTTAAATAGGGACTCCACCTAAAACATGTATTCACATATGTAACCAATAATGTTTGTATAATAAACAGACTATATATCTGCTCTGTCTTCCATTGAGCACTCTTTAATAATCACACAGGTTTCATTGGATTTACATCAAGGAAACCAATCTATACAACAATTATGTATATATATATATATATATATATATATATATATATATATTAAGCATCCATAAATATAAATAGTAAAAATCCAACCAGTTTAATTCATCCTTGAAGATGAATCTAGAAGGATTTGAAAGTACTAGGGCAAATAAGTTATGGTTATTACATCAACCAGTTCTCACCTAAAGTAAAGACTACAATACAAAAAATGGAAAGGATTCCATGTAAAATTAAGACTAAAAACGTCCATTGAATTTAACGAATTATGCATATATATATTAAGGGCATTAGAACAACAGTCTAGAGAGGACAGTTTATTTTAATGTATTAGTAAATTCATTAATACAATTAAAAGAAAAGAAAACAGTGCTCATTGTAATGTAGATATATAATAAGCTCGATAGGCATGTATATCCTAGATCTATTTTGATATTGAGTAAGATGATTAATAATTATCAATCATCTTACTCAATATTATATATATATATATATATATATATATCGACATATGTATACTTTGCTCTATAGTTTATTTTATAAGGTGTAGTTCTGATGACTTCAGAGGAAGTTCAAATATGAACAGTACATGGAGATGTGTGCAGTAGAGTAGACCACAATGATATGGCCACATTGAAAGAAAAAAGCAAATGAAAACATTCGTATATACTAAGTGTTGGTATACATAAGCTTTGGTTACATGACAAACATATTTAACATTGAATTATTTTTGTCATTACTAACCAGCAAAGTGTTTCCATTGTTGGCCAAAGGAAGAGTATTAAGCATGTGTACACAGTGTGATGATATATGGAAGTGGCCAGTGAGGGTTGAGGACATGTGTTGCATGGAGAGAAATGATAGGAGAATAATATGGATATATAATGTGAGTGCTAAAGACAAATTTAGTTCTGATGACTTCAGAGAAAGATAAAATCTGGACAGTGTAGGGAGATGTGTGCAGAAGAATAGACTTTAATGATTTGGCTACGTTGAAATGATGGATGAGAGTTTGCGGGTTAGTAGGTGTAGAACAGTTGAAGTAGCAAGGTCAATCGACAGGGGAAGACCAAGGAAAACATGTGAAATGATAAAAATTGACCTGAGAGACAAATAAAGACCTAGCCTGAGATAGCTAAATTTAGAAGTCAATTTCTGGAAGCTATTCAATGTATTCTAGCATCCAAAATACATGTTAAACCGATGATGATTATAAAAGTTATTGCATAAATATATTTAAAATACTTGTTAAAGTTTTGCAAGTATTATTTTTAAATCTATATAAAACCAGTGTCATATTTATATGCAAAAAATCTGCCCCACACACAAAAACAATTCGGCTTGTGTATCATTTTCATCTGAGTATTGTACTTTTCTTTCACTATTTTTACTCATATTTTGAAAAAAAAAAATTCTTTTTACTCATATTTCAAAAAAAAATCTCTTGAAATATTTTATACCTATTATTGGATAATTCCTGTACAATAGTTTGAAACCAACTCTCTAGACATTCCAGATATTTTATTCAAAAGTCTGGATTCTAACCATTTCCAATAAAGATGGATGCCAAAATGTAGCCTCTCTTTTTTCTCGCTACTCCTTTCATGAGTTCAGTGATACACTCGCACCACTGTGCTTTTGAAAGGAATACATAATATGAGCGCACTGATTAATTGGCAGGTAATCATCTTTACCGGCCACTTTACCAATTAATTATTAAGCAGTCAATTAATCAGTAATCGATCAATTAATTACTTTTCTCCTTCCTATTAAATTGTAACTTTTTAATATGATAGCTTGACATAACTTGCAAAAAGATGTATTCATATTCTTGGGATTGACATCAAAATACTTCCAGCAGAAACTGGCTGCCATAATAGTCAATATTTAATTTTTTATGCATTTAAATACTTATGTCTGATATTAAATTTAAATACTTTGGTTTTTCTTTTCATTCTTCTGTTTCCACGTTTTGTTAATTTTACCTTTTAACCCTACCAATTATGTACAAATAGTTTTGACTTGATTCTAGCCTCGTACTCACTTCTCTTAAAATATTTCAAGGATCCAATATTGTTACATATCAAAGGTAAAGGACTATTTGCAAACAGGAATTGTCTGATGATTTGAAATTGGTATTGTATTCAAATTGAATGTTCTTTTTAAATATCCAAATCTGGTTGTGTTTATAATGCTAATGCTCTCTTTTTATCGATGTTATGTGTTTCTTTTTTATAATGCCAATGCTATTTTCTAGTAATGTTATGTGTTTTTTATAGTAACTAATGCTCTCTTTCTAATAATGTTATGTTGATATTAAACTAAATAACAATTGTTTTTCTATTTGTTTCTTTGTCTTCATTTACCAAAGTTTGTTCTCTTGCTGTACATTGGAGGATTGTGGTGCCTCTAGTTATCGTCATGTGTGTGTCTGGTGTTCTTCTCAGCATAGGAATGTAGACTTGTGCTCCCTTTAGTCTATTGTCCTGTACTGATTGAACAAGTCTATTGGAAATCGTTCCTCCCATGTATTTATCAAGTCTTCTGCTTCAATTAAGATCCTGCATCAAAAGGATGGCATATACTGTTTCAATCCAAAGGTGAGGTAGATCATTCAATAATTGCTAATTGGTTAATTCATTTGGAGAATATCAAATGTTTTGCTGTATCCCAGGCTTTCATTATGGTTAGAAAAGTTAGTGCTTTAAGCTACTGGCAAACTACTTTGAGTGTGTGCAACCCACAAATGTGCGCGTTCAGGTAATAGTATATGTAATCACACAAAGAATATATATACATTGTTTTTATATATTTGCATTTATAAGTTATCTTCATTCCTGTGGCAATTGTTTGGTGGTCCAAAGGTAAAGGCTTAGCCCATGGAGTCAAAGGTGTCTTCATGGCCGAGTTTGAATTTCCTGACCAGCAGGAATTATCACCTCCTACACTGATAATTGCATAAGCATGAAACACTCGTGTCTGCAGGTATAAATAATAATAATTATTTAATAATATATATACACACAGACATGACAGAAAAGAATAGACACTAAGATAAATATTTTTCCCAAGATTAATATATGCTTATTTATATTTACAGAAAAGAATAGTACTGAAATAACTTAGAGTATCTCATTAAAATTGCATCTAACAACATTGAAGCATGGCACAAACCAAAGGAGCATAAGATCTATCAGAATTTCTGCGAGTACAAATCATGGGTCAACGTGAAGGTTGACTTAGTCAACACAAAATAACAGAAAATCTTCCAATACTCCTTTCTACTGTTAATAGAGTTATCGTTCAATTCACAAGAGAAGACAAAGAGTGGGCAAAACCTCAACCAGGTCGCTTCGGGCCTCTGAAAGAACCTTGTATCTTGTGAAAAGAAATGTTGGAGAGGATCCTTGATACAAAGCCTCTGACATTGCAACACAAGCTGGTATCCGTCCCAGAACAGCTGTCAGGTATGTTCACAAGCTAGGCTATTATGGCAGAGCTGTTAGAAAGAAACCTCTTCTTCGTTCTGCTAATATTAAGTGCAGAAAAGATTGGGCTTATGAGATGGTGGAGGGACCTATGACTTTTTGGACTAATGTTATTTTCTCTGATGAGTCATGATTAGCATTATTTCCCGACAGTGGAAGGGCATGAGTATGGAGGCTCCCTCAGAAAGAGTTTGACTTAAAAAAAACTGCAGCCAATGCTGAAACCTGGTATGGTATGGTACCAGGTGCGATTTGGAGTGATGGTCACTCAGACCTGGTGGAGTTTGAAGGAAACATCAATACTGCTAAATATGTTTCAATATTACATCAATAACTCATGCCAGTATTCTCAAGTGGTAAAATGAGCCAAGTTAATTCCCTATTTATGGAAGACAGCGTTCCTTATCACTCTGTTAGGGCAACACAACATTGCTTGAACCAAAATGGAATTAATAAACTTCCACGGTCAAGTCAGTCCCCAGATATGAACCCAATTAAAAACCTTTGAGGCATATTAGATTGGAACTTTCACAAAAAGAAAAGGCAGTCATCTTTAATGCCATGCCTAGAAGAGTCGTAGCATTAAAAACAGTAAAGAGAATGTCAACCAAGTATTAGTTATTAAATTTGTGACCATTTATTTTTATTTTTTTCTATAAATTATGTTTATTGAAATAAACTGTTTATATTAGTGTCTATTCTTTTCTGTTATATATATATATATATATATATATATATATATATATATATATATATATATATATATAATATATATAATTGATAGCATTTCAGAAATGATTTTACACAAAAATTGTTTGTTGAATTCTTATAGCATATATAAATCTCAGTTATTTACCTAATATCTATATTACAATAGCCTCTGGTGGATCTAATAATTCTATCATTGAGCTGATTTTATACCTGCCGTATTTTGAATAAAATAAGGATTGTTTAGCTATTTATCTATCCATTTTGTTACTTTGTCTGGCTACAGACCTTTAAAGTTATATATGCAGATTATAGTGTTGTTAAATACAACATCCACCGCGTGACCAAGTAGCTATCAGCTTTATAGTAGTAGCTTTGAGTCTGGCTTGGAGGGCAGGTACTAGTCTAGCCATACTGAAAAGCTTTGATACAGCAAAATATTCTCATACAACAACAGCCTACCAATGACTATATTCTTTCTAATAAAATTGACTTTTATAATTCAATGTTGAAGACAATGAAATGCTATGTCATATGGATTAATCCTTACGATGCTTGGTCAGTTTTAAGCAGAATGTTTGATATCGGCTTTAATTAGAGAAAAGATTTTAATTTAAAATTGTTGAATTTTCTTTTTCTAATGCCTTTTCTTTTGTTTTTTTTCTTCTTTTTCTCCATACCCTGACATTTCTTTTTACCCCTATTCTCTCCCAACTGCCTGTATTGCCCCTGTTCCATGTATATCGTAATAGCCGGAGAACCTGCTGCTTGCTAGCAAAGCAAAGGGAGCTGCTGTCAAGTTAGCGGATTTTGGGCTGGCTATTGAAGTAAATGGTGACCAGCAGGGATGGTTTGGTAAGTACCAAACAATACTGGAACGAAATGAAGGTTAACACGAGAAGATTCTGTTTTACTGTAGAATTTGCAGTTAAAATAACTTTAATGAAAGAAATTTATTATCAGGCATCATTTAAGGACAATGACAACAGCAATGATAAAAATACTGCATTCACAAACTAACATCTCAGAATAAACAAAAACAATAAATAAAAGCAAGACTGTTCGTTATGCTTTGTTTATAGTGGAATGTGTAAAAAAAAGATAACTATTTTCTTAGTAAAGTTAACACTAAGTAAAATATGTACAATGATTTTTTTTTTAAATTATTTTTTTTATTGCATTTTAAACCCAAAAAAATGCACAGTGCCACTTTGATGTCAGAGGCTACTATCTGGGACATAATTTGCAGGGGTACTATGTAGGGAGTTGAGCAGCAAGATGTCTGTTTACATTACACTTGAATATCTGCATGTCAGTACAGTCTGGGAAGCAGGAACCTGGAAGGGAATTCCAAAGTCTAGCAATCCTAGCGAAGAAAGTAGAAGGCTTTCTTACATCTAGGGATTTCTATTGTGTACGGTTGAGATTTTGCTGGTTGTCGTGGGTATTTACGTCAAGGGGGTACAAGGGCTTGTAGTTCGTCGGAGCACCTACCATTAAAATACTTGTAAAACAGGCAGAAGGATGTAACGTTTCATTGATGGGACAGCGGTTGAAGCCTAGCAGACAGTGCGGGACCCATTAGGTTTGTGACTCTTTTGAACTTTGTCTTAGAGGAAGAAACTAGTAGCAGATGCACCAGCTCAAATGTGGCAACAATACTCCATACATGGGCGAATGGTAGTCTTGTAGAATTACAGGATACTCTCAGGCATAAGTAACTTCCTAATATTGTAGAAAGAGCCCACCTTCTTTGCATTTAGCATGAAAATTTGTTTCTAATGTAAGTTTTACATGCTTTTAATTTTTAATAAGTTTTAAAAGAACTTCTAATATGAATAAGGACATTAGATCAGAGGTACCGATTCCAAATCTGCAGTTTGTCTCTTTTGATCAGCCATTTTAATTCTGATACTGTAACACACACTTGTACACACAGCTTATATTCGTGTTCAGATGACAATTCAGAATTAGAAATTTTTTTGCCTATTTTCCAATGCTCAAAACGATTCTTTTTATTGTTTTTACTTGTTTCTTTTTGTTTAATACTTCATTTTCCAAAGTTCCTATCATGACTATATGATAAATATTTATTGATTTTAAAACAACTGGCAAAATTAAAATCTATAGATCATTCCTACAGATATATTTTTATGCTTGGGAAAATATATGCACATCTTTTGTGGGTTTGGCTGTAATCCGCCCCCCCATCCCCCCCCCAAATCTCTATATTTAGAAATTTGAAAGAATTAGAATTAGTAATTTAGAAAAAAATAAATAATTGTATCAGAATTGTGAAAAATATTGGAATTGTCTCATCACTTATATAACTACTTCATTTACTCACATAAATTAATATACGAAAGTATAGATTTATGCGTAAACTTTAAGTATTTACTTCAAAAGTGCTCAATACGTAGGTAGAGCTAGTTAGTAATTTGTAAAATATATATGGCGATTAAGCTACACTGAATATTCCGCGTTTCATCCACTCTGCATGAGGAGTCCTAGAGTGGATGAAACGCGGAATATTCAGTGTAGCTTAATCGCCATATATATTTTATAAATTACTATATATATATATATATATATATATATATATATATGGATACAAATTTAAAACTGTAAAATATATTTTGCATGAATTTATTGTTCGACAGGATACTCAAAAAAATATGTTGAAATTTCCTTAATCTTTGGAGTTTTAAAGAAATGTGTTCTTATCAGAGGAAAGATATTGCAAATAAATATTATAGTGAAGCTATGAATTTGCCGGTACTGGCATTAATTGAAACAGCATTTACATCAAAGATAGTCATAAATGCAAAAAAAATTTTTTTTTTTAAATTGATGCAAAGAGTTCATAAAATGAGGGAAAAATTTTTTTAATCTAATTTATAAAACTCATTATGTCTATCTGTCCCCATATTATCAAACTCTCTCTCTCTTCCGAAACTAAAAGTCGCAATGTGGCTCAAATGATTGGATTTTTTATGGGCCTTTAGGCGGTTAAAATAGTTTTTAAGTGGTCAAAAAGGGGTCAAAATTTTAAAAATCGTTACACATTTTGTACATTCATCTTAGTTTATTTTTAATCAGTGTATATGTGTGTCACGTCAGTACAGTGGTAACATCACCAGCTTTGAATGCTATAGTTTTTTTTGGTTTCGATTCTAGCTGATGGCACCCAAATACTTTTTTTTTACTTTTGAAATCATGACTCTATAATAATATATACGAAATCCGAACAAATTAAAATATCATATTTAAAGGTATTTTACGACTGGGCAAAGTCAGGCACCCCTGCTAATAAAAGTATAAATTGAAAGTCAAGGATTAAAAAACCATACATATATTAGAGGGAGAGAGAAATTAATAAATGTACAAGCAAATCAAGTTCTGGTAGCATTAAATGACTTGTAAGGGTTGGTATGCTGCCAACAAAACCAAACAATAAAAATTGGAATTGCTTTTTTCCCATATTACACAGTTACCTCCCTTGCAAACTATAGTTCATGCACTAGGATAGGTACTCAGCTTTGCCCAAAAGATACCTTTTAAAAAAAACATCAACAATAAACTGAGCGACCATAATCAAGGGTGACCCAAAGGCTCCCTTTTTATTAGCAACTGCATAGAGGTGGATGCCATTCTTTTATCAGTATTACTCTACTTAGTCTTGATCCTTACCTTATAATTATAATTCTTAATGTTTAACAAGGGGGTATCTCTGAATTTATTTTTATTTTTTGGATTTATTTTATTTTTTTATCCTTATAATCGACTAGTTTCCTATTGAATTTATATCTATACTAGATCGACTGATCATATTGGAATAACTTAGTATTTATTTATTTATTTTTTTTACTGATTATTCACCCCAAACAATGCATAGTTTGAAACCATGTCTACAGGGGCACATGACTGGGTAGATGTCTTAAGTAATTTGCAATTAAATTTTTTAGTATCACCCGCATTGATGATTGAACCTTCAAAAGAAATATGTAGGTTAGCAATCACTTCCAGCCTTTGTTCCTCAACCAAAATATAAAATATTGTGTATCACCTGCAAAAGGATAAGGTGCTTGCCATTCAGTTCGATATAAACATCAATAAAACATAGAGAACTACAGTGGAGAATAAGATTCCATCAGTATTCAGGATAATCAATACATTGACGACATTCTCAGGGCTGCTGCAAAAAAAGTGGGCTCCCTCTACCATGCTAGTAAATTATTTACACCAGAGAGCACCCTATATCTTTAGAAAGCCACAATTCACCCATGCATGTTGTCACATCTAGGCTGGTGCATCTATCACTAATCTCTCATTTTTACAATAGATAACATCTAAAAATGAGTCTCAAATCTAATAGGTCCAGTACTATCGGCCAAGCTCTAACGTCTGTCCCATCGCTGCAAATGTTGCATCCCTGTGCCTGTTTTACAAGTACTTTAATGGAATGTGCTCTGATGGACTCATAGCACTTGTGTCCCTTTGACGTACATACTCTTGAATAAACTGACAAGCAGTAACTCTCCACAATCCCCTGTTAAACACAAACCCAAATAGTAGCCCTTATGTTCCAAGTGGTAATATTCCTTGTTTGTGATGAAAGAGTTTAAAAAAAAAAAAAAAAAAACTTTGCTAGTTTGGAAGAGTCTGCCTATATGCTAAATAAAAATGTACCTCCTCTATTAGGTTGTCCAAACATTAGCTGTAAACCTATCAATTCAATAGGACTTGATTTTAAAAAAAATAATAATAAAATGAAGACTTTTTTATTTAAAAATTTAAAGTGCAACAATCGGTTTTTAAGAACATATCTAAATCATCATTTCATTGGATTTAAGTATGAGAAACATCAAATAATTTTTTTAAAAATGATACATAAAATTCAATGTTTGTGTATATGTGTTGTTTGTGTATTCCCCTATAGAAAGTTTAGACAATCTAAATAACATCTAAAAGTATATTCGCATGTAAAATGTTCCTGAATCTCTAATGACATAATCATTTTAAAACTTCACATGTATCCTATTTTTCTGAAATGTAAATTATATGTATAAAATTATTTGGGGAAGACAATGGTAGTGGTCCTGAAATCTCTAATGCCATAACCACCTTTAAACTTCAAATATATCCTATTTTTCTGAGATGTAAATTATATGCATAAAATTATTTGGGGAAGACAATGGAAGTGGTCCTAAATACTTCTACCTGATCATGGCTGATGGAACAAGAATAATGTACCTTGAGAAGATCAGAGGTTACATTAGATAAAACATCATGGGAATAACATCCAAGATGAGAACAGTAGTCTGAATATTACAAATTATTAATCCTCATCTCAAAAATTGTGAGGCATAACTATATACTTGTATGTACACTCGCCCATGCATGGTGTGTTGTTGCCACATCTGAGTGGATGTATCCACCATTAGTCTTTCACTTTTAAACATGGTCCAAAAAAGAATCTCAAATTTAATAGGTCCTGGAAAGACTTCCACTCTAACGGTTTCTTCGCTTGGACTGCTAGAGTTTAGAATTCCGTCCATGTTTCTTGCTTCCTTGACTGTACTAACCTACAAAATTTGTAATGTGAACAGATATTCCGCTGCTCAGATGTTAGACACGATCCTAAATAATATCCCCTTATTTTCTAAATGGCAATATGTTTAGTTTGGAGTGGGGGGGGGGTAATGCATTTTATCATTTATAAATTTAGTTGCGGCTAGATTAACCTACGCGTTTTTTTAGCTTGATGCTGTTAAAAGAAATGATATAATTTTTCTGACAACATTTTAAGAATTTTTATCGCAAAGTTAGTTAAAAAAAACTTTTTAGTTTAAAAAAAACAAAAAAAACACATGATATTAATATTATGGGTTTTACAATATCCATAAACATCTAATTTTATGAAAAGCAATTTTTGAAAATAACTGTTTAGTTCTGGAAGAAATTCATAGCAAAGTAGTTTAGCAATTGTTTCAAGGTCATGTTTTTCCTGAAACTTAAATTTTAAAACACAAATGCAGTATTCTGATTTATCTGGGCGAGGGGGGGGGGCGGTTCTTCCTCTAACAATAGTTAAAAAAAGAAAAAAATATTTTTTAAAAATTAAAAAAAAATAGGAAATGTCTTTTTCTTTAGACAAAGAAAACATTAACGAAAATATTTTTATATTGACAAAAATATTTATTTAAAAAAATGTGTGCATTTGTCTATTTAAAAAAAAAAAAAAAAAAAAAAGTACCCGCATGGGAAACATAACAGATTATCTCTACTATTATATAAAAGTCACTTTGTGTGAAAGTTTTTTTTCTCATAGGCTTAACCATTTCAGAACCTATCTTTTTCAAATTTCACACAAAGGTAATTTATATATCTTGCAGTGTTCTTCGCTATGATTTGTACAGAAATTTATCTGATAAGTATCAAAAATTTTAAAAATCCGATCCTAAAAATAGTCTTTCTTTCTTATAGATAAAAAAGAATTTTTACAGGGGAATGTTTGGTTATACCAGCAAGGGGGATAATAAAGGCTTAGCAAATCATTTCTTCTTAAAAAGAACAGAATTATTGACATCTGGAGATATAGGTGACTACAGATCGAATAATCCTCCGTTCAAGCCCAGGTGTACCTCACCATTTTATTTTAATTTTTTCTTAATAGTGATTTCAATTTACAATAAAAGAAGTGGTACCATTTAAAATCGCTGCAAATCATTTATTCGTTTGCATATTTTAAAACTAAACATTAATCAGAAGTGACTTTTCCAGGGCATTCATCAAGCTCAAATATCAGCTGACATGATATTGTAAACAAACACAGATGGAATTTGATGAACAACATTATCATTATTATTTTTTTATTTTATTTTATTTTTTGTTAATTAGTTCACCGGCCAAATTATTCCTCGTAATATATAATATTCAATAGAGGATTGATTCTATAATAATATGTATGCAATCTGCATAAATTAAAATCTCATGTTTAAGCATACTGTACGACCGAGCAATGCCGGGCATCCAGCTAGTATATTATAGGTATAATTTAATTTTAACATCCATTTACACCTGAAATTGTGAAAAACAATTTTCCAAAACAATTGTCTAATCATTTAAAAAATGAACACAAACTCATTTAATTTCCTAGTGAACTGAGAATGTCTGTTGTGCATGTTTTAATTGGTAATTTGTCATTGCTCTTGTCATATCTGTCCATTCTCATCCTCCATCCTAAATCCTTATTCATCCAGTGTGTAAATCAATCAGATCCACCCGTTCCTCAGATTTTCCTCCCTTTCCCCATAACCTCAGGACACACTGCAGTTAGGCTGACCAATCCAAGTCGATGATAAGAACAGTTTCCAGTGTTTGGGTGAGTTTTATGAATTCCTCATCAGAAAAGTAAGTAATTCACTACAAAACACATTGTCATCTTATGTTTTCGAACTTTTGAGATGAGGATTGATAATTTTGATTATTTGGACTATTTTTTTCATCTTAGATGTTATTCTCACAATTTATTTGACAATGTAACCTTCAATCTTCGTCACGTGCATCTTGTTGAATTTGTAGTACAACAGATAAATCTGTTAAGTAAAAATCTTAAAATGACAGTCTTCTGAAGGTTGAAGGTTCAATCCTCACTACAGGCGATAATAACAATAGAATAAAAATTACTTAAAACGTCTACCCAGTCCTGGTTGGCAGAATGAGAACAGTCTACCCTCGTGAAATAAATAAAAGGTTTAGTTTGAGAAGATGTATCTGAAGAAAGTTGGAAGTTACATTGGCCAAATGTTATGAGAATTATAGTCCAAATAATACATATTTTCATCTTTTTATTTTTTTTTTTAATTCTTAAAATTAAAAAAAATATATTTTCTATTTTTTAAATTTAAATTAAAAAAAAAAAAAAAATTTTTTTTTAATTTAAATTTTTAAAAAAAATGTGTTTTTATGTTCTATTTAAAATCCGTTTGCCACAAAAAAAAAAACACATCTTATTTTTGTTAAATAGACCATTTTCAAATTAAATTAAAATTGAATTAAAGTAATTGCTGAGGATATAGTTAGGAGATTCAGAGTTCCTATCCCGTCACGGTTCCCACCTGACGGAGGCCAGAGGAATAGTTGGCTGAAACGTTGTGAAACAACAGCTGAAAAAGATGAAGATAATAGTCCACAATAAATAAATTAATAATAATACCCATCTCAATAATGAATTTCAATTAAATAATATATCGACGATTTTTGTTTTTGCTAAAAGCTATGCACTTCTAGAATCTTTGTGCATTTCAATAACAAACACATATTTATTTATTATTGGACTGTCATCATCCTCAGCTTCATAGTTGTTGCTTCATCACATTTCAGCCAACTATTCCTCTAGCCTTCTGTAGGTGGTTAACCATGACAGGATAGGAATGCTGAGTCTCTTAACTGTATCCTCAGTAATTACTACCTTCCATAGTTGTTGTTGTCTCATCATGTTTTGGCCAACTAATCCTACGGCCTGCTTTGAGTAGGATTGAAACAGCTATCTTCAGACAATGCTCACCTGGAACCGTAGATATTCAACGTCTCTATCCACTGTGCCACAGGCTCCGAAAAAATAATATATAACAAACACATGATTCTTGTGTTTGCATATTTTCATTTTAAATGTAATTTTTTTAGATGATAAAATTACACGTGTCATGTCTAACAGTGAACTATGGGGAATTGAGCAGTGAGATGTTTGTAGACATTACATTTAAACTTTTGCAGATTAATACAGTCAGGGAGTTGGAAATATGGAGTCCAAGAGAAGAAGCTATTAGAAGGCTTTCTGGCATCTAGAGATCTCAACAGTAAAGGGGTGGGATTTTGCTGCTTGTCCAGGAGTATGTACATTGAGAGGATACAAGTGCTATGAATTCATCAAAGCACATTCAATTAAAGTGTTTGTAAAAACAGGAATAAGGATGGGACATTACGGTGATGGGACAGAGGTTGGAGTTTGGTCAATAGTATGGGACCTATTAGATTTGAGACCCCCTTTTTTTTTTTAACCCTGTCTAAGAGTAAGAAACTAGTTATTTGCAATCATTATTATTATGAGCAGATGTATGCAACTTATGGGTTTAATACTTTCTGTAGAAAAAAGATATTCTAATCGGTCCAATCATGGATGCAGCTGAATGGAATGTGTTTCTATTTACTTGCTTCTTTATGTGTAACAAAGCACGTATGGCAGCTATATGCAAATACTGAACTGTAAGCGAAATGACATCATTGTAAGGAAAAATAAGAAGGCTATAAAAAGAAAGATCATGTGCGAGAAGACTATCAAGTTAGAGACGTGGGTGATGTCACAGCCGTAACAAGAAGTCACGTGTAGCAAGAGAATGAAGAAATAAATGTCATTGTTACAAAAAAAGGAGTCAAGTTATTAATTGTCCTATGTTCCTTGCAACATACTCTGCAACAATGTGTTGAGTCTACATGTGTAACGTTACACACGAGGGCAGAGTTAAACATGAGATTAGCTTTTAACGTGGGAAAAATTTATCTTCCCCAAAAAATGATTTGGGTCAATATTTAAAATTACCTCAGTCTACAAAGATTTGTCCAAGTAAAAAGAACAAAATAAAAAAAAAAACAGATGAAATGTAATATCAAAACAGATACTACCCTTTGCTCCTATGGGCTAAGGATCTATTTATCTCAAAATTTTACAAAGAAAAAAATTGTATGGGATTGGAATGGAGGTCCACTGTCGTTCACCTGGTCTATTCTCTAAACTAGTTTCAATCACCAGAACACCGCATTCACTGTATGGAAAATCTACTTTACATTATTCCCAGTGGCTTGACTTTTTTTTTTCTTTTTTTTTTTTTCTTTTTTTTTTTTTCTTTTTTTTTTGTACAAAAAGTATATGTACAATTTCATTGATTAGGCCAGGTTAATAAAAAAAAAAACTAGGAATTACAAAATGAGAGCCAAGGGCAAAAGGCCAAGTCTGTTTTTATTTCATTGTTAAATTTTATTTTAATATTTTTTCACATTCTCTCTCTCTCTCTCGTGTTTTTTTTTTTTTTTTTTTTGTATTTTTTCTTGTTTGTTTAGGAAACTCATAAATAATATAATCATAATCATTTACTTTTTTTAATTTCCAAACATTAACCAAAATTTAATTTAGAATAAAATAAAACAGATGTGTGGCTGTGTGTAAATATTTAACCGATAAACTCTTAAACTACTAATGTCACATAACCCTGAAATTAACAGGAAATGGTAATCATACACCAAGGATGGTTAAAAATGAATAAAATCTTTATTTGGATAAATGAATAACACGTACAGAAATATGTCGGTAAGTTGATATGCAAAATGTTCATTTCAACTGGGCAACATATTTCTATTAGTTTTGCACATGTGGAAAACTAATCATAACTAAAGGTGATTTAATTTTAAAACTTTCTTATTTGTCTATCAAACGGTAGGGAAAGCGGCTGGAGTGCTAGATGAGGAATGCAACTGGAGCGCTAATTGTTTTGGTTTCAATTCTAGCTGATAACACTCAAATCATTTTTTATTTTTACGTTTGGAATAAGTACTATATATAAGGTACAATATAATATTCAATAGAGAATTGTAATAATGAATACGAAATCTGCATGTATAAAAAATTAAAATATATTTAAGTATATTTTACAACCAGCAAGGTCACCCTTCCCGCTGATAGTTTGGAATAATAACTTATTAAACATGACTTACTTAAAGATAATCATTAAATTGACAGAAGACGGTTCTCAAGGGGAAGTCACTCTAACATAAATTTTGGTATTAGTTTCAGAGTTACTGTTCTTTAATATTGACACTGAAATTTTTGGAGCTTCTTTCGAACTATACATATTAAAAAAGCTTCTTTCGAATTATACATATTTAAAAAGCTTCTTTCGAATTATACATATTAAAAAAGCTTCTTTCGAATTATACATATTAAAAAAGCTTCTTTCGAATTATACATATTAAAAAAGCTTCTTTCGAATTATACGTATTAAAAAAGCTTCTTTCGAATTATACGTATTAAAAAAGCTTCTTTCGAATTATACATATTAAAAAAGCAAAAATACAGAGAAATCTATATAATGTATGTACTCATCACAGAACGAAGACGTCATATTCCAAAAATGATGTAAATTGATCCAAGAATTTTTTTTAACTAAAAATAAGTCAGATTTTATGATGAAGTGAGATGTAGAATTTTGTATCGACCATGTTTTTTGATTTAACATAAATAAGAAGACAACTTAATTCAAACTACTGAGATATAAATCAGCCTTATAATGAATACATTTAGTATTAAAATCCTTAAAAATCGTAAATTTTTATTTCTTTAGTAAAAAAAAAAAAATGCTTGATCAATTTACATGATTTTTCTAATATGACATCTTTGTACATGCATCATTAAGATTTTTGTGTATTTTTTGTTTTTTTAAATAAATGTAAATCTAAATAAGCACTAAATATTTTTCTGTTTACAAATGATTACTTATGTTAATGCAGAGCGGAATGATAAATTCGTTGGCCCAAAGAAAACAACGCTACAGCCTTATTTTAAAACTTTTATTGAAAAAAATCAATTCAGGTAACTTGATTATGTAGTAGAGCTGACATTTCAGCCTCAATCACTATCTCAATACAGATCTGGAACTGGAAGCAAGTCTTTTCCATAAGCGCTGGCAGGAGCTTGACGAATACTCAGCGGATGGCGGTAATCAAGCTGGCTTTGGTGTTGTGGGAGGTCATGTTAATGATGTTCTCAACATATGACCTAACAAAGTAATCCAGCGGGTTCAGGTCGGATGAGGAGGGGGGGGGGCAGTGAAAGAAGAGTACAAAGTTGTAGCACTCATTCTGAAGCCGAGCCTGGGTCTTTTTGGACTTGTGGGGCAGCATCGAGTCCTGCTGCCACACCAAGGGTCTGCCAGTGGCCACCTGATTGTACCATGGGATCACCACACTCTCCAGCACATTCAGGTACACTTTAGTGTTGATTTCAAGTTGACATCAAAGATCTGAGGTCGCATGATGTGGCCCTCACTTGAAACCACACCAAAGAATCTATAACTGTGGCTGGTTGTTTTCATCACCCTGGGAATGTCTCTGTTATTCGTGGCAATCCAGCAATGCATTTTCAGGAGGCTGGAAATGGTCCTGTTGTCATAACTTGGATCAGTAGAAGGTTTGAGTTGTACAGCGGTTCATCTCCAATATTGCTCATTGAACATTGTGTCACTTTCAGGCATGATAGAAGGCTCCTATCCCTCTTAGGATTTTTACACAACTGGCCAATGGTCTTCAACAAAAAAAGAAAACCGGTTTTCATCAAATGAAAATGGAATCATATTGTCTTTTCTAGGGTGACAATTTTATCGTTCCATCTATAATATAAATCTCACCTGTCTTTTTAAATGTATGCATGTATGTTTGTATGTCTACCTAAAACTTTTGACAGAGGCGACAGATTTTTGCAAGATCGGTATCGTTTTGAAGCTCAACCCTTCAGACGACAAATATCGAAAAATTGGCTAAAAACATTAATTGCTTCACCCTCAACTGAGAACTTTTCTACAAAGAGGGGCTGCTTTTTTTCGCCAATATTTTCCAAAGTCATGCCCTCTTTTCAATTGACTAGCCTTAATTTAAACCTTTGCCACTTCTGGTGGAGATAGACACAATGGCAAAGACGTCACTTTTTTTTTTTTTTTTCATTCTTTTCCTCCTTCACAGTATGGGTTTGAGCCTGCCTCCCTACTTACCACTTTTTGTGCTCAACACACACCTCCAAACGCCCGGGCAACGCCAGGCACCCAGGCTAGTCCTATAGAAAGCTCCAGAATTCTATCAGCTATCTAAAAGTGAAAGAGTAGTAGTAGATGCTCCAGGTATGGCGAATTGTGGATTTGTAAAGATATAGGAGGCTCTATGGTGTGAATAATTTTCTAGCACTATAGAGGCAATCCACCTGCTTTGCAGCAGCCTAGGCAATGTCTTCAATGTATTTGTTCCAATTCATGTTGCTTGTGAATGTTAGACTAAGGAGTTTAAAAGATGGGCTCTCGAGTAGGCTGTTGTCATGGCAATTGTTGGTTGAGAAAGATTTTTGTAGTTGTTAAAGGAAAAAAGCTTAGTCTTAGTAGCATTAAATGTTACCAACCATTTACAGACTCATTCCACTACAGACTGAAGATAATCTTTTTTTTTAGAGTTTTTCTTATTGGCTTGGTTAATCATGGAGATGATACATGACAGAAATCTCTTGACATTTGGCTTTGAAGATGACTATGTTGTAGACTGCAGGAAAGCAGTTTTGCAATAATGTGTTTCTTAGATGAGAATTCTTTGCGAAGAAGTTTTGTTCATATTCTATTCTGATTCTATTTATATACAAATATGAATCGACAAAAGGCATAAAAGCTTTGATATTGACTTATAAAATGTTGGCTGTAAAAAAAGACAAGGCAATCAAATTGTCTTTTTATCTTTCACTTCTCATTAGGATGTCTTTGAAATGACATGCTTGTTAATGACAACATGAACATTGATTGGTTGTGTGAAACATGTTTCATCAATTGTCTGTCGTTGTTGTCTCTTCTTTAAATCCTATCATCAAATAATGCTTGACAAAAGGGAAAAAAGTTCGTCTTTCTCTTTGATCATTTATTATTCTTATTTACTTAGATACCGACTATTTCTTTCTTTCTTTTTTTTCTTACTTGAGAGATGTATGACAATTCTTTTTAAATATTTCATGTAGGAGTATAACAAAGTTTATTCATAATCAAATTGCTAATGAGAACAATATACAGGAAGTAAAGAAAAATATATTCCTTTCACTTTATAATAAAGACCTCTATATATCTATAAAAGTGAAAGTGTCTGTGTGCATTTCCCTACACAATATCTCTGTCAATTTTCAGTTTACAGACTCAAAATTTGATATACAGAGTAGTGAGATTTGGGAAAATCTTTGTAATCCGTTTTCGGCCAGAAATTTGGCTGTTAAGGGGTCAAAATTAAGCGATTTGACCTTTGAGAACTCTACCAAACTCCTCCGCCAATTTTGGGTCTAAACAATAGTTTCCTTGGACATGGATCTAACTTAACTTGATTTGAACCCAAAACAAATGTTAAGGGGTCATAATAGGGGTCAAAGTTTTAAAAAATTTGACCTCTGTGGTTTCTACCAAATTACTCAGACAATTTCTGGTCTAAACATTTGAAAATTTACATAAAGAGTATTCAGAGATAGGGCAAGCTTTTTAATCAGTTTGGATCGAAAATTTGAGCTACCAATATTTAAATGTATGTATGTATCATGTCTGATTAAAACTTTCGACAGAGACGACGGATTTTCACAAGATCAGTATCGTTTTGAAGCTTGACCTTTCAGACAACAAATACCGAAAAATTGGCTAAAAACATTAATTTCTTCACCTTCAACTGGGCACTTTTCTACAGGGATGGGTCGCTATTTTCACCGATATTTTCGAAAGTCATCCCCTCTTTTTGATTGTCTAGCATTAATTTAAACCTACGTTACTTCCGTTTTGGCGGTGGTCGTAACAGCAAAGATGTCACATTTTTTCTCCACATTCTTTTCCTCCTTCGCGGTACGGGTTCAAGCCTGCCTTCCTACTACCACTTTTTTTTTTTTTTTTTTTGCTCAACACACACCTCCAAACACCCAGGCAACGCCGGGCACCCATGCTAGTACATATATATATATACACACACATGCGCACATACAAGTGCATATTTTCCTATATAATTTTATATGCTAACTCACATATCATAAAATAGTTCTTAAGAGTAAGGTATTATTATTTATTTATTTATTAACTTATATATATATATAAATTTAATTTATATATTAATGAAATAATAACTGGATGTTCTCTACATTTTGTTATTGGGGAAATCATATTTTTCACTGGAGAGCCATAAATTTAACAACTGTCTTGCATTTGAATCTCTGAAACAGCTACATGATAAACAGCTGGTGAGCTCTGTTTTCTGTTTAACAATTTACGTTAAATTTTCGTTTTTTTATTTTGCTGTTATATAGTTGAATTCCCTTTTTATAATTGCGAATTTACTAGATGTAAGTTGGCTTATTTGAGTGCTAAGTCTGCGATATGTTGAACTTAGTATCCCTAAGAATTTAAACTGTATTTTATTTATTTTATCTTTTTTTAATAAAAGAATCAAAGCTTCTTAAGATTATATATGTGTGTGTGTGTGTGTGTGTGTATATATATATATATATATATATATTATTACCATTTTATCTGCTTAGTTACACATATTTCCACTATCGGAATTGATTAAACGATCTGGTAATTTCATCAAACTTTTCAAATCTGTATGGTCTGATGAAATTATTGGATTGTTTAATCGATTCCGATAGTGGAAACATGTGTAAAACGGTAATAATAAAAAAAATATATATATCTTTGTTCTACAATAGTATTGAGCACTTTTTTCAGTTTTTTTTTACTAATTACCTTTTAATTATTATATATATATATATATATATATACATGCACACGTGTCTGTGTAGTTAGAGAAAAAATACCAAGAGTGCTCAATTAATTTTTCAACAGCATAAATTAGTTATGAGACGATTCTAATATTTTTCCTGTGTCTGATACAATTACCGATTCCAATTCTTTTAGAATCTTTGAATATTTAGCTGTAGAGTTTTTCTTTTTTTAGATTACTATAAAACCCATGATACAAATGCAAAAATACATGCAAGTGATCTTTTAAGTTTTAATTTTGCTGCTAGTTTAAAATCAAAAAAATATCATTTCATCATTATCAACAATGGAAAATTAAGTTTTAAACAAAAACACACCAACAAAACTAAAATAATCCTTTTGGGCATTGGAAAATAGGCAAATAATTTTCGTGTTGATTCCAATCCCCCAAAACAACACTAGCGTGTATGTATATATATATATATATTCAATGGATACTTATTTTTTAATCAGCCATCGATACCTTCAGTTTTCACAGAAACACTGGAAACTCAGCATGCTAAATTAAAGATACCAAATGTGACCAGTTTGTAAACCAATGTAATGATGATATCATTATATTTTTCATCTATTGTTTTTTTGGTAATTATGCATAATTTGAACCAGACATAACTCAGCATCCGATCGGCTTTGCTTGGAACATGATGTCATGAGTGTGATCTGATGTAAGACGTCACTCAGCCAATCAATGCGCTGCAAAGTGGCAGATGAACTTTTCGAAGTAAAAATTGGAAAATCATTAAATTCACTGAGCAGCAAACACTTGAAGAAGCCCTTGTCTGAAAACTGTGTAAACAAAAAAATTTAGAAAAGTATTTGATGATACCGGAAGAAGTGCTCTCATATTGTAAAAAAAAAAAAATTAATTGCTTAAAAAAAAACTGCGTTTCTTGTGGTGAGAAGTGCATGATAGCCACAAAATCTGTGAAGTATGGATGTGGGTGAAGGTGCACATTCATGCAATGCTGGCAGTGGACCTCCCTAAGGACAGGCACATTTTTCCAACACTCCAAACTTCAGATCGCCACCATAATATGATTTATTTACCTGTGGCCCTATGATATGGCAACATATAAAAATGTTACGCGAGAATATGGGGTGGTGTCTGCGCATACCATAACAGATTGAAAGCATTTTATACAGGACATATGCCATAATTATTTCCTCAGACATACCCGGCAGATTAGTGACTGGCCCGAGGCATACCATCGAAATAGTGGAATCTGTATTCAACCATCGAAAACACAACGTTGGCAAACTACTACAGCCACTTTGGGTAATTGGTGGTTATGACCCCATGGAGAAGGGTTAGGGTTTCCTCGTCACAGTCCCAAATAGAAACGCTGAAACCCTCCTTCTTATTCTTAAATAGTATATTTTGCTGGAGACTACGGTCATGTCAGGCTGCTGGAAAGCATATAGCGAAGTGAGAGGAGAAGGTGAACCACAGTCTTTGTTTCGTCAACCCTGACACCAAGGAAACCACTGATCATGTAGGGCGATGTGGAAGGAAGCTAGAGTTCAAAATAGACTTCGTACCCTCGTAGGAGATGTCCTTTTCTCTTCCTTGCAACCTCTATCTCACAGAAGAAATGTTGTGAGTTTGTCTCTGATGTATCGTTATTTTCATGGAAAGTGTTCGACTGAGCTTCAATCTATGGTCCCCCCTCGCCAAACTTTCACAAGAAACACTCGTCTAGCTGTAAACACTATCAATAATTCCCCCCACTCTTTATCTGTGCCTAAACCTAAACGTAGATTCCATGAACAAAGCTTCTTTCTTAGAACTACACGCCTGTGAAATTGTCTTCCGTTTTCCTACTTTCCGGCTGACTACAATATGGTTGTCTTCAAGTCTAACGTAAATAAGTTCTTGATGAGCCGTTCCATATAAGTTATCAAATTTACCAAATTTTCATTACTAATGATTACTATATTGTCCAATTTCTACTGTACACTCTTTAACCCTTATCCTTGAGTGGCCTCTTGGCCTTGATAATGTGGTGATGCCTATGTAAAAAAAAAGAAAAAGAAAAAAATAGCTAAACACCGTAATAAAAAAGAATACAGGATCAGCCGAGAGCTTCTCAACAGTTACCTATTTAAGTTTATGTGGAGACAGAAATTTGGTCAAGATCTTTTTGTCTCCATTTTAAACCAAAGTTATCCGATTGGTGAAGTTTCTTTTGAAAAAAAAAAATTCACACACAAAAAAATGTCTTATCTGTTTCATTTGGAACTTTTATTTTTGTCCAAAAACAAAAGGAAAAAGCTAAATACCACACTTTCTTTGTTGTTCCAGTAAAAACATTTATTTATTAAAAAAAATAAAACAAATTGTTACGGTAGGTCATTGGGGTTGGGAGGGGTGTAGTTTTATTATATTTATATGTTTCCTTCATTTTTTTGGAGTAGCATTTGTTATGCTTTAATAATTGGCGATGCTCGGCGGTTGACACCATGTTCTAAGCAAAGCCGATTGGGCCCTGAGTTATGTCTGGTTCAAATTATGCATAAGTACCTTTTTTCTTTTTTTTTTTTTTAATTTTAGAAAACAAATTATTCGGATTTATGATGATGATAGATACAGCTAAAAAATAACTGGAACTCTGTAACAAAAAAAAAAAAAAATTGCCTATTGTGAGATTTGAACCCTGAAAGATAAAATAAAATATTGAAACTGTAGGCAAATGCTTTATCCACACGACCTCCAATCAGATAAAAATATTTTGTCTTTTTGACCAAAAAAAAAAATCCAACTATGTTTTGGAGTTCAGCATAGGGATACAAAATGAAAACATGTTTTACTTCTCCAGATCTAAAATAGTTTGACTAAAATACATAAACATCGAGGCTCTCAAAATCCTACAGTAGCAAGTGTCATATATAGGCATGAGCAAATATGTATGGTACCATATGAATCTGGGGTCCCTCGTATCAAATAGAAAATTCTTATTAAAATAAAATTATGTTAGTAAACATTCAAATACTTTTTTCTCCATTTTTAATTAAAAAAAGTTTTCTCTTGAAAGTAAAAATGTCAAATGCATGTGATCGATAACTTGATGGGAAAAGTATAAATGCACATAAAAATCAATAAAAAAAGGTTTTTATTTATTTTTATACGTTATCACGACTTATTTGGATTCTTTCGATTACTTGATATGAGTGTTATTTTCACAATGTTTCAATCGGTGCAACCTAAAACCTCCTACAAATGTATCTTGTCAAACTCTCTGGAATCTTTCTGCTGAAATTAGGAATCAGCATAGAATTTCAAATGGAACTCTTTATTTAATCCATGCCATTGTTCTGTCAGCCATGACAGGGTAGAAGTCAAGTAATTTGCACTGAGGATTCAACCTCCAGAGAAGTGCAATTATACAACTGAATTTTATCAATTACTTATCCACTATGGTACAGGTCTGCAAAGATTAAATAAAGAATTCTGTTTGAAATTTCATACAGATTACAGAGTCTGACATAAAGATTCCCGAGTTTGATAAGATACACCTGAAGAAGATCAGGAGTTACATCATTTGAAACATTGTGCAAATAACACTCAAGGTGAGAACAGTAGTCCAAAGAATCCAAATAAAACAAATTATTAATCGTCATCCCCAAAATTTAGAAACATGACTGACGTTTTTCTTACAGATATTAATTCACATTATTATAAGTAGGTTATTTGGTTAGCTAAAAATAGAAAATACTAGCAGGTCAGCCAGTGTTGCCTAGTCTTAAATACAATATTTTAATTCATGCAGATTATGTATTATTATAGAGACAATTATCTATCAATTATTATATTGAACCTAATATATACTAGTGAGATCAAAACTAATATATATATATATATATATATATATATATATATATATATATATATATATGACTTGGCTGCCATCAGCTACAATCGAATCCAAATCCTACAACTCTCCACCCTATTTCCTTAACCTCTGAGCCACGCCCATATGCATGCATATATATATATATATATATATATATATATATATATATATATATATATATATATATATATGGGATAAATCACAGAATAGAAATCAAGTGAATTGTCCTATTAGATATTACAGTGAGGTAATATTTTCAGGACGATCCTAGCCAAGAAGGTAAAGTTCAATATTTAAAAATAGAGCAAAATATAAGTGTAATGATGAAAGTTAAATTCTGTAGATTAAAATATACATAAAAAATATATTCAAGTTAAGAATTTAATGTTTGAAACTAGGAATATATTAAAAAAAAAACTTTAAAAAAACTTTTAAATAACATTTTCAATATATGTGCTGATAAGCAAAATATATGTTTATTCATAGCTGAACATTTTGCTAATTGCATTTCATTTCCTCTGATAATCCATGGATTAAGGAAATAAATATAATTCTTCTCCGTATATTCCTAGTTTCAAACATTAAATTCTTAACTTGAATATATTTTTATGTATATTTTAATCTACAGAATTTAACTTAAATCATTACACTTATATATTATGTTCACCTGTCAACCCTTTTTTAAAAGCTGGAATTGGTTGATTGAGACAAGATTCTAGCAAACACGGTTGGATGGTCCAGAGAGTTTTATAATTATACAGATGAAACTGGAAAAGAAACACTAAAAGTTGCATAAAATTAGTTTCTAATCTTGTACAAAGTTTTAATTCTTAATAGTCATATAGATAAAGACATTGTATCAAAGATGTGGTTAATTTGACTCTTAGATCAAGTGTTTAACTGCGATGCCATGGTAATGCAACTTTTCTCTATATTTATTTCACGGATATTAAAGACAAATATCATTTCTTTCTGATCTCGTAAGACAATATAAAAGTGGTGCACAATTGTTCTGTTTTCGAAAATGATTTTCCCTATCCTGGGACGAGTATTCTTCTAGTTCCTTATACTTAAATGTGAGAAAATGTACTATTTTCTTGCTTTTCTCCCTTTAAAGGTTTTGCTGGAACACCTGGTTACCTTTCACCAGAAGTATTAAGAAAAGATCCATATGGAAAACCTGTAGATATTTGGGCATGTGGTAAGTATAAATAAAATCTTCAGGTTTTGATGACAATATTTTCATTTTTAAAGACTGTCCCTTAGAACAAGGAAATATAATTCAATAAGTTCTTTAAGTATTCTAAAGAATTTCTCTGAAAATTTTTGGATAATTTAGTAAGTAATACAAACACACTAAATTAACACGATAACACCATTTGAACATAAAATTACAACAGGTATTTTTTATATTTTTTTGAAATGAATGAGAGTGGTTACTCGTCAGTAGTTGAAAATGACTTTTGTTTTTAACAAATTTTTTAATGAACAGTCTCTCTAAGAAAAAAAAAATTCTGGCATCAATGAAAGTTGTCATTATATGAAAATGTATGATTTAAAATTTAAAAAAATTTTTTTTTTTTTACAAAATTTAACTTTCATATAAAATAAAATAAGCATAATATTTATAAATAGTTTTGTACAGTCATTATTGGAAAACTTTAAGAACTTCTTCAATTGTCTCCCCCTGTTCCAGTCTTTAAAAATGAAAACAAAAAAAATTGTCCTCAAAAACTAAAGTGTGCAAGTGACAAGATTTGTTTCAACGTGTATTAAAATACAATTAATGCAGACTTTTTCTATATATTGTTTTTCAATTAAGTGTATGAAAAGTTATTCTTATAACAATACTAGATGATCCATTAGTCAGAACACTAGAGTTGATTGACTAAATAAAGAACTTCCTGGATAAGGACTGTTGTGTGTCTATAGAGACAATAAGTACACAGCTTGATGTCAGTGTGGGAACTGTCAACACAATTAGTTATAAGGAACTGAAAATGTAGAAGATTTGTGCAAAGTTTGTCCCAAGGGTGCTCAGGAAAGATTAGAAAAAAAGACGTCAAGCAGGGGGATGGTTGAGCTGATCAATTCAGATCCTGCAGTTTTTGATGCTCTGGTGACCTGCGATAAAAATTGGATCTACTACCATGGCCCAGAGACCAAGAGACAGAGTTCCCAGTGGAAGCATGCTGGTTCTTCCAGACCCAAGAAGGCTAGACAGAGCAAATCCACTCAGAAACTTATGATCTCTTTTTGACAGCACAGGCATGATCTAAATGCACTGTCAACAAAGAATTCTGTGTCGGTTTTAAGGGAGTTTAGGAGGAGATTCTATTGGAAGAGGCCAGCACTCTTCAAATCGAATCAGTGGCATTTCCACCAGGACAATGCACCAATCCACAACTCTATCCTTGTCACAGACTATCTGAGCAAGATGGGCATCAAGATAGTTCCTCATCCTTCCTATAGTCCAGACCTTGCTCCCTATAACTTTTGCTTAGAGGCTATCATTATGAGACAATTGAGGAGATGAAAGAGGCTGTGACAAGGGTCATTGACACGCTCACACAAAAGGACTTCCTTGGGGTTTTCCAGAAGTTGTTGAAATGGTACAACAAGTGCATTGCAGTTGGAGGAGATTACTTATCTAATTATCAGAAAAATGTATTATTATATCAATTTATGTGATGTGATTCTAAATATATAGGTTGAACCTCCTAAGATTGGATAGTAGAATTAAATAACATATTCACCAACAAGTATTCTTTAGGTATAGAACAAACAACAATCTTGAGTTACCAAATTCGAAACCGAACACTAGCATGGGACTGCTGTAGTTCAACATTATTTGGCAACTTAGGATATAGACAGATTTTTAGCAAGGATTGTTTTAAAATCAAGATTGTCTTATCCACTCAGTGTTTTGGAGACTATTTTACATCAAAAAACTTCAGCCAATCTTGTCTAAACAAAATGAATTTATTTTCCTGTTAAGAACTAGGATTTCTCAAGCAAAACTTCTTTAAAAAATTTCTTTCACCAAATTCTTGGGGGGGGGGGGTATTTTTTGTTGGTTTTTAAGTTGCCAGGGAGATAACTATTCACTGTTTTATTAATTATTTTTGTTCTTTATTGAATAAGTTTTTTTAAGTTTTTTTTTTTTTTTTTTTTTTAAATATTCAGGAATACAATTTCTTTCTTATTTTATGAAATCTTGTTCAATAAGATAATGTAAGTAATGTAACAACATATAAAGGTAATTTTAATATATAACTTTTTTTTTCTTTTTAGGGGTTATCTTATATATTCTATTAGTTGGTTATCCACCATTCTGGGATGAAGACCAACATAGGTTATATGCACAGATCAAGGCAGGAGCATATGATGTAAGTATTATTTCTTCTTTATGAATTAGTTTGAAAGTATACATTGCTTTTACCTAATCCAGATATCATTTATTATCTGTATGTGTGTATTATTGTATATAGATCAACAAATATTACTGAACTATATCTTACATATACAATCATAAATTATGATCGTTACATGTTCTAGAGTGAGAAAGGAGCTTTTTAAGATAATGAAAATTTTATGAATAGTGTATTCATGAATGGACCAGTAATCCAGCAGTGTCTAAATTACAAGTTAACCCTTGCTTTCTTGATAATGAAAAGAATGAGTAAGCATATGTATAAGTAAATCTGGAGTGAAAAATAAAAGCAAATTTGTAATAAATGAAAATAAAAACAAAGAAGGAAAAAATACATGTTGAATGGCACTGAAGTTGACTACTGCTGCTTAGATCATCATATTAAAACAACAATGTAATTAGATGATTTTAAAGAAAAATTTACATATCATTACCATTATTTATTATATTATTATCGTTATATACGATTAATTCTAAGAAATAAATAGGCTAATATTTATTTAAAAAAAATTTAATTTAGGTTTAGTAAGATAATGCCTTGTATTATATACTGCTGATCCGACACTGCCTCAACTCCATTACATTCAAATTTGTTTTGTAAATATTTTTATCTTCTAAATCCACAGATTTTTTTTGTTTTTTTTTTTGTTTTGTAAGGTTCAGTATCTAAACTAAAAAGAGACATGGTTATAATTTAATAAGCATGTAACATAATATAAGTTTCAAAAAGAAAATAATTAATAAGTCGATAATCCAGCAGTGTCTAAAATACAAATTAACTCTTGCTTTTGTTTATAAAGAAAAGAATGAGAAAATGTAAGTAAACCTGGAATGAAAAAAAAACTTAAACAAATTTGTAATAAATGAGGATAAAAAAAATAGAGCTTATCAAGGAGGAAAGGGTGCATGTATTAAATAACACCGTAGTTGGCGACTGCTGCTTAGATCATTACATTAAAACAACAATGTATTTAGCTGATTTAAAAGAGGAATTTAACAGCAACACAAGTGCAAAGTATCAATTCATTACTTCTGTACTTTCTGTTAATACAATGATTTGTTAACTACCTTCTGTTCATGTGATTTCCTTGCAGCCCTTTAAGGCCGCAATAGTTATGCAATGCATGCATCAAGGAGGAGTGCTCAGAGCCAGTGTTATTTTCTTAGATTATTACAAACAATGATTGACCCTTTTAACAATATGTGAACATGAAATCCTTGAATATACAAACAAAATAACGCATCCACATATCAAGTAATTTAATCATGCATATGAACAAAATAAGAGAAAAAAAATAGAATCTGTCTCCTTTTTACTCTGATTACAGACAGATCAGACACGGAAATCTTCATCTGCTTGGTTATTTCTCAGTCGAATATAGAGCAATGTAGAGAGACTTAAGGATGCACTGAAAATGTTTGTTTGTGTAATATTGAATTTCAGTGATTACTTTTTATTTCAATTTTATTTTTTGTTACCTTAGATGGAGAGCATATATTCAAAACTAATAGGCTAAATAAGTGATCTCCATAAAAACGATAATGAGAGGCGATGTTCAACTCGTGTTTCTCAAACATAAATTTTCCTTTTGTAGTTTGTATATTTAAAGTGAAGAAGAAATTTTGAGGATATGTGTTGCATGAAGAGAAATATGAAAATGATGAGATGAATGCTTAAAGTGAGTTTTAAAGACAGGCTTAAATTTATTGATATCAAAGGAAGAGTAAATATGGACAGTATAAGGAGATGTGTGTAGAACAAGAGACTTTGAATATATGGCCATATTTGGGTGTGCGTTAACAATAACCTATATGTATGTATGAATGTCAAAATATGTGTTTCCGTCATAAGTAGATATTTTCATGGAGTTGGTGTTCGTCCGTTAGATTGATGAGGACCATCTAATCATCTTTGTGGGATGATTGAAGACACCTATTGAATTGTGAAGTAACAGTTGCGTAATCCTTAACAACTCCTTTCCTGAGTTGACATTGCTCAATTTCAGTGGCAAGGAGAAATCCTAGATGACTAGAAACAATGCTAAGATAAGCGGAGAGCAAATACAGCACCTGGTATTTTCAAATTGTCACCCATTTTATTATTAACTAGGTTCAATGATGCTTAACTTTGATGATCTTTGATGATGGTGTGTCGTGATTATACCATAAATATAATACTAGCTGGCCACCTGGCATTACCCGATCATAAAATATGCTTAAATATGATATTATTATTTATGCAGATATTAATATAATCAATTCTCTATCGATTATTATATTGCATCCAATATATGACGTGTTCGGTGGAAGAATGATGTAAGTGCCACTTGATACTTTAAAAAAAAAAAGAGGTTAAATGTTTGGAGCATAATGATAATTCTTTGAGCCTTTAAATGAGGTTTAATAATCGTGTAATGGAAGAAATAAACCATATAGAGGTCACTGCAGTAAATAATATAAAACAGAAAAATACTTTATATTGAAGATATTGATATATCTATGATAAATTATATAAATATACAAAAAATTTGCTGCGATAATATCTAATGTATTCATGATACAGATGTTACCTAAAATGTCATTTTCATCAGAGTTTTTATCATTTTGATTTGAAGAAAATCTATGGTCTTAAATATCTACATTTCAACAGGCGTATATAAAATATCAAACACTTATTTTCACATATATACTTTGAATTCAGCAATGATTATTTTTATGATTAGATTCTTGGATATTTTATGCATTTTATGACAAAAATCTCAAAATTTCAACTTTTGCCGTTGCGTCGTTCTTCCATCGAACACGTCATATAGTAATGATTTCAAATAAAAATAGTAATAAAAATATGACTTAGGTGCTATCAGCTATAATTGAACAAAAATATATCACTCTCTAGCCTTAGTTGTTACCATTTGAGCTATCATCACACTAATAAAAAATAATTAAAAATGAATTTTAACATATAAATGTATATTTGTGCAGACCGTATCACACAAAAGTAGACACAAGATCACATTTATAAAACATTCAATAAAACAAATGCAATCATTTGATCCACCTCATGCTGCTGTCTTAGAGGAGATGGATTTTGAAAGAATGGCGCCCGACACACAGACATAGTGGGTTTTATATATAAGATTAAATTGTACCCAAGATATAGTAATGGTTTCAAAAGTAAAATAACGAAAGAATATATAACTTGGGTGCCATCAGCTAAAACGGAAACCAAAACATTTAGCGTTCCATCCTTAGATGTTACCATTTGAGTCATCATCGGACAGACTTTAACATATAAATGTGTATTTGTGCATGCATAGAATAGCACTTTAAGTTGACTTACACTTTATTTTTTCTTCAATTTTGATCCCTTAGCAGCTATTTTTACCAGCTAAAATCTCACAAAACAATGGTCCACAAAAAATGCAATAATTTGACCCACCTCGTGCCACTCTGCCAAAAATCTACAAATCAGTTATATACAAACTATGTACACTTTCAGCATAAAATAGGATTCTAAAGGTCCCACATTGTTGACCAAGCTCCAACCTCTGTTCCATGACCACAGTGTTGCATCCCTGAGCCTGTTTTACATCTTTAAGGGAATACGCTCTGATGAATTCATAGCACTTGTGTCCTCTCGATATACATACCCCTGACTAACTCAACAAGCAACAAAATTTCACCCTTTTACGGTTGAGATCCCTAGATGCTGGAAAGTCTTCTACTCTAATAGTTTCTTCCCTCGGACTGCTAGATTTTGGAATTCCCTCAGTGTTTCCTGCTTTCGGGAATTTCCTCCCTGTTCCTGTTATGTAAACAGACATCTCGATGCTGAACTCCACACAGTCCCCTGTTAGGTACGATCCCAAATAGTAACCCTTATATTCCAGATGGCAATAAGCCTTGTTCAAGGTGCACATGAGTAAAAAGAAATAATAACAATAATTGGAATTCCCTTCCGTTTTCCTACTTCCCTAACCTGCAGAAGTTTAAATGTAATGTGAACAGATATCTTGCTGCTCAACTCTCCACAGTCCCTGTTGGACACAATCCCAAATAGTAACTCCTTGCATTCCAAGTGGCAATAAGCCTTGTTTGAGGGTGAAAAAGAATAAAAAATAATATAGAACACCATAACTGTAAATGTCAAACAAAAAAAAAATTCTGAAACGTTCATAGAAGCTTTGAAAGTGTCATTATCAAGAGTTGTTCTTGTTTGAAATGCCAATATCTGTGAAGACATGTAATCGCAAATTGTTTGCCAAGTTGCCATTATTTTCCGCATTCTGTGCTATTTAAAAATAATCTTCCTGTGAATCCTATAAAGATCATCTCTATACAAATTTTCAACTGATAAAATCTACCGTCGCAGAACATGTTTACTCTAAATGTTATAGATAAAAGTAAGACTCTGTTTATAACAATAGTTTCTTAAATAAAGAAGTCAGTTTGACGGTTGTGTTAAGATGGCATTGAATGTAGGTTATGGATTTTTCTTACCTCATCCACATCTCTTTGGGGTTTGCTTACAATCTACAGAGTCAAAGTGTCAAAAACCAAATATATTAACAAATAAATGTTACCAAAGGCAAGAAAGATAAGTTACTCTGCTACCTAGTTGGATAAGCTTTTAATGTTTTTACTTAATGTAAAATGTTTCTGAATTTTTTAGATGAGGATTGGTTGCTTGTATTAGTTGGATTTATTGGACTATTGTTCTTATCTTGATTGTCATTTTCCAAATAATACAAATAATCAAGCCTCATGTCAAAAATTCAGAAACGTACATTGCGAGTGAAACAGTCACATTTGCAAGTGGTTTTTCAAGGTGGCGACTAGAAATAAAGAGATGCTTATCTTTTAGCAATTGCATTTCTTTCGCTGACAATCTTCCAAAGCTCACTAGAGAGTGAAGAATATTATTTCAATTTTTTTTTCTTAATAAAATGGACAAAGTTAAATTATTTAAACAATAAAAGTTTAAGAGAACAATATACTCTTTTTTTTTTTTTTTTTTTTTTTTTTTAACGAAAGCTGTTTAGAAAAACACCTGAAGAAATCGGAATGTTTATACCTCCAAGCATAAACATAAAATTTGTTGTATATTTAGAATTACAACTATAAAAAAAAATACAGAAAAATCTTTGTGATGTACATATTTAGGGAATTTCCCTAATAAAATAAAATAACACAATTCTATGAACAATGACAAACAACTTCTTCAACTTAACAAGGGAAAGGTTTATTTGCAAAGCGTACTGAAGGAAGAAAGTAGAGTCGGGTCTCCACTGCCTTACGAGGTAGTTACAACCCGCGGCTGTCGTCAATACCTTTAGTAGGAGCAGCGAAGAGAACAGGCGTCTAGCCCCGACGAAGGCTGGTAGCGTAAGAGAGAGTTTTCTTCTGGGACCGGAAGCTGTCTGGTCCCTAGGGGTCAATTTGTATTCGTGCGCAAGTCCTCAGATTGGACAGTCTAGCGCCTCATCACTCACTCAGAGGAAGCGAATGCGCGAGAAGAAAAGGGGTCCATTTGTGTCTGCTACATAACCCCCTGCTTAGGCTGAAAGCCGACAGAGAGAAAGGTAGCATAACAAATAGCAGAAAGAAAAATACAATAAGAAATGTCCGTCTCTTTAGGTTATTTTCTTGCAGAAAAAAATGTTCTTACTTTTCTGTGAAAAGTTGGAATATTTGCAGAAAACGTTCTGCTCTAAAAAGGAGAGAAGAAAAAATGTTCTTTTTCAACAGAAATACACTGTTTTGCAAAGTCTCTTCGGCCAATGTACCCGTCGACCACTACGTGTAGTGGTCACATAATTGTTCTCACGTGGAACATTTACCTCAGGTGTATGATTATGCTGTGTGTATGTTGGAGGAATGTGTGGCTCAGGTGTTAATGTGTCCAGAAAGGCTCTTTTTACCCTATCTACCGATACTGTCTCTTTTTTACCACTAATGTCTAGGATAAAAGTTTTATCAGTGCGTGAAAGCACGCGATAAGGGCCAGTGTAAGGTGGAGTTAGGGGGGCTTTTACTGCGTCCTTTCTAAGGAACACGTGAGTCCATGTCGCTATGTCCTTCGGAACCAAAGATTTAATGGTCTGTTCCCTAGGGTGCATCGGCGGTAGCTTACTGAGATAAGCTCGTAGTCTGTTGACATATAGAGCTGTGTCAGTTGATATATCCTCTATCGGGGTCAGCATCTGACCTGGCAACGATAGAGGTGCTCCATAGACCAGTTCGGCTGCGGAATATCCCAGGTCCTCCTTGATTGATGCCCGACAGCCAAGAAGGATGACCGGTATGTACTCGCTCCATCGCTGTTGATCAGGGTAAGCGCGTAATGCAGCTTTCAATTGGCGATGGAAGCGTTCTATCATCCCATTTGAAGCAGGGTGATAGCTTGTTGTCCGAATGCGAGTGATCCCGAGGATCTTGGACAGTTCCCGGAATAGGTGGGATTCGAATTGTGCACCACGATCAGTGGTGATTGTAGTGGGAACTCCGTAGCGCGATATCCAGCCTGATATAAGGGCTCGCGCTACAGATTCAGCCGAAATGTCACTAAGTGGGATGGCTTCTGGCCACCGTGTGAAACGGTCTATGCAGGTCAGGAGATAAGTGAATCCCTGACTGACCGGCCATGGTCCAACCAAGTCAATGTGAACATGGCTAAACCGAGCGTCTGGGGTGCTGAATGTTCCAAGGGGTGCGCGGATATGCTCGTGCACCTTTGATTTTTGGCAGGATACACAGGAACGTGACCAAGCAATGATGTCACGCCTCATGTTAGGCCAGAAAAATCTAGCTGTAATCAGCTTTACTGTGGCTTTGCGTCCGGGGTGTGCCAGGTTGTGTAGAGTGTCGAAAACAACTCTACGGTGGGTCGTTGGAACGAATGGTCGAGGTGAATCCGTTGAGGTGTCACAGATGATCTGCGTGTCAGAAGTAGGCACGGGCAGATATGCGAATTTGCAAGTCCCGAATTCAGGTGACGATGGATCCAACGTGTCCAGACTTGGCTGGTCCAAGGCCATCTGTTGCAAATCGATATCCGATGGTGAGGACAGAGAATTGATGGGCAGGCGAGACAATGCGTCTGCTGCTGCGTTCTGCTCACCCGCGATATGTCGGATATCACTAGTAAACTGCGAAACAAAGTCCAAATGACGTGTTTCGCGGGGAGAATATTTGTCCGGCTTAGCACGCAGTGCGTATGTAAGCGGACGGTGATCGGTGTAGATCACAAATTGTCGGCCCTCGAGTGAATGTTGGAAGTGTTTCACTGCGAGGTACATTGCCAGTAGTTCGCGGCCAAACGTGCTGTAACGTTGTTCGGCCGGTTTCAGCTGTCGCGAAAAGTATGCTAGAGGTTGTAACTGTTGTTGGTGCTGCTGTTGCAGCACTGCACCTACAGCTGTGCCCGATGCATCAACGACCAGTGAAAACTGGGCATCGGGTACAGGATGTGCCAGCAAAGATGTCGTCGCTAGTTTATTTTTCACTTCAGCAAATGCTCTAAGTTGGATCTCATTAAGTGAGATCTGCTCGTTTTTCTTCTTCCTGTTACGTAACAGGTCGGAAAGAGGAGCTAAGAGATCCGCACAGTGTGGGATAAAGCGTCTGTAGTAATTCAACAGACCAAGGAAGTGCCTAAGTTGGCGAAGTGAAGTGGGCGGTTGAAGGTCTTGTAGAGCCTTCACCTTTTCCGGCAACGGAGATATACCGTCTGGGCTGATAATGTGGCCCAGGAAAACTAGTGACGTAACACCGAAAACACATTTACCAGGGTTAATCCTCACTTGGTATTGCTGAAACCGTTCAAAAAGTAGGCGGAGGTGAGTGACGTGTTCCTCAGGTGAGGCACTAGCCACGAGAATGTCATCTATATAGTTATAGACGAAATCTAAATCACGCACTACTTCATCCATAAAGCGCTGAAAAGTACTGGCAGCGTTACGTAGGCCGAAAGGCATAGTAAGAAATTCAAACGCTCCAAATGGGGTTGTAACCGCAGTTTTGGGTATGTCGGCCGGATTCACCGGGATCTGATGGTAAGCCTTAACCAGATCTAGCTTAGAGAAAGTCTTACAACCATGCAGAGAGGAAGCAAAGTCCTGAATATGCGGGATTGGGTAACGATCAGGTACCGTCATGGCATTGAGTCGTCTATAGTCCCCAGTTGGACGCCAATCTCCGTCTCGTTTTGGAACCATATGCAGAGGGGAAGCCCAAGGACTGGACGAGGGGCGTATAATTCCCAACTGTAGCATATGATTAAATTCTGCCTTCGCTGCTTTAAGTTTATCCACAGGAAGGCGACGAGGGCGTGAGAACACAGGAGCACCTGTGGTCTCAATATGATGTTTTGTGGTGTGCGTGGGTTTGCTCACCACAAAATTTAAATTGGTTAACTCCGGGTAGGAGTGTAGCACCTCATGGTATGGGTCATTTGCAGCGGCAATGAAAAATACCGGGCTGATAGATGGGGCATTAGATAACGAGCCAGGGACGGAAAGTTCCGTGCTAGCGTCTATCAGCCGGCGTCTGCGCATGTCGACCATTAAATTAAAATTATGCAAGAAATCCGCGCCTAGTATGGGGTACGGTAGATCTGCTACAGTGAAAACCCACGTAAAGTCTCTCCGTAAATTCAAGTCCAGAGAACGTGAAATTTGACCGTACGTGGGGATAGGTGAATGGTTCACCGCTTGCAGTGTTATCAATGACACTGGTGGCCTTTCTTTAAGTAGCCTAAGTGGCCATATACTACAAACAGCGCCAGTGTCTACCAAGCAACGTGCTTGAGATTTTACGTCAGTGACGAAATAGGCACGGTTATTTGCATTTTGTGGAAAGTTTGCCGTGCTCGTCTTTCCACAATTTAGTTTCCCTGGTTGTTAAAAGTGCAGGGCATTTTACAATTCCGTGCTTCAGCGCCATAGCGACTATGATAAAAACATAGTCCCGGCATGTTTGCACGGCGACGGTGGTGCGGGGAAGATGAGCGGCTTTTGTAGCGGCGTCTGGGTGAGTGCGACCTGCCCATATTGAGCTTGCTCACCTCTCTAGTGAGGCGTTCGATGGCCGTTAGTATAGCCACCGATGTAGCATCCTGTCTTACATTTGCGGTGCCTGCGGGTACCTCAGCAGGCTGTTGTGGAATCGCCGCGGTGGTAGGCCCCCTCACAAAGTCCATGACCTTGTCCGCCGATGCTGCTACTACATCGACGGTGTGTTTTTCAAACATTGGCGCAAGTATGGCCTTTACCTGCGCCGGCAGCCTTGAGAAAAAGAGCTGCTTAATTAAGGCACTGTCAGGAGGGACGTCCTCTGCCAGTTCCCTCATTCTACGGAGTAGTTCCGTCGGCCTGCGGTCACCTAAGTGCTCGTCATGGACCAGCGTTTGAAAACGCTTTTCCGCCGACACGGACGTCCGTAGTAGCACCTCCCGTTTTATGCTATCGTAAGTGGAGTTTAACGGGGTGTCCGTTATTAAGTCCTTGACCGCAGGAGTCAATGACGCGGGGAAGGCACTGAATAAAATGTGCAGCTTCGTTTGCTCTGACACGTTGTTCGCCGCAAAATAAGACTAGAGTTGAGCAAACCAGACCCGGACGTCCCCAGCGAAGGCAGGCAACGTTGTCATCGTCACTACCGAAAGTAGATACCAAATATTTAAAAAAAAATATATATATATATAATGTATCCGAAATCTGAAAGGACGCCGAATATGGACCACGTGGAGAAGAAAGGAGAAATATGGAGAAAATACAAAAAAAAAAAATTTTAACAGGCTAATGGGGGAGGAGAAGAAAGAAACAAAATTACCATGAAATAAAGCTAAAACAAAATTATATCAGGAAGAGCCGTGAAGCAAAAAAAAATGTGGACAATATGGGTTTTTTTTTTTTTTTTTTTTTTTTTTTTTTTTTATAAATGTGTGTGAACCTGAAGATAAATGAACTCTTTAAGTACTTACATTTTGGCCGAAGAGTGCTAATGCGGAAAAACTTCGTGAAGGTTCTTTTTTTTTTTTTTTTTTTTTTGTATGCTCCTTAGTTTATAATGTATATATATATATATATATATATATATATATATATATATATATATATATATAACGGGAAAAAAACGATAAGGAAGAGAGGGAAATAACGTCTTTTTTTTTTTTTAAGTTTTAAATGTGCTCTCCCGAATCCGTTGTCTGTTTATGTGTGTGGTTGGAAACCATGTGCTGGTTTTTAAAATGCGCGCCTTACCCTGTTAAAAAGCGAAAGAAGTGTCTGTTCGGAAATGTGTTATCACGACGGAGTCACCATTTTAGGGAATTTCCCTAATAAAATAAAATAACACAATTCTATGAACAATGACAAACAACTTCTTCAACTTAACAAGGGAAAGGTTTATTTGCAAAGCGTACTGAAGGAAGAAAGTAGAGTCGGGTCTCCACTGCCTTACGAGGTAGTTACAACCCGCGGCTGTCGTCAATACCTTTAGTAGGAGCAGCGAAGAGAACAGGCGTCTAGCCCCGACGAAGGCTGGTAGCGTAAGAGAGAGTTTTCTTCTGGGACCGGAAGCTGTCTGGTCCCTAGGGGTCAATTTGTATTCGTGCGCAAGTCCTCAGATTGGACAGTCTAGCGCCTCATCACTCACTCAGAGGAAGCGAATGCGCGAGAAGAAAAGGGGTCCATTTGTGTCTGCTACACATACTCGTCATGAAACTAAAATGTCATATTCCAAAAATTACGTGGGTTTGGCTAGTAACTTTTCTACTTCGCTAGTAAACAAAGATATTTGGTTGTCCAAGATCAGCTAAAGATAAATTTGTCCATAGAGCCCTGTAATATCAATTTGGTATGGACCCGAAATAATGCAAAGAAAATGACACTGAAGATGAGAACAGTAGTCCGATGAATCCAAATATGTGAAATGTTTATTCAACTTGAAAAACAAATAATGTCAAGTGGTCTAGTGTTACACAAGCACAAGAAAAACTGGCTGCAATGTATTTGCTATGCGGCCATGTTTTGTGCTCTTGTACCACTCAGCATTACTTGTTTTTCGAGCTGAATCAGCATTTTACATTAAATAAAAACATTAAAAATTTATCCAGCTATATAGAAGAGTAACTTATCTTGCCTTTGGTAACATTTATGTGTTATATATTTCATTTTACTATCTGTTTCAAATCTCTGTGTTTTGTAAAACAACCCCTATTTTTACACACTCTGCAAGGGTGTGAGATTACCCTAGGGTGATCCGAAAAAAAAAAAGGTAGGATAGTAAATAAGTATGTTAACATAGATGGGAATGAGATATAGGTCAGAGGCATGAGTAAGTATCGCATTTGGATTTTGATTGTTTTGATAATTTAAAGTTTAGAATGAGGATTGAAAGTGTAAACATTTTATTATTTTAAAGTTTATTGACGGATGAATTTATTTAAAACAATTGCAGAAGTATCTCACCGATCGAAAGAGGATCAGGGGAAGGGGGTATCAGAGCAAGACTGATGACTAAAGTTGGATGTTCTGCTTTTTGCACTCTCCTCAGTTAGGGCTTGGGAGTTGATTGTATTGGTAAAGCAGAGTGTGCTAAAATGAATGTTGCAGTTAATTGTATAAAAGAGATCTATCTGGTTTTCGTTGTTCATTTCTGATGCAACATTATTTGTATTTTTGAAGCTAGTAAAAAGGAGGAGACACTATACCTCAATTACCACAATCTTCAAGGTGCATCAAAAGAAGGGAAGATGGCATGAGAGAAGAAGGGAGGAGATCGTGTGGTACAGAGGATATGGAAAAGAGAGTAGGAAAACAAAAATGCTATGAGACGAGGGAATACAAAATTATTTTTTTTTTATAAGTAAAGCAGTCAAGCATAATCAAGGGCGACCTGATGGTTCCCTTTTAATTAACTATTTATTTATTTATTCTCCATTTTAATGGAAATCGCTCCAGACAAGGCATGAAGCCACTTGATGTAGATAACAAATCGAAAAAATTGTAAATAAACAAATAGTAACAAAAAGCAAGATAAGTTACTCTTCTACTTACTTGGATAAGTTTGTAGTGTTTTAACTTGTTTTAAAGTGTTTTACAAGTAGTGCCGAGTTGCTAAGTTAAAATACCCGTCATTTGAAGAGTTTCAATAATCATTCAAAAATCAAAAATGAAACTAAACACTGATAGAAATCCACCTAATCTGACAATCGTTTTCTGTTTTTGTTCAGCTCTGTATTAATTATAAGAAATTGCTTTTTCACATTTTTGAGTGATATAACCTAGTATGGAATGCCTTTTTCTCTTCCCTGCAACCTTTTTCCCACAGAAGAGATATCATGAACTTGTCTTTGCTCTATCACTATTTTCATGGCAAGTGCTCATATGAACTCCAATCTATGGTTCCCCCCTTATCAAACTTTCACAAAAAAACACTTGACTATCTACAACCACTATATATGATTTTCCCAACTGTCTGTGCCTGAATGTAAATGCAGATTCTATGAACAAAGCTTCTTTCCCAGAACTGCCTGCCTTTGGAACACTGTTCCGCTGGCATGCTTCTTTGTTACATACAACATGGTAGCCTTCAAATCTAATGTAAAAAGTTCCTGTTAAGCCATCGTCATAAATAATCAAATTTATACTCAATTTACACCATAAGTGATTACTACACTATCGCCTCATATTCATTGACCTTTATCCTTGTGGCCTTCGGGCTTTGATAAATGGTGATTCCCAAGAAAAAAAAATATATATATATATATATATATATATATATATATATATATATATATATATATATATATAATTTCCCTATGTGGACTGAAGCCACACTAAAATGATGTGAAAATCACCCCTTCTCATTTCCGCGATATCATAAAAAACTTAAACCTCCAAGGCGTGTGGGCCTGATCTCATCCCTGCTATACTAATTAAGAAATGCTCAGCTGAGCTAGCCCCCATACTTTCCAAGCTGTACGATAAATGCCTTGCTGAATTTTGCTTCCCTAATAGCTGGAAGATGGCCTCTGTGGTACCAGTGTACAAGAATTTTGGTGAAATGACTGACCGTCTCAGTTATCGCCCTATCAGTCTCCTCTCTCTCTCTCTCTCTCTCTCTCTCTCTCTCTCTCTCTCTTCGCTAAAATCTTTGAGATCTTGTTTAATCAAGCACTAGTCTACCACCACACAAAAGCAAATCTTCTCTCTGACAAACAATATGGATTTAGGAAATGTTGTTTTCCTACAGATATTTTTAGTCATCTCTGAATGCATATACCATGCACTGGATAAGGTGGGCGAAGCCAGGGCAATAGCCCTTGATATATCCAAGGCCTTTGATACAGTTTGGTACAAAGGGCTGCTAATGAAAATTAAATTGTATGGTATAACTGGATGTATACTAAATATAATTAAATTCTTTTTAGACAATAAGACCATCCAGATTGTCATTGATGGACGTACAGTACATCCAAGCAGCATAACATTAATGCAGGAGTGCAATATGGGTTGATTCTTGGACCACTATTATTCCTGGTATTCATAAACGACCTCCCTGATAATGTGTCCGAGATGGGTATACTTGCTGATAATACAATGCTCTATAACATGCACAGGGAAGAACAGATATACATAAATCTAAGACAATAGCAGAATCATTAGAAAATGACCTCTATACCTTACCGTAAGTCGCTACAATAAATTTACTGTTTCAGTGTCAGGCAACAAGAAACCTCTGGTCTTATTTGAGAGTCATTTCAGTCATGAGGTTTCTTGTCATCTGACAATGTCTTTTAAGACTGAAACAGTACATTATTGTAGTGACTTATAGTAATGTTTACCTAAATTGTATAAAATAAAATCTTATTCTTTTTTTTAATTAGAGCAATATCAAAAACCTTTTTCAAATTCAATGTTTTTAATTTTTGAATTTTTTTAACCTGAAATGTATATATAAGTGAGAATGTATGTGTGATGACATTTCTCAGCGGATTTTTGATCTACAGATTTGAAATTTGAAATAGGGTATTCAGACATCTGGAAAACTTTTTAATCCGTATTCATATGGTAATAATGGCAGCTAAGGGATCAAAATTGAAAAATTGGTACGTGGGGGTAATCAGATTTTTCTCTATTTGTCAAGTTTCACGATCTCTCGTGAAACGGGACAGCTTCCTCATGTTAAGAATAAGTAGGCTTGAAAACACTTTTTAAATATCGTGGTTAGCTGGTCTAATGGTTATCGTACTTGACTCACTGTCTTTAGGTTTTAGTTTCAATCTCGGCTCCAGTATCTTTTTTTTCTTTTTTTACTTACAAGAATAAACTGTTTAGAAAAACCATAATACTTGCATGCATATGTCTCAGTGTCTGTATTAATATTTATAATATTTATGCATATTTTATGGCCAGGCAATGCCGGGTGGCCTGTTAATATATACATATATATATATATATATATATATATATATATATATATATATATATATATGAGTAAAATGATTCATAATTTATAATTAAAAATCGGTTTCAAAAAGGACAAACAAAATCAAAATCAATTATGAATCATTTTACTCAATATTAAAATATCTCTAGGATATCAAGCTTATTATATATCTACATTGCAACAAGCACTGTTTTCCTTTAATTGTATTAATGCATTTACTAATACATTAAAATAAACTCTGCTCTTTAAAAGGGGAGTGTTCAAATGAATAGCAATTGTCTGATATGATGGTTTTCACCGCATTGATCAAACCTGATATTGCTGTCTGGACGTCCCAGCGGGAAAGCCGAGGAACTGACTCCACTCCAGTTTAGTTTCACTTTGTTCAGCCTTTTAGTATAAATAAACACAGGACAGAGCAGAATAGCGCATATTTTATAAAAGTCAATCAAAATAAATCTAGACACGACATCCCTTTGTAGATCGTAGATATTACAATCTAGACTGTATATAAACAGATGTAAGAAATAGTAACCTCTCAGAGAACCCCTGCAAAAAAAAGCCTTTTTGCCTTTTGTCTATATAGATTATATTGGACCCAATATATAGTAATGATTTAAAGTTTTTAAAAAATTACTTGTGCACCACCACTGAGAATTGGAACTAAAACATTTAGCTTATGATTTATTTTTTCCTCTGCCATTAATGACTGAACTATGAAGACATGTTTGCTACAAGGCTAAAAATTAAAAAATGAACCAATAGCTACTATGTTATGCATGCATATTCATAATGCCAGCGGTCAACCTTCACCTGGCAAATTTCATTTCTTTAATTTTCACTTTTTTAACCCAAATATAAAGTTTTGCATAGGTTCAAATACCTTATATATGAATTTTCATATCTGTAGACCAAAAACTCTTGGAAGATTTTGGTAGGCAAAATTTTTTAAACAAAAATATATATGTATACATAAATATATATGGAAAGAGTTTGGTATTTACTGTAAACTTTTTATGCAAATATTACGCCAGTATAAATCATGTAGAATATCTGCATTAATATAATTACAAGTAATAGTTAATCAAAGATGATCATCTCATAAGAAAACCTAAAAAAAAAAGCTAATAGGGAATTAATCAAAATGAATGTTTAAAAGAATATGCAAATTAGCTAAATCTTTTGCTAGTGAATGCAATTCCACAACCCATATATAAGAAAGCTGTATTTTCTATTTACAATAAATAGAAAAAGGTTTTTAATATGAATATCAATACACAAAAAAAAAAAAAAATTTATAGGAGTAAAGATATATATCAGAAAAAAAACACAAGGCCAAATACTCTTTATGTTTATAATTAATTTTTCATATTATTAATAACTGTATACAACATAATCCCATTGACACAATGGTTCTACTTGGATCACTAAAGTTAAGCAACGCTGAGCCTGGTCGGTACCAAGTAGGTGACCAGTTAGGAATAGCAAGCATTATATGTAGGGGGATGTTGACACCTCCCTGCAAGAGCTGCAAAAACCTAACATTGTCATCTCCCTTAACAGCGACATACATACGAATGAGGACTGCTTGTGAATTTCATACTCCCATAAAACTTCCTCCGTCTAGGGTGTGTGCTGCTTCAATATAGTACAGTAGTAGTATTAATTACTAGCCTGACCTCCATGATTGTTAAAATATAAAAACAATTACGTCAAGAATAATTTTTAATTTTCTTAAAATAAAATTAAAATTAAAAAAAAAAAAAAAAAATCTGTAAAAATTTTGGAAATTCAGTGATTACTAGATTTTCAGTAGAATTTTTAATTCTGAATTTTTCTTTTTAAGTGACTTTCATGTTTGGATGTTATTTACATTTTCGATTTTTTATTTATAAAATTCTTCAGATTTATTGAATGTAAAACAAATAATTTCTGTATCAGATTTTTTCTAATATGGTGCTTGTGTAGATTAGTGATCTTTTAAGCCAACACATTTCAATTGTAAACATTATTATGTACTTACTTGTCATGTCGAAATTAGTATAAATTACAAAAAAACGATCCAGTAGAAAAATAATTACAAATAAAAATATAATTTATCAAATTGTCAAGTTTTATCACATTAAAACAATCAAACTCGATAATTTGATAAATTCTGTTTTTACTTGTAATTATTTTTGTGAAAAAGTTGTGCAATCAATTCAGTACAAAAAACTGACTTTTCTCCCTTGACTTAAATTAAGGGTCCATTATTTTTAAACAAAAGATGTTCATGTAATCCTGGCTGATTTTTTTTTTTTTTTTTTTGTTGTTTTTTTTTTTTTTTTTGTTTTAAATACATCTAGCCCATTTACTGGATCATTTTTCATGATTTTTATAATTTATACTAATTTTGACATAATACGTATGTAATAATGTTTTCACCTGAAATCCATGAGTTTTAAATATCACCAATCTACAAAAGTACCTCTAATACGTCTTAATAATACAATTTTTGTTTTTTTATACAGACGGTTTTTTTTGTTGTTTGTTTGTCTTTAGTTATTTTAGTTATAACCATTTAAAATAATGTGGATTTTTTTTTTTGCTGTACCATAGTCTATATTAATGCACTGTATGTAGTGATTAGGCTTTAATGCGAGGGCAATAATATTTTAAAAATGAAAAAGAGTAACCTCCCTTGACAATTCTGTATGCATGCACTCACAGATACGCACTTAGCAGGGCTCTACATTGCGAGTGAAATAGTCGCATTTGCGAGTAATTTTTCAAAGTAGCGACTAGATATAATGAAACGCTTATCTTTTGGCGATTGCATTTCTTTCACTGACAATTTTCCAAAGCTCACTACCGAATGAAAAATATCTTAACTTTTTTTTTTTATATAAAACGAACAAAGTTAAATTATTTAAACAATTAAAGTTTAATAAAACAATATACTCTTTTTTTTTAACGAAGGCTGTTTAAAAAATATCTAAAGAAATTAGAATGTTCATACTTTCAAGTATCAACATAAAATTTGTTGTATATTTAGAATTGCACTTATTAAAAAAATACAGAAAAATATTTATGATGTACATACTCATCACAGAACAAAGATGTCATATACTAAAACTCACGGGGGGGGGGGGTAGTAACTTGTCTATTTGGCTAATAAACGAAAATATTTAGTTGTCAAAGGTCAACTGAAGATAAATTTGTCCGTAGAGCCCTGCTTGGTAAAATCAATTTAATAGAACCACTTCTTCCTCTATAGAAAAACACTATCCTCACATATCACATGCTCGTTCTAAATATGACACATGACCAAACTGACACCTTTTTTCTTCTATTTGGGATCGTGTCTAACAGGGGAGAGGGATGACTATGAAGAGATGAGCAGCAAGATGTCTGTTCACATTACATTTAAACTTCTGTAGGTTAGTACAGTCAGATAAGCAGAAAACAGGAAGGGAATTCCAAAGTCTAGCAGTTCAAGAGAAGAAACTATTCGAATAGAACATTTTCCAGCATCTAGGGACCTCAACAATGAAGGGGTGAGATTTTGTTGCTTGTCAGGTTAGTCGGGAGTAGGTACATTGAGAGGACACAAGTGCTATGAGTTCATCAGAGCACATTTTATTAAAATACTTGCAAAACAGATGCAGGGATGTGACATTGTGATGGGATAGCGGTTGGAATCATGTTTCAATAAATTTTTGAGATAAGGATTATTTGGATTACTATTCTCATCTTGGTTCTTATTTGTTATAACCTCCAACTTTCTTTGGGTGTGACTTTTCAAAATTGGGAAACTTCTAGTCAAACTCTGGAAATTTGTAAAGAATTTTGAAATGAACCCTTTATTTAATTCATGTGAATTTCTTGAAAGTGTAAGCCAGGGCTTTATGTTGTGAGTGAAACAGTTGCAGTTGCGAGTAATTTTTCCAAGTGGCAACTAGAAATCATGGAACACTTAGTTTTTGGTAATCGTGTTTTATTTTTATATTTTTTACCGACAATCTTCTAAAGCTTATTACTGAATGAAAAATGCTTTTTTAATCTTTATTTTTGTTAAAAAATAAAACTAAAAAGTCAAATTATTTAAACAATAAAAATTTAATAGAACAATATACTCTTATTTTTTAACAAACACTGTTTAAAAAAAAAAGATGTCAATAAATTCAAATGTTTATACGTTCAAGTCTCAACATAAAATTTGATGTATATTTAGAATTACACTTATTTAAAAATACAGAAAAAATTTTATGTTGTATGTACTCATCATGGAACGAAGATGTCATATTCCAAAAATCACGTAGGTTTAGCTAGTAACTTTTTTATTAGGCTAGTAAACAAAAATATTTAGTTGTCAAATAAAGATAAATTTGTACGTAGAGCCCTGTAAGTTAACAAACAGTCCTAAGTGACAGCTATCTAGGGATCAAAGATTCAATCTTTACAACAGCCGATAATAAAAAAGTAAAACTAAAATGGTCAACTGTAGTCAAGGGTTGCTCAAAGGTTCCGTTTTCATTAGCTATTACACCAAAATGTTCTGGAATGGCATCACTCCTTTCTCAGGATTACTCACATTATAATGCTGAGTGTTTAGCAATGGGGCATCAATTGCCATTTTTTTTTCTTTAGTATGACTCTAACAAGGATTGAACCCAGTCCATTATTGAACACTTATCATTATCCTAAATGGGCTAGTCAAAACTAAAAATAAAATATACACTCTTATGAGATTGGGACTGAAAGAATGAGACCAATCTACTTCTGTTTATTAAATAAAATATTCAAACATGATACGTGCACCTCAGTTCAATGTAAAAAATTCCAAAGTTCAAATAAAATTAAAGTTCTGAATTTTTTAGATGAGGAATGATTGCTTATATCACTTGAATTGATTGGACTATTGTTCTCATCTTGAATGTTATTTGTGCAATATTTCAGTTGGTTTCGCCTTTAACTGTGTTCAGGCATGTTGGTTGCTGTTTGGATAACAAAGGAGAAAAGTTACTGCTTCTCTAGATATTTTCGTATTTTTGGAGTTGGTCTCTATTTTATGGTTGTGGTTCCGTATGTGTGAAAAATTGGTTGACAAAAGCAAGGCAACTCTAATAAAGATCGACAGGAGATTATCTCCCTTCCATCGTAAAAATTTTAAAGGTTTACAATTTTTGTCAAACAATTTTTTTCGAAACCACAGCCATAAAACAGAGACCAACTCCAAGAATATGAAAATATTTAGGGAGCCAGTAACTTTTCTCTTTTCTTTCCCAAACAGTTAATATACCTGAAGACGGTCGAAGGCCAGACCGACTGAAACATTGCACAAATAATACTCCAGATGAGAACAATAGTCCGATGAATAGAAGTAATCGAAATAAAATATTACAAGTTGAAAAGATGCATCCAAAGATGGTCAGAAACTGCAACAACTGAAAAATTGTGACTATAACAACCAAGATGAGGATAGTAGTCTGAATAATCCAAATGATACTAATCCTATTACATTTCTGACTCTTTGAGATGAGGATTGATTATTCTTATTATTGTGATTCTTCAGACTACTGTTCTCATCACGAACCCATGGCATACTTGGTAAAATTTAGTTGTAAAAGTTACACTTTTGGAGGTTAAAGATTGCAGGTGACACTCAAAAGACAATATCAAATTATTTAGAACTTCTACACAGTCATGGCTGACAGAACAAGAGCATACTACTTCCATTGATTAAATAAAGATTACATTGACCAAAACATTGTAAAAATAACACTGAAGATGAGAAAAGTAGTATAAAGAATCCAAATAATGCAAATACTAATCCTAATCGATGGATTCTATGCAAGTTTTGTATAAATGGAAATTACATTTTCTTTTTTGCTTATTCGTCAAAGCAATTGTATTTGATAGCATGTTATCAACACACTTGTAAGAATTCCTTTGCCTCCATTTCAATTGAGATTATTTACAAGATAAACTGGATTTTAATTTATGATTCATTACTGCTGATTTGTAACTCTCATTAGTAAAATGGCTGACATTATCAAAATTTTAATTTGTTTTTGTCATTTTTATATTCATAGTGTCCATGTGTGTGTATTTATAATCAGACATATGTTGCACATCTATCCTCTGCCTGCTCATAGAATGTGTGCATACACACACACACACACACATATATATATATATATATATATATATATATATATATATATATATATATATATATAGTGTAGTATAATAATTCTCCAAGTTCCAAATATCAAATTTTCTCAGTTGGTCATTTATTACTTTTCAAAAGGTATCCAGTAAATCATTGTTTCATGTTGCGACTAACAAGTCTGCAAAATTATATTATTGCTGCATATTTAGTCACATACTCTTCAGATGTTTACCTTACCTTTATCTTACTGGAACCCAATAAAAAGGCTTTTATTGCGCTTAGACTTTTTTCTAAGTTTACAAAATTTATGTTAAAAAAGATTATTTTCATTATCAAAAACTTTATGAGAATTTTTTTTAACTCAACACGATTGGCATATACAAACCGAGTATGTTTCAAGTAAATGATTAGCATCTCTCTCTCTCTCTCTCTCTCTCTCTCTATATATATATATATATATATATATATATATATATATATATATATACTAACAGTTCAGTCCAGCTATGCTTGGGCTCCATGTACTGTTCACAACTTTATGAGCATATATATATATATATATATATATATATATATAACTACATTTACTCACATAAAATTAATATACAAAAGTATAAATTTATGTGTAAACTTTAAGCATTTACTTCAAAAGTGCTCAATAGCTAGTTAGTAAGTTATAAAATATATATGGCGATTAAGCTACACTGAATATTCTGCGTTTCATCCACTCTAGGACTCTTCAGGCTTATGCGAAGAAGAAGAGTCTTAGAGTGGATGAAACGCGGAATATTCAGTGTAGCTTAATCACCATATATATTTTATAACTTACTATATATATATATATTCTTCCGAATAGATTTATCCCACAATCAGCTGGTATGGAAACCTGTGATTATAAGATTTACAAAATATTACTGGTCGTAATATTCTATGTATTATCCCAACTAAATTAAGAGATGGTAGGCATCGAAACCCTATAGGATAAGGAGATAAAATTTCTAAAGTATTCTTTGTCTTACTTGGAATAATAAAAAATTCTTGATTTAAATAAAGGTTTTTTTAATTTCATTGAATCACTGTAATTTGCTATATATATATATATATATATATATATATATATATATATATATATATAATTAAAAAATTTGACTCCTGTCCAGGTTACCTACATCTAAAATTTCACATGCTTAGACCTAAAATTAGCAGAGGAGTTTGGTAGAGTCTGCAAAGGTCAACTCTTTCAACTGTAACTTCTTGGCAGCCAAATTTTCGCCCCCCAAAAACGATTAAAAGCTTGCTGCATGTATGAATACCCTTTATGTAAAATTTCAAATGTTTAGACCCAAAATTGACTAAATAGTTTGCTAAAGACCGCAAAGGTCAAATCTTTTGAACTTTAACCCCCTTGGTAGCCAAATTTTAAGCCAAAAACTCATTAAAAAAAACTTGCTCTATGTCTGAATACACTTTATGTAAAATTTCAATCTGAGAGGTCAAATTTTTTTTTAACGTTGATCCCAATTGTGACCCCGTAACATTTATTGTTTTGGGCTCAAATCAAGTTAAAACGTTTGATCTATGTCCAAGGAACCTACATCTAAAATTTCAAATGTTTATACCCAAAATTGGCAAAGGAGTTTGATAGAGTTTTCAAAGATCAAATCGTTGAACATTGACAGCCAAAAAACGATTAAAAAGATTTCCCCAAACCTCAATACCCCTTCTGTAAAATCTTGAGTCTGTAGACTGAAAATTGACAGAGTAATTTAATAGGAAAATGTACACACACACAGACAAACACACAAACAATTTCACTTTTATAGATATACTAGCACGGGTGCCCGGTGTTGCCCGGGTGTTTGGAGGTGTCTGTTGAGCAAAAAAACATAAATAAATAAAGTGGTAGTAGGAAGGCAAGCTCGAACCCGTACGGCGAAGGAGGAAAATAACGGGGGAAAAACATGACGTCTTTGCTGTTATGACCACTGGCAAACCTGAAGTGCTGTCAGTTTAAATTAAGGCTAGACAATCGAAAAGAGGGGATGACTTTCGAAAATAAAAGCGAAAAACGACCCCTCCCTGTTGAAAAGTGCCCAGTTGAGAATGAAGAAATTAATGTTTTTAGCCAATTTTTCGGTATTTGTTGTCTGAAGGGTCGAGCTTCAAAACAATACTGATTTTGCATAGGGAAATGTACACAGACAGACAGACACACACACGCACACACAGACAGACAGGCACGTTCACTTTTATAGATACAGTCCTGGTCAAAATCATAAGACCACTTAAGAAAGTAAGTGTTTACGCATAATATCGAATTTTTAATCAAACAAATGGTTGAAGCCATTGTCAAAAGGGAAAATGTGATGGAAAAAAATTAAATCTGCTTCATTCGAAACCTTAACCCTGATCTAATAATCATTTTTTAATAAACAAACATTTTCACCTGGTCAAAATGATAAGACCACTTTAATAAAATCGGCTAGTTTTGAAAAAATGAATACGAAAAGCTTTCTATGTTACTAAAAGCAACTTGTTAGTGGATAAAAAACATCTTACTAAATTATAAATGGCAAAAGGGAAACCATTATCAGAGTTTGAGAGAGGAAGGATCTTTGGGCTTAATAGGTGTGGACTCTCCCGTAGATCCATAGCAAACGAAGTGAATTGTAGCAAAATGGTCATCACAAATTTTTTAAGAAATCCAGATCAATATGGGCACAAAAAGAGTCCAGGTCGACCAAAAAAAATAACCCCATCACTGGATCGCCGTATCAGAATTTAAAAAAAAAACTCCAGTATGAGCTCAAGTCGATTGAAAAGCCAAACAGCAGCAGAATGTAGTCCAAAAACCATCAGAAGGCATCTGAAAATGAAGGGTTTCAATCATTTAAAGCGACTGCAGAAACCACGTCTTCTTGAACAGCACAAAACTAACCGACTTAAATATGCCGCCAAATACCAGACTTGGGATGAAGAGAAGTGGGAAAATGTAATTTTATCTGATGAGAAAAAGTTTAATCTAAATGGTCCAGATGGATTTCAACACTATTGGCATGATAAAAATTTGCCCAAAGAGACTTTTTCAACTCTGCATAGTGGAGGAGGGTCTTTAATGATCTGGGGTGCTTTCTTGTCAGCTGGGACCCTAAAGTTACAAGTAGTGAAAGGCCGGCAAACATCATTGAAGTACATTTCAATGCTTGAAAATGCTTCTATCAGGACTGAAGGTTCACGTCTGTGTGGAAGAAATTGGATTTTCCAGTAAGACAGCGCTGTGATACACACTTCTCGACAAGCACGAGAATACTTTTCTTCAAATAATATAGAATTGTTAGATCATCCAGCATGTTCTCCGGACCTCAATCCCATTGAAAATCTTTGGGGATGGATGGCAAAAGAAGTGTTCAAGGATGGAACCCAGTATGATTCGATAAAGGAACTTTCTGATTCAGTTTTCAGTACATGGGATAAAATTCCTTCGCAACTGATAAAAAACTTAATCGCAAGCATGCCGAAGAGAATTTTTGAAGTAATTCATAATAATGGAGGCTATACTAAATGCTGAGACCCATTTTTAGTAATTTATAATTGCCTTTTGTTAGATAAATTATCAGTGGTCTTATCATTTTGACCAGGTGAAAATTTTTGTTTTTTAAAAAATAATTATTAGATCAGGGTTAAGGTTTCGAATGAAGCAGATTTCATTTTTTTCCATCATATTTTCCCTTTTGGCAATGGTTTCAACCATTTGTTTGATTAAAAATTCGCTAATATACGTAAATGTTTACTTTTGTAAGTGGTGTTATGATTTTGACCAGGACTGTATATCTACTTAACTAAGCACATATTTTTCTTTCCAACATTATATTATCATCCTTTTTTTCTTTCTAAACCAAAATTTTTCTGGTGAATATATACATGGTATTAGCATAATAATAATCGACTGATTCTGCGTAATGGAACACATCTGTAAAATATGTACCAAAATTTTAACGTGTTGAAAGAATATTTTATCTATGCACGGTTGTTATATTTAAAAAAACATCGAGCTTCTAAACAAAAAGGATTGGGATACACAAAGTGTGAAATATAATTAAAAAAATAATCAAATTTTACCAAAAACACATGTATAGGTTAAGAATCTATTCGAGGATAAAAATCTGCAGAATTTTCACTGGGTTTATATAATAGTGCTCAATAACAAATAGAGCTATTTATATTAATATTTATGTATACATGTACAAGTTTTGCTACACTGGCATGATAATGTTTCGATATGTAGTTATTAATAACTAAGATTTTGTCAGGTGAAAAGTCTGTCTTTATTGAGGTGTTCTTATTGAAAGAAGCCTTTTCTTTCAATATGAACACCTCAATAAAAAGCTAGGCATACTTTTTGCCAGATGAGATCTTAGTTATTAATTACAGTTCAAAACACTGTCATGCCAGTGTAATGAAGTGTGTACATGTGTGTGTGTATATATATATATATATATATATATATATATATATATATATATATATATATACATATGTAGATTTTGTTGATTTTTTTTTTTTACACGATATTAAGGTTATTATCTCCACCTTGGAGATCGAGTGTTTTTTTTTTTGTTTTTTTTTTAGAAAGTCGCTCATTTTTTATTTGGACGTAAATAAATAATAATTTATTATTTATTTTTTTAAAAAACAGTAGTCTACGAACATGCATGTTTCGGGGCCTTACCCCTCCTCTGTGTGTGTGTGTGTGTGTGTGTGTGTATATATATATATATATATATATATATATATATGTACTAGTAGGAGGGAGAGTATATATTTGTACAATGGAAACGTGTATTTTAATAGATTTCCTATCCACATCTGATTTCTTCAAACTTAATTCATTGAAATTGAAATCTATATATTAATACGATAGCATGAGTGTTATTTTGTGTGTCACGCTTACATCTTTTTTCTTCCGAGTGATTGTCATTTAATTGTTAAGATCTACCATTTTTTATAATAAATTTACCAAGAATTATAAGTTTTACTTTCAGTTTCGATTATAGCTAAAGAAATTCAAGTTATATATATATATTTTTTTTTTCTTCATTGTTTTGGTTTCGGTTTCGATTCAAGCTGATGCACCCAGGTCATATTGATATATTGTTTTATTTTTGAAGTCACAACTTTATAATATATAAGAATCGATAGAAAATTGGCTCTATAATAATATTCACAAAATTTGCATAAATTAGAATATCATATTTAAGCATATTTTATGATTGGGCTATGCTGGGCGTCCCTGCTAGTGAATTTATTAACCCTTTACTGCCAAAGTATAGTTTCAAGTTGTTTTCAAAAAAAAAAAAAAAAATTTCTTTCTCTTATGGCTTGTTTATGTTTGTGCATCAGTTGCATGCTAACTTCCACCATGTGTAGGTTTCATGATTTAAAAATTTATTCATTGCATAAAAAAAAAATTCTGGCATTGCATGAAAACAAAAAATTCTGGCAATAAAGGGTTAAATAAATAGGAAAACATATAATTCACTTTGGTATCAAATCATTAGTATTGGATAGAAAAGACGCATCTGTTCTTTTGACAAAATATATTGAAGAAAGTTGAAGGTTATATTGACCAAAACGTTACGAAAACGAACACTCAAGATGAGAACAGTAGTTTGAATTATCCAAATAATACATATTACAAATAAAAAATAAAAAGACTTAATAAGTGGTTGTTTCTTTTATTTATGACATTTTCTTCCACGTTTGTTCATTCATGTTACTGTTTACTAATGGGCTGGGAGACCAATGTTGGTAAAGTCATACTAAAATTCCAAAAATAGTATTTGACGTCCTCAGCATTTATAAGTTGAGGATCAAGAATAAGTTGAATATCCAGGAAAAGGAACCCCCCCCCTCCATCTCTATAATAACAAATGAAAAGAGTCCTTCAGCATCCTTAATTACAATCAACCACTTTGTTATTTTCAAAAAATTAAAACTTAACTATTTGAATTTTTTTTTAAAAAAAAGGTCATATTAGTAGAAATATTGTATGTAAGTTTGAAATAACTATATGGATGAGAAATTTGTTAAAATATTTTCAGAATGCAAATACATTTTAAAAAAAAGCTGAATTCCGATTTTTTTTTCTTTACTTAATAAAAGGCCAAATCGGTAGAGTTTTATGTCCTTAATTTTTCCCCAATTGGTTAGATTTTCTTTCTTTTTTTCTTCTTTCTCTCTCACTGTATCTTTTTTTTTTCTTTCCTTGTTTTTTCTGTCCCAATTTTTTTTTACTTTGCTTCGTCTCTCTTTCCCCTCTCTCTGAAAGTGTTAATTTTGCCATACTTCAAAAGATTCATGGGCATGGGTAGTAGAATACTTTTGTTTCATCAATGAATGTCTTTTGTCTCCTTTAAAACATATCAGTCGATACTTTCATTATGAAAAAAAGGTATTGTAGATTAATACTTTTCACTAAATGCACCCTCCAACCTGCTTCTAAAAAACATTGCTTTTATTTTAGCCAAATATCTTAACGTGGTGGTAAATTGGCGAAAGCCATGGCTCCCCAGGTTGAAAAATTCATATCAATTTCAAAGTTTTTACCTTTGACCCCTTGCATCCCTGATAGAATCACTTGTAGATCTTTACACTTATTGTGGAAGTTTCATTTCCTTTCCAATTGATCACTTAGACTTCTGTTTTGGGCTTATTAAAAATTAGAGCTTCTGTACAATGACACAACTTGAAAAAAAAAAAAAAAAACACTTTATATTTTTTTAATTTAAATTTAAAAAATATAAACAACTTTAAAATAACAAAAAAAAAATTTTTTTTTTTTTTAAATTGTCCAATTTTTGCCGTGGTTACACCAATTACTGTAATTCCTTTGAATTCTGGTGCATTTCATTACCATCTGTAAAGCCATTGCCTCAGCACCACTACCAGGTTAGAAAATATGTTACAGTAGTCAACTCAAAACTTGGCTCAAGATGGTGAAGTAGGATGCTGAACTGATTCTGGGCCTTTACCTTTATGAGGTCTGTCGCTGGAACTGCGAATGGCTTGCACTTGTAGTAGAAGCAGACTTAGATTGCCATACCTGATCAGCTAGTATTCGAGATGTGGTGAGCCATCCCAACCTAAGATGAATGCCGCGACTGTGGCCATTAAATTCTCTGGATATCCATTTAGTATAAATACCTAAAGTTTTAAATGAAAAAAAAAAAAAAACTTTTTTTAATTTCAATTACTCAATATCATGATTGTAGTAATGACATCAAAAATTGGATGATTTAAAAATAAAAAGATTCCTTTTTTTATGTATGGAAGCACCAAAATGATATTATATATCCATTTTAACTAAAAGTTTTTTTTTTCCTATTTTTATTTCTCGAGTAAGTGCTCGATATAAAACCAAAAAAACAAAAAAAGTGAATGTGTCATTAGTTGATTTATAATTATAAAGATTTAATCATCCGTATACAGCCTGAAACATACTTCACATTTATCCTCTGCTTATGCATATAGTAAATGCATTTTATACATACACATATAAATTTTGTCATCAGTTTATTTTGTAATCAGTGGCGGCTCGTGATCTTAAATTTAAACAATTTTTTAAAATTTTTTAGCTTTTCAAAATCTTTTTTTCTCTACCATGCTGTTCAAAAAAAAAAAAAATTTATACATTTTCTTGAATAAAAAGTTTCTTTGTTTTACTTGTACATTCAATTTTTAAACAAATCATTTATATAAAAAAAAAACAAGAAAAACGTATATTTTAGTTTTTTATTAAATATGTTGAAGTATAAAAAGGAAAAAGTTTTGTTTTTTTTAATTCTCATGTACACCTCTAACAAGGTATATCGCCACTTGAACATAAGGGGCTATTATTTGGGACCATATCTAGGAAAGATTAACAAAATAAGTATTTATAAAAAGTATGGCAGCAATATGTTGCCAGAGATGATGATGACGGCAAATAGGATTTTAAATTGAACTTCACCCAGGAGCAACTCATCAGGATTTCATCTTTAAAAGATACAAGTTGCTCCTTTATAGGGGTTATACTTTTAGAGTTAAGTAAAGAAAAACAAATGTTCTAATTTTTTTATTAAATATTTGTGTTAAAGGGTTGAAAAAAAAAGCAACAAGTACTTAATAAGAGTATTTAAAGAAAGTATAAAAGTAATGGCTTACCAAAGACTGTTTCTAGATTAATCATGACGACTCAATTACCACTACTATTCATAGTATTGAAAAGAATCCATGTAGTGACCGAAAAGGGTGGATTACTCTAATGAAGTAACATCTGTAAAAATATTCCCATTTTAAATATTTGAAAGTATCAAAAAAATGTTCAACCCTTTATGACCTGAATTATGACGTAGATGATTAAAAAATATTTATTCTTAATTTTAGTTAAAGTGTAATTATACTATGATTTTAAGATTTTTTTCACTATAACGATCTTTCATTATGAAGTTCAATAGTTAAACTACCACTGAGGAATTTTGCATTTCACAAACTTACCTTTATTATCTATAGTGCTTGAAAAAAGTGTGTTTATGACAATAAACGATACCGTTCCAATCTCTGAGACAGATGGCAGCATACTGAATGTAATAATGGACAGTTACAATCTGGAGGTATCTGGCATCTACCCAGATATTGAACTAATACATACAAGGCGTGATTGAATTCAATTCCCACTTTATTTATGCTGTTGTATTCATTTATTTATGACCGAATGAATTAGTTCAACCAGGTTGTAATTTTTTAATAGAAAAAGTAGGCTTTTAATATCAGTGCAGTGAAAAATCCAACTTGATATAGAGATCACATACTGTATTAGTTCAACCAGGTCGTATAGGATTAATGCTATTTACAAATAAAAACGAGGCTTAATGGACATGATATTTCACACCTCCATACAGAGGAAATAAAATGTTTCATCCAATGCCAGTAGGCGCAGGTGAAACGTGAACAAATTCCGTGGAATCTTTCACGTTTTTTTCTAATGGCTGGAAATACTTGCTTTGCCAAGGCTATCAAGGGTATTTTTTTATCGTGATGCCATCACTAGATGGGTTGCCTACCACGGCTTAAGATAGGCCCATCTACCCTCAATAGAAGGAACGACTGTGCCAGTTTCCCAATCTGGTATTTTTACCTTACGGTACATATCCCAAATTTTATTATAAAAGTTTAATGTAAGTTTAGAAGCAATGCAACGCATATAGTAACACTTTTGACAGCATGGAGTCGCACTAATAAAGATACATTGTAGAAGTCTAAATGAATTATGCTTAGATGTGGATGAAAGCAGAGGGTGAGCTGCAGTTGCAGAGCAGCATCTATGAACGAGCCGCCACTGTTTGAAATACTAAAGATTCTGATTGACTGAGAAGTGGAAAGCTTTGTCCTTCATAGATTTGTGCATATTTTATTCTATAGAAGTGGACAGAGGAAGAGCGAGCTCTTGTTTATTGGTGTTTTGTGGTAAGAGAGGTCAACCACACGACTGCACACAACCAGTGAGAAAGCAGAGCCACACTCACTGTTTGACCCTTTCAGTCAACCCCACTCTCTCTCTTTTATTGACCACCTTGTTTCTACTCTTTTTTCCTTTCCTCCTATTCGCCATTTCTCTCTTTTCCCCACATCATCTCTCATCTTACTCACTGTCTCTCCCCTCTCTTTCATCTTACTCGCTGTCTCTCCCCTCTCTTTAATCCCACTCGCTGTCTCTCCCCTCTCTTTCATCTTACTCACTGTCTCTCCCCTCTCTTTCATCTTACTCACTGTCTCTCCCCTCTCTTTCATCTTACTCACTGTCTCTCCCCTCTTTTTAATCTAACTCGCTGTCTCTCCCCTCTCTTTAATCTAACTCGCTGTCTCTCCCCTCTCTTTAATCTAACTCGCTGTCTCTCCCCTCTCTTTCATCTCACTCGCTGTCTCTCCCCTCTCTTTCATCTCACTCGCTGTCTCTCCCCTCTCTTTCATCTCACTCGCTGTCTCTCCCCTCTCTTTCATCTCCCTCGCTGTCTCTCCCCTCTCTTTCATCTCACTCGCTGTCTCTCCCCTCTCTTTCATCTCACTCGCTGTCTCTCCCCTCTCTTTCATCTCGCTCGCTATCTCCCTCCCCTCTCTTTCACCTTACTCGCTATCTCCCTCCCCTCTCTTTCACCTTACTCGCTATCTCCCTCCCCTCTCTTTCACCTTACTCGCTATCTCCCTCCCCTCTCTTTCACCTTACTCGCTATCTCCCTCCCCTCTCTTTCACCTTACTCGCTATCTCTCTCCCCTCTCTTTCACCTTACTCGCTATCTCTCTCCCCTCTCTTTCATCTTACTCGCTATCTCTCTCCCCTCTCTTTCATCTTACTCGCTATCTCTCTCCCCTCTCTTTCATCTTACTCGCTATCTCTCTCCCCTCTCTTTCATCTCACTCGCTATCTCTCTCCCCTCTCTTTCACCTTACTCGCTATCTCTCTCCCCTCTCTTTCACCTTACTCGCTATCTCTCTCCCCTCTCTTTCACCTTACTCGCTATCTCTCTCCCCTCTCTTTCATCTTACTCGCTATCTCTCTCCCCTCTCTTTCATCTTACTCGCTATCTCTCTCCCCTCTCTTTCATCTTACTCGCTATCTCTCTCCCCTCTCTTTCATCTTACTCGCTATCTCTCTCCCCTCTCTTTCATCTTACTCGCTATCTCTCTCCCCTCTCTTTCATCTTACTCGCTATCTCTCTCCCCTCTCTTTCATCTCACTCGCTATCTCTCTCTCCCCTCTCACCATATTATGCTATCTTTCTCTCCCCTCTCTTTCATCTCACTCGCTATCTCTCTCTCCCCTCTCACCATATTATGCTATCTCTCTCTCCCCTCTCACCATATTATGCTATCTCTCTCTCCCCTCTCACCATATTATGCTATCTCTCTCTCCCCTCTCACCATATTATGCTATCTCTCTCTCCCCTCTCACCATATTATGCTATCTCTCTCTCCCCTCTCACCATATTATGCTATCTCTCTCTCCCCTCTCACCATATTATGCTATCTCTCTCTCCCCTCTCACCATATTATGCTATCTCTCTCTCCCCTCTCACCATATTATGCTATCTCTCTCTCCCCTCTCACCATATTATGCTATCTCTCTCTCCCCTCTCACCATATTATGCTATCTCTCTCTCCCCTCTCACCATATTATGCTATCTCTCTCTCCCCTCTCACCATATTATGCTATCTCTCTCTCCCCTCTCACCATATTATGCTATCTCTCTCTCCCCTCTCACCATATTATGCTATCTCTCTTCCCATTCACTCTCTATCCTCCACTCGCTCTTGCTCTTTCTCTTTTCACTTGCTTTTTCTCTACTCCCATTCACTGTCTTTCTTTTCTCCCTTACCCTCAACTTCTTTTCTCCAATATCTTCTTTTTTCCCTTTCCAATAGCTCCTCTCTCTCTTCTTCTCCCCCACTTCCTCTTTTGCTCTCTATATCCTATTTTTCTTTCTTCCTCTCTCTTCTCCTCAATCTTCAGTTCGTACTCATTTTTCTCTATTAACTATTTCTTTCCTGCCTCACTATTGCACCCTTCCTCTTCTCCCCCTTTTTTCCTATCACTCTTTCTTTCTTTTTCTTTCTTTCTCCCTCTCTCTCTCTCTCTCTCTCTCTCTGCTCTCCTCAATTGCTTTCAAATTTTCCATTGCATCGCTATTAGAGATTCTCTGCATCCAGAGAAGCGCAGCGACATAAAGATTGATTTTAGTTCCGTGTTTCCCAAAGTAGATTGCAATGGCTATTCAGGAGGTCACTTTAAAAAAAATGAAGGGACGTTATTTTCCTTGATGCCTTATGGTAAGAGCGACCAGTCATACTCCCTTTTTATTTTATCCCAATGTTTTTGATTTTTTATACATCCTCACTTAAAACCACTTCATTTCTATTTTCACTTTTTCCCCTATTTTTTAATCCACACTTTCCCGTCCTCTCCCTCTTAATTTCTTCACTCACTACTAAAAAATAAAAATTTTGCTTCACCTTAAAACGAAAGTCACATTTTTTATATTCATAAATCTCCCAATAACTTATCGTTCTGTGTTGTTCCTTAACACTAGCCCATTCTAATAATGTTAATAAAATATCAAGGTCTTATGAACGGCCGTATTCTGAGTTGAAATCTATCTAGATTACACTTATCGCTGGCTAGTTTTCGACATCGAGGTAGTATCTTTTTTTTTTTTAATAGCTTATATCAGGTGACTTTATATCTTCTCTTGAGTGATTTTTATAATCAACGTTGAACCTGGTCAGTATTAAAATGGATGACCATTTGGGAATTCCAGGTGCTGTATGTACTTTCCACTTATTATAACATTGTTTCCAGTCAGTGTTGGGCCTCTCCCTTGCTACTGGACCCAAGCAGTGCGAATTCAGCAGAGGCATGGTTGGGATTGCCTAACCGTTGCCTCACAATTACATGCACAGGGGTGTCCATTGTCTCTTGGGATTGGACAGACATCAATCAATATATATATATATATTTGTAGTCATTGACATACAGTCCTGTTTCGTTGTATCACAACTCATCAGTACCGCTAGACTAGCATCTCTCCCAAGCCAAGGATTGAACCTAGAACCGTCGTGTTGACAGTCGGCAGTTCTCCCACTCGACCATAGAATCGACGCCCGTAAATAACTCGTCGCAATGTCTATTTAAATAGACACCTGCCACCACTTTTATAGTGCTCAAATCACCTGTTCGTAAACAAACAAACAACGAGCTTCGCATTTTCAGCCAATTAAGTAGCGGGTGAGATTATTTACGACAGTGCTCTACCCAAACAGGGGGGCTTATATATATAAGTTAAAAAAGAAAAACAATTATGTAGTTTGTAAATTGGTCAACAAGAATTATGTGACATAGCCCTTTCATGGAGGCTATGCATGTATGTATGTTTACTTCTTTCAGACAGTGTTGACAATGTGGCCTGAATACTTTTTTCTCAGCACAGTTGCTGGACACACATGGAAGAAGGATGACAATAATGACATAAACACTTCAAATTACATCATTTATACTTCATGGTTCTTGCCCCACTGCAATGCTTAAATATCGTCCTGTGCTGCGACTGAATAGACCTAACAGGCGACAATACATTAGACCCACTGCATAATCATACCAGTGTTTGCTCAGAGATCTACTGGCGATCTTTTGAATTGTGTTCTGCAGTCCTGATTGTACTGCCTCAGAACTATATGAATGAACATGTATCACTGTCACATTTTTTAGAGCTCTGTATTGTTTAAATATTGTGATGTTCCTAAGTTTTATGCATTCCTTAATTAGCTAGTTAACCTCTGTCTATTGCTAACAGTTTTTATGACCATGGCTTAATGAAGAAAAAAAAAATATATTAACTGAACTGAGTTGCTTCTAGCTGTCTATTAGAGTGGTTACAAGGAGTCTAAAATGTCCCTATCTCTCCGGACTATACATGACAATCCTTATCTATTAAGCATCAAACTGCAATTAAAATCTTACTTCAATTATTTTATTTTAAAATTTTCTTTTTCTTTTCCTTTTTTTTTTTTTTTTTTTTTTTTTCAGACTTTTATCCTCATCTTTTATAGTTATTGTTTAACGACGTTTCAGCCAACTATTCCTCTGGCCTTTGAGGATTAGTTGGCCGAAACATCATTAAACAACAACTATAAAAGATGAGGATAATAATCCACAAATAAATAAATGAAATTCAATGATTTTCTGTATCGCATAATTAAATGATTTTAAAAAAGTCAAACCAAGAAACTTTTACAAAATTGTTCTGCAAGGTCGTGACTGATCATAACATTTCCACCCATGCAAGACATTACAAAGAACTGCCTCCAACCAAGTTCTTTCATCCCCTCAAATCTCACCCAGTCATGTGGGCTTATCACGTTCTTCACGTCTTCTTGCATAAAACCAGGTACACTTCTTGCGGTTTCTCTTTTTTTTCTTATTTCAATGGTCAAGTGGCAGAAAGAACACACCCTTTGTCGGTTTGCAATAAGGCTGTTTATGACGTTATTACTACTCTCCCTCCTGATCCTATGATCACACGTAAAACATTCGAGAGGTGGTCTTTTGCGCCATGTACTTCTTTGCAGTGGTACCATTACTGGATCTCTATTAGAAGTATTATCAGAAGAGGCAGCAACTTCATTTATGCTGGATGCCTGTTCACATGGTATCTCTCCAATTGTCACAAATCTCTCACTCACATCCTCTGAAGAAATGTCAGAAGTGACTGTTGGTAGACCTGGTCCCATTATGGGTGACAGATCATTTGCATGGTGTGGCATTCCGTCAACCAATATGTTCTGTGCACTGGTAATTCTGGTCACACGTCCTACTCCATATTTTGTGGTACATCATCCATGTGGAGCCTTTACTCACACTCAATCAATAATATATATATTGTCTTGATGTTGTAATAGAACAACCTGCACTTCCTATTTTCAATATGGATTTATTATATAGTTAGTGAGCACTGCATTGACAGGTGTCTTCTCTCTGACATTAGTAATACTTTACTTTTTATTTCACTTTTTTGCAATAAACCTTTCTTCCTTGTACTAATATACTGGTTGCTTATTCCTACTTAGTAATAACCTTGTCTATAGTAGCCATGCAAAGCTATGAAAGAAACCCTAGAAAATAACCTTCAGTCTATAGAGGAATAGAATCATAAGTGGATGGCAACATTTAATGCTATTAAAACTAAGCTTTTTTTCCTTTAACTACAAAACTCTTCTCCAATCAACAATTGCCATGACAAATAACAGCTTACCAAGAGCCCATGTTTCTACTACTACTTGGCTTAACATTCACAGACAACATGAATTGGAACAAATACATTGAAGACATTGCCTAGGCTGACTCCTTCTACCATGCTAGAAAACTACACAAGAGAGCATCTTCTATCTTTACAAAGCCACAATTCACTCATGCACAAAGTATTTTTGCCACGTTTGGGCTGGAGCATCTACCACTAGTCTCTCACTCTTAGACACAGCCCAAAAAAGAGTCTCAAATCTAATAGCTCTAATCTCTGTCCCATTGCCGCAATGTCACATTCCTGTGCCTGTTTTACAAGCACTTTAATGAAATATGCTTTGATGAACTCGTAGCATTTGTGCCCCCTCAACATGCATACCTTGATTAACACGACAAGCAGCAAAATTCCACCTCTCCACTGTTGTGGTCCCTAGATGCCGGAAACGCTTCTACTTTAATAATTTCTTCTGTTGAACTTTGGAATTCCCTTCCTGTCTCATACTTCCCTGACTGTACTAACCTGCAAAATTTAAATGTAATATGAACAAACATCTCACTGCTCAACTCCCCACAATCCCTTGTTAGACACAATCCCAAATAGTAGCCCATTACATACATTCCAAGCGGCAATATGCCTTGTTTGGACTTAAAGAGTTTTTTTGTTTTGTTATTTTTTTTTTTTAAATCTGATTTTTTTTTTTTTTTTTTTTTTTTCATATTTCAATATGTTTTTAATATTGGAAATTTATTTCCGACAGAATTTTATATATTAAACTACTTTATGCTATTGTTTGCATGGTTAATATTATTAAAACTTAAAATACGTTATCTGTACAATTTTGGCTTTTTCTTCATGTATGGCTCATTAGTGAAATGATTCAATACGAGGTTCATGTTAGGCAAGCTGTCTTATGAGGCACAGGTTTGAACCCTGTATGAGTCACATAATCACTTTGTAGTATTCTTTCTTATATCTAGCTCTAAATAATCACTTGTTTAGTAATATTACCTGCAAAAAAAACAATAGCATCATAAAAAAAATAATTTTAAGCAGATTAAAACATACTATATGTTGTATGTTATTTCTAATTTGAAAACGTCTAGAAGACACTTTAAATGAAATGTAGTCTAATATATAAATATCAACATTTATAAGGACAACAGTCCAAAGAAAAACAAAAGGTCTTGTCAATCCCCAAAATTCAGACAAAAAGTCTATTATGTTTGTTAGGCTCTAATTATTAGCATATATATATATATATATATATATATATATATATATATATATATATGATTTGTTCCCTTTTTTTTATCGATATTAACAAATTCGAAGTGTTATTTTATTTTTCTGCTACCTTAGCAGGTTTTAAGCTATAAGCTCTTCTTGTTATTCACACATATATATATATGAATGAATCGTCCTTATTTTTGGGGAGACTTATTTATTCATTTTTATTATTAAATATTATTACATGCATAAACGTATACCTATGGACATGCATGTTTCTAGCTTTAAGCCATTATCAGCATAGGTTACGATCGAACTCATAACACCAGTACCTGCAGTCTGATACGGTACAAATGTGTCATGATAGATCACCACTTGAATGCACAATTTTTTATTGCTTTAAAATTTAAGATTTGTTGTTGCCGGGTTTTTTTTGGGTTTTTTTTTTTTGAGCGATATTAACAACTCCAAAATGATGTTACTTTTATTTATTATTTATATATATATATATATTTTTTTAAAAGGCCATTAGCTCTTCTTGTTATTCGTATATAAATATAAATGAATCACCCTTATTTTTTATGGGGTATATTTGTTTTTTATTATTAAATATTATTATGTGTATAAAAGTATATCTAGAGACATGCATGTTTCTAGCTTTAAGCCGTCATAGCATAGGTTAGGATCGAACTCATAACACCAGTATCTGCAGTCTTATAGATCTTTAAAAACAGCAACAAAAAAAAAACGACGCTAAGATAGCAGAAAAAAAGTTGTTAATATCGCTAAAAAAAAATGCCAACAGCAAATCTTAAATTTAAAAGTGCTAAAAAATTGTGCATTCAAGTGATGAGCTATCATGGCACATTTGTACAATGTCAGACTACAGATATTGGTGTTATGAGTTCGATTCTAACCTATGCTGATGACGACATAAATCTAGAAACATGCATGTTCATATGTACCTTTTATGCATGTAATAATATTCAATAATATATATTTTAAAGTGGTGCTACCAAAATCTATGATGTTTTTATTTATTATTTAATTTAAAAAAAATCTTTTTCTCATTTTCCATATTTTGTGGATAAATTTTATGTTTTTCTGCATAAAACAAATCATCATATAATAAAATAAATGTTCTTTTCTCTTGTTGTTGGGCCCACACTACTTTCTGCTAATGCGTATTCTGTGGATAAAATACACAACATATCATGAAATGAAATTTCATGAAGACAGAATGTATGAGAGATAAAAGAAAAATAATTGAACACAGGAGGAAATAAAAATCAAACAATCGATTTACCAGGTTCCATTGGTAAACTTGCGTTTAATTATTCTTCCTTTGTCTTTTATGCATTCTTATATATATATATATATATATATATATATATATATATATATTAGAAATACTTTTTTTTTACATTCAGTAATGCAATACTTTCTTGAAATAAAATCCTGTTGAAGAACCATACTTTATTGACAATGTTAACTTTACTTTTGAGCAATGTATATTTTCAACTGTTCATGTATATTTTGTTTGTGTGTATATATATATATTCAATTGCATTCCGCTTTTATTTAATGAAAAACAAACTAGGAAACCTGAAAATTTAATTTACTTTTACATGTTTTCGAAGCTTTAATATTTAAAAAAAAAAAAAAATTTATGAAGCAAAAACAAACATTTTCTTTATAATATCTTTTTTTTTTTTCTGATTTAATAAATAGTCAATTATTGTTTTAGTAATTCTTAAATATTTGATTTGAAAAACTTTGTAGAAATTAATTTGTAATAGTCAATGTCTACTGTAAAAAAAAAAAAAATCTGTAATGGATGGGTTAGTAAGTTCTATCCATTTTGTGTATTTGTTATTGTTGCTTAAACTTATTAAATTATTGTAAGTTTATTCATTTCACATTTTGCCATTTGTTTTATTATTGTCTCTCCAATGTGTAGATTGCCTAGTCATTGCTCAGGTTGTAGATTGCCTAGTCATTGCTTGGGTTGTAGATTGTTTAGTTTCATTACATTTCTGAATTTTTGAGATGAGGATTGATTATTCGGATTATTTGTATTCTCCACACTACTGTTCTTGTCTTGAGCGTTTTTTATTTTGTTTTTGTTTTTTTTTTCACAACGTTTCAATTCAATCCTCAGTGCGGATTCAATTGCAAATTACTTAGAACTTGTACCCAGTCATAACTACCCTCATGCTACCCTCATGAATTAAATAAAGGGTTCCATTCAAAATTCCGCTCAGATTCCAGAGTTTGATAGAAAGATTCCCAAATTTAACAGAAAGTTTCCTGGGTTTAACGAGATACACCTGAAGAAGTTTGGGGATTACATGGACTGAAACGTTATGAAAAAAAAAACACTCGAGATGAGAAAAGTAATTAAAAGAATTCAAATAATATGAATGTTTGGATTATATTCTTTGGGATTTGTAAAGTCCCATGTCTGCACTGATAAACCAGACACAATAGACCATTTGGAAGATAATTTTTGATGCGTTATATAATACAGTCTAATTGAATGTATAGAGTTGTGAAAATTGGACCTCTAGATTGGGACATGTACGCGAAATTGTATTTAAATAATAAATGCCAAAAATTAATCTTTGGAATAAATGACATATTTGTATAATAAAAATATTTTTCTGTGATTTATTTTAAAGTTTGCTATATATATATAATATATATATATATATACATATATATATATATATATATTCTATATTAAAAATTGTAAGATTTATAGTTAAATTCTGTAAAGTAAAAATATATTTCCTTAATCCATGGATTTTCAATGCATGGCTCATATCTTTATTACTTTGCTAAATACATTTCCTCTGAAGATATGAGGTAAGCATTGAAAATCCGTGGATTAAAGAAATAACTTTAAATTTCTTGTATTTCTTGTTTCAAACGATAATTTTTTTACTTCACAGAATTTAACTATAAATCCTACAATTTTTATTTTGCTCTATTTTGTATATTGAGCTATTTTATTTGGCTGGGATTGTTTTATAAAAATATATCCTCTCAAAAATATTTTATAAGACTGTAAACTCATCAATATGTGATTTAACTCATCTCATTGTTCAGATATATACAAATATCACTCTAAGTTCTATTGTGTTAAATATGAAAAATGAATTGGGTAAGTACTAATTAGTTAATAGTTGGTAGACATTGGAGAACCAAAGATGGGAAGTAGATGTACACATTGGTATGTATGGATATTGTGTGTAGAAAATATTGCTTATAAAAGTTGATGTAACCTGAAAATATTAACATTTTATAATACAAGATAATTAAAATATATTTGATAACTCGAAGAATACTCAACCCAAGGTAGTTTTGCACCACTTTTATGCCCATTGTGAGATTATATCTATGATCATTATTTTAAATTTTGATAAAAATCCATTACATGATTTTGATTCTAAATTTCTTTTTAATTTAAGGCTTAAGTTTAAAAATAAATTCTAATTTTTTTTTTTCAAATAAAGGCTTAAGTTTAGATATAAATTCTAACATTTTTTAAATGTAAAGCTTAAATTTAAATATAAATTCGGGAAATTTTGCTTCGTTGATGTCAAATGATTAATGGTTCAAATTGAATGCAAATCTGAAATATTTGAATTTTCAAATGGAAGACTGTCCAAAAAAAAAAAAAAAGATTTTTTTTTTCTACATTATCTGATATTTCCAATAGATGTTTTTTTTTATTAATCTTTTTTTTGCTTTTCAACATAAAAAATGAACTAATATGAGATATTTAAAAGAAAACAAATAAAAAACACCGGAATGCAAAATGAAACCAATAAAAATATAAGCTGCAACATGTTGACGCTATCATCAGACATTCATTTAGATGTAAAAAATTGTGATAGATTTTTTGTAATTCATATTTGCCTATTTATTAAAAATGGTAACAACTCTATTATTTTAACTTGCTGGCTTTATAGACTCTTTTAACACTTTGTGAAGTTGGCTACTTAAAATGCTTAGAATAAAAATTTAAAATAATAAATATTCCATTTATAACTTTTTTGTAAAAACAAAACAAAATCTTTTTCATTTGTTTATATAGATTAACATTTTGGGAATTTCAATACAAATTTATTTATCTTTTAAATGTGATCATAAAAAAAAGGAAAAGAAAGAAGCGATGGTGGTGTGTGTTTGTAGGGGAGAAATAACATAATTTAAGAACAGAATGTAACTTGTTTAAAATCACTTAAAAAAAAAAATAGAATCTCTAAGTTTTTCATTTTACAAAAAAGATTGGATTTCGACACGATTGCTGAATATTTCTCAACAAAATGAAACAATATTGTGAAACGCATATTTGTTATATTGAAATCAAAACAATCATGCAATTAAAATGTAACAAAAAAATAGTTAATTAATTAACTGTCATTTTTTAAAGCAATATGCAAATTAGTTGACCTTACAATGTATTAGTCTAAGAAATAAAGGATAGCAATTTCAAGTTAAATAAAACTTTCTTTAAGCATCAAATCAATAAGGAAAAAATACCTCTTTAGGCCATGGCGTTGAGAAGCCGAATGCTTCTCATCAGAAGAGGAGAAAAGGCCATATACAAAAAAGCTGGCATAATGACATATATATATATATATATATATATATATATATATATATATATATATATAAGCAGAAAAATAGAAATAAATAAAATAGATGGAGACGTACAAAATAATAGAAAATATACATAGGGAGAGATATAAAAAAATACAAAAAAGGTACTTATGTATGTTTAGTGCCGCGCTGAAATAATAACGTTATTATTTTGAAAGCCATTCTTAGAGGGAGGGTGTTTTGTAACAATTCTGTGCTTCCACCTAACAATTTAATAAAAAAAGATCTTGTAAAACTTGAATTTAACCAAAAAAAAAAAAACTATTTAAAATAGCGCAGTACCAAAAATATGTAGGCACCCAAAATTCATACAGATTACCTTAAAAATACAAAGAAAGTACATTGTAAAAAAAATAGCAGGAGAATTTAAAAAATACAGCCAAAATGTATACGGTAAAAAAATAAGAGTAAAATTAAAGATAAAGTTTAAATTGAATGAAAAATGATAAAATAGAGAAATAAAAAGTAAAAAAATAATAACGATAAGATAATATAAAATAATTTAAGATGAAATAAAAATAAGATAGAATAAAAATAGAATGCAAACAATTATTTATTACGTATTTAATATGGGTTTTAATGTAAAGTTTAAACAACTTCAAACAAAGCATTTTGACTTCACTATTAGTATGAGAAATAAGCCACGCGTTTGCATTTATTCATTTAGAAAATAATGACGCTTCTGAATTTTTAGATGGAGATAGTATTTAGATTCATTGGACTACTATTCTCATCTTAAGTGTCATTTTCACAACGTTTCGGTCGATATAACCTTTGACCCTTTTTCGGGTGTTATCTTGTCGAACTCAGGAATTTGGATGGAATTTCAAACGGAACGCTTTATTTACTTCACGGGGGGGGGGGGGTAGCATGCTCTTGTTCCATCAGCCATGATTGGATAGAGGTCCTAACTAATTCACAATTGTATATTTTTGTTGCCCACACTAAGAATTGAACCTTCAAGAGAATATCAATTTTACAATTGATTTTTCCAACTACTCTAAACACTGCACCACGGGATGATTGATGGAAGTAAATAAAGGGTTCTGTTTGAAATTCTGTCTAAATTCGACACACTGACAGAAACATACCTGAGTTTGATAAGATAAACCTGAAGAAGGTTGGAGGTTACATCGACCCAAACATGGTGAAAATGACACTCAAGATGAGAACAGTAGTCTAATGAATCCAAATAATAGTAAATTAATATGTGTTAAGCAACACATACTGTTTGCTTGAATAACCAATTAAGGACTATTAGTCTCATCTTTAGTAGTTGTTGTTTTTCATCCTTTATTGGTTTGTTTATTCACAACGTTTCGGCCAACTATTCCTCTGGCCCTCGTCGTTGTGAATAAACAAACCAATAAAGGATGAAAAACAACAACTAATAAAGATGAGACTAATAGTCCGAAATAAAAATAAATTAATAAAATTAATATATAATGCTCATCTCAAAATTGAATTCCAATTAAGGAATAATATATATAACCAATTAAGGTTGATATGCCATAAAATCTATCCAGCTAATAGTATAAACAATTCTATTTATACATCCTTATTTTTCAGGTTATTTTTCATCTTACGTAGTGTTTTTTTTTTCTTTTTCTTTTTAATCCCCTTCAGTTTGCTAGAAGTAATGATATGGCAAGATTGATATTTTCTTGTTGATGTTATCAGGAATCTGTTTTTAGCCATTGATTGACCTTTGAAGGTCATTTTGAAAGATCTTATCTCAACTGATTATATTTGATCACAACTTTTGATTGTAATGAATTACCATAATAAGAATTGTGCAAAAATAATCACCAGAATTTCATAAAAAAGAAATTTTAGTAAGAATTGAAATATATAAATTTCTCAGCTTGTATTTGCAATTGCCATATGATTCTCATATTATTAATAATTAGAGTTTCAGGATTCAAGTTCAATAGATGTTCATTTTGTTAAAACCAGAGCATGTATAAATAAATAATAGAATGTTAGTCCAGTGACCATATCTTTGTTCATTTCTAAAAACTCATTTCTTGATGGACCGTTTCATTAACACTTTAATACTTAAACAGTCAAAATACAGACTTACATATCCTCTTTCATCAGAAAGAAGCGCTAGAAAACATGTCAAAAACATCAGGAAATAAGAAAATATACATATATAATATAAATCCTTGAAACAGTGTTTCATGGTAAACAACTGATCTCTGAAAACATAGAACTATTGTGAGTTCGAGAAAGCAGTTGATTCAGGGATTGCAGGAGATTAAATGACTTACTGACAAAATAATTTTTCAATGAGGGACTAAAGAAATTTAAAATTTTTATATAGTTTTCAAGGTTAAAAACACTTCCAAGATAAACATATATATATATACTAGCGAGGGTACCCGGCGTTGCCCGGGTGTTTGGAGGTGTGTGTGTAGGGAGGGAGGAGGGGTAAAGAACTTCTTAAAAAATCGGAAAAACCCAAACAAAAAAAAAAACAGCCAACGAACGTAAAACTTCTTTTAAAAAATCGGAAAAACAAACCCCCTCCCCCCAAAAAAGGACGGCGTTGCCCGAGTGTTTGGAGGTGTGTATGTAGGGGGGGGGAGCAAAGAATAAGCGAATTAATAACCCTGTTTATACTTTTAAAAAAAATCGGAAAAAACAAAACAAATAAAACAGCAAATGGATGTAAAACTTCTTTAAAACAATCGGATAAACAAAAATCCAAAAAAAAAGGGGAAAAAAAACAAAACAAAAAAAAACAGCGAAAAAAAAAATGGTATAAATAACCTTGTTTCAATATTAAATGTTTAAAAATCGAGAAAAAAAAGTATATCTGATAACTGGGATTGAACCTTAAATCTTTAGATAATGACGCTGTCACTTAACCCATCGCGCTATAGACGCGTGAATGAAAGTAGGTTGGTTTTTATAACATTTAAAACGAATTCAATGTACGTCTTTTGCGCGTATTGACGCATGCGTAAAGCCATCTTGTCATGAAAATGGCATATTTTTTTCACCCCTCCCTGTAAAAAAGAGCCGTTAAGGATGAAGGTATGAATGTTTTTGCCCAATTTTTCGATATTTGTCGACCGGAGGTTCGAGCTTTAGAATGATACCTGTCTGGCGAAAATCTGTGGCCTGTGTCGAAAGTTTTTGCGAGACATACACACACACGCGCACACACATTTTGCCTTTTATATATATAGACTAACAGGGGGTACCCGACATTGCCCGGGTGTCTGGAGGTGTGTGTGGTTTTGGGTAAATCAAAACTCGGGGAGGGGGGGGGGGATAAAAAAAGGTTTTGGTAGGTAAGTATGAGGATCAAACTGGAAACCTTGAAGCAAAGTTGGAAATTAAAGTGTGAAAAAAAACATGCGACATTAACCATTGGGCCACCGCGAAATACTAACAGAAACATGTTTGAATTTATTTAACTATTTAGAATTGGCAGGTGCACGTTTTAATGACTTAATGAGGTCAACTTTGACTGCGTGGTAGTATTTCATTTACTGCGGGAACGCTTTTTTTTATTTTTATTTTGCAAAGATGTTGGGGGGGGGACCAACTCCCCATAAAAAGGGGATTGACCAAATTGAATAGCAATTATCTGATATAAGGAAAATATTTCCACATTGATCAAATCTGATTGCTTACGGACATTTCCAGCGATCGCGACCGGAAAAATACCGCCAGAATTAGTGTCGCTTTTATTATACGAAAAAGTCTAATCCACATGCGGCAAGCAAAAAATGTTAAATATTTATCTTTTCGAAGTCAAGCGAATTAAATAGACAGGCGACCTCCGTTATTAACTCGTAGATATTATGATTTGTATGTGATATAAAAAGTTTTAAGAAGTTGTGAGCCGACCGACCGCTTCTCAGAAAAAAGCCTTTTACAGACATGCACAAAAAGCGAGCATACATACATACACACATTTTCGCATTTATATTTAAAGACTAGTGGAGGTACCTGGCATTGCTCGGGTGTTTGGGGGGGGTGTATGTAGGAGAGGGTGACCCTATTTTAATATTATAAAAAAAAAACGATGTTAAGAAAAATTGGAAAAACTAATACAAAGCAAAACAAGAACAAACGTAAAAAAAAAAGGGCAAAAAAATGTGTAAAAGAGGAAAAAAAGTTTAGGTAGAAATACAGGCTCGAACCCGAAACATCGAGACTAAGGCGGGAAAAAAATGCCTGCCACGTTACCCCTACGCCAAAGAGACATACACTTAATAACAGATAAAATTAAACCTTTAAAAACACTTGCAGGTGGTTGAAACTAATGTGAACATTTTCTAGGTCAAACATGACGTCATTGTCGTAGTAGCAGGTGCATAGAAAATGAAGGAACGATTTTTTCGGCACCCCTCCCTATACAAAACTGATGATTTTACGGTGAAGGAATTAATGTTTTTGGCCAATTTTTCGCTATTTGTCAGGTGAAGGTTGGAACTTTAAAATGATACCTATCTGGTGAAAATCCGTGACCCGTGTCGAAAGTTCTTGCGAGACATACACACACACACACACATACATACACACATTTTCGCTTTTATATATATAGATATATAGTAAGTTATGAAAATATATATGGCAATTAAGCTACACAGAATATTCCACATTTCATTCACGCGAGAATTCGTCAGGCTTATGCATAAGCCTGTTGAATTCTCACGAGAATGAATATTCTGTGTAGTTTAATTGCCATATATATTTTCATAACTTACTATCTAGCTCTATCTATGCATTGAGCACTGTCAATGTAAATACTGAAAATTTACGCATAAAATTATATCTTTGTATTTTAATTTATGTGATTATATATATAAATAAAAAAATAAAAAATTCAACAATCTTACATTTATAAGCGATAAAAATCGTGAATAAAAATTGGCAAGGGTCCGGTGGTCACGTGGTAAAACACCAGACTACTTATCGAGCCATTATAGGTTCGATCCTTGCCAAATAAAGTCTAGCTATACTGATGAGGAGTAAACTCTTAAACATGCATGTACATAGATGACTTACTTTTATGCACGTAGTAATTATTAATTAATTATTAATAAATAATATATATAATCCAAGTTTGGTTAGTATTCATAGGCTAAAATTTTATAATAATCAATATAAGAGCTCTGGTTTAAATGTGTCATGAAGTTTAGCCAAATGTTTGTGTGAATAAAACTAATATCATATTTCTTTTAGTGTATATCCGTTCCACTTTGTCTCAGAAACTGCTGGGCTGATTTGGCTGAAATTTTGTATGGACTTTTATGATAAGGTGCAGAGAACTTGTGTTATCCATTTGATTAATTGGATTAGTGTTTAGTGCCAAAATAAGCACAAATTTAACCACCAGTTTGGCATAAAACATTCCTTTTAAGTCAACGGGCTATAACTTTTATCCGTTTTTAACAAGTTAAGTCTATTATATAAATATTTATTCAAAAAGAAGGTTTTAGCAATCATTTATACATCAAAGAATACACACGCATGCATATATATGATTAAATAATAATTATTCTTTTATACCTACAGACACTATAGTATGTGAAAGATTGCTGAAACAGTCTTTCACATGCTATATATCACTAAGTAAAAGATTCTTATGGAATATTAAGATAATCTGCCCCACTACTAGTGTTTCATGCTTACGCAATCATCAGTGTAGGATGACAGTTCTTGCTGATCAGGAGATTCAAACTCAGCCACAATGCCACCTTTGACGCCTCTACTCTAACTAATAAACACTCCATTTGGGTGCAGACATTAGACAATTCAGAGTATTGAAAAACGGAAGTCATGAACCTTGCATAATATATATATATATATATATATATATATATATATATATATATACACACACACACACTAGCAGAAAGACTCAACGTTGTCCAGGATTGAATGAGGATCAATAAATATTCCACCCTCCCATACTTTGTCAACCAAAAATTCGATTGATTGACTTTTCTAGTTGGGGATTCATTGCAGTGTACTGAGGGGTGGGGGTGGGGAGATTCACAGGCTTCTCCGCAGTGACTTATTCTACAATTTGCACTGTAGAGAATCCACTGTTTTTATAGAATTCTGTAAATAATGGCTTCATTTAAAACTTAAAATGCACAAGTCACTTATCACCGTTCAAGTGTGCTCTAAACAGAAACGTTCATTTTGAACGCCCCTTCGTCTTATCAAAGAAGCAACTATCATTTTTATAAACTTATTTTTACATAATCACATTAAAACTAAACGTACAAAAGTCAAGTAACATGGTTCACTTGTGATCTAAAAAAACATTCATTTCGAACGCGTCCCTGTCTTATAAAAGAATCTACTGTTGATTTTATATGCGCTGCCTTTATGCTTGTGCAATGATAAAACTTCTGACATGCACTTGTGATGTTAAGGTGTATAAAAGTGTTAACTTTGATCAAAATCGGACATCCTTCTTTATTCAGATTTTGCCATTTTAGATTTTCGATACTTATCCAACACATTCCAATACAAAACCTATGTAAGAACACTCCCAGATACATCAAGTACCTTTGTGTGAAATTTCCAAAGAGTTGGTTGGTCCAGCCGTTTCCCGTTTCCGAGTTCATAGAGAACTCTCTCTCTCACACACAAACACAAACACACAAAGTTCCTTTTATATAATAATATATTAGTGGTCTGGCAAGGCCACAGGGGAGACAAGTTATTTACATAACCAGAATTAAAAATTCTATAGAAAAAAGTAAATAAAAAAAAATTATCTGAAAATGCAACATTTTCTTTAAGAAAAAAAAAGTCACCAAGGAAGGATTTAAGATATTAACAAAAATTCATAATATTTTGCCAAATTCTCAAACTCTTATATTCTTTAATAAAATGATAGATTACAAACGATGATGTCTATATTACAATAGCCAATAATATTTTGTGCGTGTAAACGAATGTGAAATTACATAAAAGTCAAAAGTGCATTAGCTTATCTTACTTAGGGACCTTTTGCAGAGCCCCAATAATTTCCCCCACTCTTTATCCGTGCCTAAACCTAAATGTAGATTCAATGAGCAAAGCTTCTTTCTTAGTTCCACAGATGTACAGTTCTATCTTCCGTTTGCCTGCTTTTCAGCTGATTACAATGTGGTCGTTTTCAAGTCCAACATAAACAAGTTCTTGAGCCGTTCCTCTTAAGTAATCCAATTTACCCAATTTACACTACTAACAATTTCTATGATATTATTCCATTGACTACTGTATACTCTTTAACCCTTATCCTGGAGTGGTCTCTGGGCCTTGATAAGTGGTGACTCCTATGTAAAAAAAAAAAAAAAAAAAAAAAAAAAAACCGGTTAAGCATTTTTAACCTTTGGGCTTCAAAAGTTTAAACCATTCCTGTAATAACCTCTTCCCTGTTGATTGTGATGTAATGCTGGTCTTGTGCAGTTCTAGGAGGTCCATCCTCCCAGGATTTGCTTTCTTTCTTTGAGAAGGCGCTAGTTTATTGCTAATTTCCTGAGACGCCCTTAATGGGCTGCTTAGGCATTTTTATGGGTCAGAGTATCTCCCTGAGGGTGCAGATTTTTCAATCCCATTTTCCAACCTTTGTGTCATACTTCTCATTGTGGGAGAGAAATAAATACCCAACATCGCTGAAAAGAGTTAAACATGATGATTCTGTGGGAAATGAACACTATAAATACTAGTTGTTTTGAGCCTACAGTTTTTATTGAAGAGATCATAATGAACCAATTGCTCACAAGCTAAGAAAAATATTAGATAGGGTAAAGTTTGATACCCATGTTTCCTGTTTTATTTTACTGAAATGTAATTGATTTTTGTCAAAAAAAAAAAATCAGTTTTATGCTATGAACAGATGTTGTAAGTTCATCTGTCATTACGTGCATGTGTGTGTGTGTGTGTGTATATATATATATATATATATATATATATATATTGGATTGGCAACTAAGTTTTCACCATTTTTTTTTAATTTGTATTTAAAACAACTACTTAATGAATGTATTCTCCATTGTTGTTTACAATTTCTTCCTAACGGTCAGCAAGATTTTTAATATGTCGTTGGTAGAAATCAAAAATAAATAAATAAAGTAAAAATGTTGTGTTGAAATTGTTCAGTTTTCTTGCTATTCCATTTTAACAATAGAAAAATAAACTGAAATTAACTTGAAGAAAAATTCAATAACAGTATTCTCAAAAACAAAAATTTACAAAATTTGAAAACACAATAGATTCAAAAATAAAATTAAAATTAAAACAAAAATGGTGGAAACTTAATTGCCAACCTAATCCCGGTAAGTTTTTTGTTCATAAGAGTTAATGTGGAAGACTATTGTGTTTATGTAATAATACTCAATAATAAGTAAAGCTATATAGCTATATATATATATATATATATATATAACACACTTAAAAACATATGTATGTGTTTTTAAGGATTAAATAAATTCTGTAAGTATTTAGAATTGTGATTGTATTTGTCTGTTTTTATACAGTTGACATTGACTATAAATTCTTCATCTTGTATAAATATTTGATATATTTTAAAATCCATTTTGTATTCTTATAATAAAAAGTAATAAAAAAAAAAGGAAAAATGATATTTAGGCTTGTGAATGTTTCATAAAATTATTACCTATTTAATCCATTTCCCTGGTGAATTATTTTTGTTAGAAAAAGTTTCATTTTGTTTTTTCTTTTGTTAAATTAACTTGAATAATCCAAGTGGAAATTGTCACAAAAAAATACAAACTCTATTACTACTAGACATATAAAATTCTCAAGACAGTTCCTGTGTTTCAGAATGATGCAGCAAGCTCAGAAAAGCAGTCTGTTTCCTAACATGAGTATGTTCTAGAAATGTCTTGTACACCTCACATCCTTGCAAAAATATTTTTTTTAAATTAAACATTTCAGGAAAATTCGGAAAGTAGTTTAACTACATATTTATAAAAAGTTTACGTAAAAGTTTAGAAAAGTTTAATATTTTCTGAGTTTTACTGCAACATCTTGCACATAAGTGAAACGAAGTTATAAAATCAATGTTTTTAAAAGTGACAATAAAAAAAAAAGCTTCCCAAGTTGTAAATTTATTCCTCTTTACGTGTTTTGCATTTTAACTTCTTGAGAGTGATGCGATTGAATATATATAAATGAAATGGGATATTACCGTTTGTGGTTTTTTTGTCTGAATTTTTGGAATATTAACTTATCAGTATGTACATTGTTTTTTTGTTTTTTTTTTTTTTTTTTTTTGCTTGCTTGTTTTTAGCAGGTGGGAGGGGTTTACTGTCCTCATTAGCATTGATATTTCCACTTCTACTACGTGATTTTTTGTTTTCTTTGACACCATTGTTTACTTACAATGATATTTTTATTTCTTACTAGCATGCTGCCCAGCGTTGCCCAGACATAAAATATGCATAAATATTATATTTTAATTAATGCAGATTTCATATTCATTATTATAGAGCCAATTTTCTATTGATTATTATCCAATATATAGTACTGGCCTAGGTGCCTGCCGTTGCCCGGGTGTTTGGAGGTGTGTGTTGAGTGAAAAAAAAAAAAGTTGTAGTAGGCAGGCAGGTTCGAACCTGTACCGCGAAGGAGGAAAAGAATGTGAAAAAGTGACATCTTTGCTGTTGCACCCATTGCCAAACCGGAAGTGACGTAAATTTAAATTAAGGCTAGACAATCGAAAAGAGAGGATGACTTTCGAAAATATCGGTGAAAAAAGCGACCCATCCCTGTAGAAAAGTGCCCAGTTGAGGGTGAAGGAATTAATGTTTTTGGCCAATTTTTCGATATTTGTCATCCGAAGGGTCCGGCTTCAAAATGATACCAATCTTGTGAAAATCCATTGCCTCTATCGAAAGTTTTAGGCAAACATACATACATACATTCATTTAAACAGACAGGTGAGATTTATATTATAGATAATTTCAAAAGTTATTTAAAAAAAAACATGACTTGAGTACTATTCACTAGAATCAAAATCAGAATGTTTAGTGCTTCAGCCTTGGTCGTTATTTATCTCTCTAGCATTGTTACTGTCTGAGCCATTGACAGATGAATATGAAAGGTTCAAAATTAAGTGATTTTGAGCTATGAATGTTTAATTTTGCATATGTGCAAAAATAACAGCAGGAGTAATGTTTTATTCAACTTACCCTGCCAAGGTCAACTGTTTTGTTTTCAATTTTGACCCCTTAGCAGTTATTTTTACAGGCTAAAAACCGAATTGAAAGTGTGCTACAGGATAAATCTCCTATATATCAAATTTCAACTATGTAGACCAAATATTCAAAGAGAAGTTTAGTAGAGACTTTTTGCGCACACACATACACAGACAAGGTCACTATGTTCGTGTGCTAGAACATTTTCATCTTAAAATTCTATGAAATTATGCACAGTGCAGAAATTATGCATAAATAGAATTAAGTGTAATAGTTAAATGAAATAAAATTCATCTCATAAGAAACCATAAAAATGAATAATTAATTAATGAGCATTCGTTTCTCAAAGGAATATGCAAATTAGTTAACCTTCATAAAGTTGCATATCCATAACTGAGTATATTAAGTTTTTTTTTAATCATTTTTAAATAGAAAAAGTAGGGTTTTAATATCAGTGTCAGAGCAAGAAAAACTCAACTTAATAGGTATATAAGTGTTTACCCTCCCGCCAAGGTGAAGATTATGTTTATAATCAAATCTGTCACAATATTTGTTTGTGTACAATCTAATATTCACATTGCTGACTCACTTGTCACTAAACTTGGTCAAAATATCGGTCATGGTTTAACTTGGAACTGATTTAATCTTTCGATATCTAGATCAAAGTTCAAGGTCACAGAAAAGCTAATACTTTTTGTGATGACTTTGGTTTTGCTTATTATAGAGATTCTCTGATCGGCCCATATTGTAGACAATGAAGTTCTACATCATATATGACCTTGAATTTATCCTTTGATTTTGAAAAAAGTTTGAAATGTTCGAAGAGTATTGATTTCTGATTTTTTTTTTTTCCAAATTTGATGTATGGTTGCGCCATTTTACCATTCCAGAAGATATCTCCCTCTTTTATAACGATAATAACCATACAAAATTTCAAAATGATCAAATCAAAGATTTTTTCAATCATCCATGTTTTTATGGCATAATTTCAGAAATGTTTTATACAACATGGAGAAAGCCTAGATAAGACTTTAACCCATCCTTATGATGTCAAGCAACTCACAACTGACTTATTTTCTTGTTAAATAATATTTTTGTTGACTAGTATCGTGTTGACATTTTTTAAGCTTTAAAGCCAGTTCTGTAAGGAATTATTAGAAAATGGCTAAGATATTTATGATGCTTTTACTTTTGGATAAATTATGACTGGAAACGTTTTCTTCTTGAATATGATATCATTTGCACTGAAAATAATTCCATCAAACAAATGATTAAAGTTAGCATCAAAAAACAAGCATTTTGGAAGAAATGCATTCATTTTTTTCTTCAAAATAAGACACATGAAAAAAAAATGAAAACAATAACAAACTAAAATAAGTATCAGTAAACTCTTGTGACTTCTATTTTTCAATGTAGAGTTCTTGAAGGGCTTTTCTTTTCTTTTTTTTTTTCTTTTTTGTTGGCTAGCCTGTTTGAAGTCTATGGGATTGAACATGGGTGGTGAGATTTCTTTCAAACTTGGTTGTTGTCTTGAAGTAATTCTACCTTCCTTCCCCATTTTATTATTATGATTAGTTCCTTACATCGAATGGCGTCATGCCTTGTCTGAAACGACTTTCCTAAAAACAAAAATAAATAATTTTTAATAATAATTTAATAATTTTAATTTTTAATAAATAAATCGTTTTTTTAAATAGATTTAAGCAAAGTGTAAACATGTGTTGTCAACAAACATCACTTCCAGTCAATATGGTTTGGGTGGTAGACGACAGTAAAAGTTAATCTGGTATTTATTTTTAAATTACTAAACACTCATGCTTAGCATGGAGAGAGAAATGAACATTGTTATAAATTTGGCTATGACAACAGCATATTCTTTTCATTGTTTTTACTCTCAAGTATATATCCGACACAGACACAATTAATTAACTGAGGATCACGTCACTCTACATAAAAACATAAGATATCAATGGATATATACCTGAGTATTAAAACAAGGAAAAGAAAAGCTATTGTCATAGTGTTATATAGTTATTATTATTATTATTATTATTAGACGATACCACTTGTGCGCGTATGTTACGTGAGTTCTTATTAGTAATGATATGAGTCTTAGTGAGAGTTCTTGTCTTATTACATATGATGTTGTATCTTAGAGAGAGAGATGTTGTTGTCATGACATTTTATAACACAGACATATAATAACAATACAATTTACCTTTTTGTAGAAATCACAAACACAAAGATGAGCTTTATCACAAACACATGATGAATTTATTTTCTGACGACCGGTCGACTTCCTCATTAAGAACTCAGTTTCACATTTTAGTTTCTGAAGTAACGTCTCGCTTCAGACGTCCGCCTGTCTCTGAGTTTTCTCACTGACTGTCTCCCCTGACTGTCTCTGACTCTCTCTATCTGTCTCTGACTCTCTCCCTACTATATTGAGAAATCCATGCATCCCGGCCACGTGAGCAAAATTCACGTGTTTCAACATGCGCGACTTTGCACGTTTTCGACATTGATTTCCCAATAACCTATTTTTCTTGTGTTGTTTCCACAAAGGAATTTAACCTACATATCTAATTTATTTAACCATATTTTATTATCCACATTCTTTTAACAATTGAATCGTTTATTTATTATTTATTTCATCCGAATTAACAATTTACTGGACATTCCATTTAAACCTATTGTTCTTTAAAACTTATGTCCAGGGTTCGATTTCTGCTTTCTCTTATTTCCATTTTAACTAATCTCTCTATTTTTATACTTACATGAACAGGGGACAGCCCTTATCATGTAACAATAGCCCTAGTTATAAACATTGAAATTATTGGACAAACGTATGTAAGAAACATCAATACAAATAATCAGCTACTTACTATCATATAAAAATCACTATGTGTGTGAGTTCCTTCCTCATAGGTTCCAAAACGGCTGAGCCTATATTTTGAAAATTTCATACAAAGGTAATTTATATATCTGGCAGTGTTCTTAGATATGTTTAGTACAGAAACTGATCCAATAAGTATCGAAAATCGAAAAAATCTGATCTTAAAAATAGTCTTTCTTCTCTTATAGATAAAAAAAAAAAAATTACAGGGGAATATTTTATATTACACCGGTGTAACCTTGGCCAGTGTAGTGTAAAATATTCCCCTGTCAAAATTATTCTTTTTTTATCTATAAAAGAAGAAAGACTATTTTTAAGATCGTCAAGCCCAAATATCAGCTGACGTGACATTGTATGCAAACACTGAAATGAACAACATTATCATTATTATTTTTTTACTTTTTTGCAAATTAGTCCACCAGGCAAATTATTCTTCATAATATATAATAATCAATAGAGGATTGATTCTATAATAATGCATAAACAATCTGCATAAATAAAAATATCATGTTTAAGCGTATTGTACAACCAGGCAGCCATCTAGTATATAAATATGATAAAAAAAAAATCAATGTAAATAAACAAAATATACATGAAGAAGATTAGAGAGCATTGGCTGAAATGTTGCATAAAATAAATATCAACATTTATTGAAACAATAGTAAAAAAAGAAAACAATGTACGCTTGTGCTTGAAAAATATTTCAGTTTACTTATTATTATAAGAATAGTGAGTATCTGACTAAATGCTCTGTGCTTTCTTTCAGTACCCGTCTCCCGAATGGGACACCGTGACTCCTGACGCAAAGAATCTCATAAATAGTATGCTGACAGTTAACCCCGCCAAGAGAATTACAGCATCAGAAGCACTGAAACATCCTTGGATTTGTGTATGTAGCCTTTTTCATTTCATTTTCTTTCTTTATATATTGAGTTAAAATTTTTTAAAAATTTAATTTAAAATTTAGCTCCAATTGATATGATTGGCTCTCATCTCACAAAAGCTCCTGTTTTGACAAGCTTCTGGATCTGACTTGAAATAGAAGATTTACATCCAATCTCTTGCCAAGGTTGCTGAAAAAAAATGATTGCATCATTCTACCATTCCAGAATATATTTCACTCTCAATGCAATCCTCTACTTGTCTAAGAGTTAGATATATCCTAAAATGGAGTACTGTTGCCACATCTGGCCAGGAGCTGCTCGGAGCACCCTATTCTGTCTTGACAGAGTTTAAAACTGACTTTATAGCCTAATAGATGATGCTCTTTTCTTCTCCCTGCAACCTCTTTCTCATAGAAGAGACGTTGTAAGCCTGTCTCTGATCTATCATTATTTTCATGATGCACTCGTCTGAGCTTCAATTTACCAAATTCAATTTCTACCACTAATGATCGATATGCTTATCTTCAAATGGCCTTCACACCTTGGTAAGTGGTGGCGCCCTTGTAAAAAATAAATACTGGGTATGATGAACAAAATGTTTATGACAAGCAATTATTCTGTTCTTCACTTCTTAAATCCAATTTTTTTAATGGGTCACCATTTATGAAGGCTTAGATGCCTTGAATCATCACAATAAGGTTGGCCAAGCAAGGAAAACTTGGAGACAAATGATTAAACAAGACCATACCGACAGTTGATCTACTGAATCATGAGGACTAGAAAGTGAGCTTGCAAAATATAAAAATATGTTTAACCTCTTAAATGAACATAAGATGATCCGGATGTTATATGTAAAATATGGTCTACATATAAACAATCTTTTGATGAAACAGCAGATATGATGGATCAATTTCTCTATAATTATAAAAGTTAAACTGAAAAAAAGAAATACATCACTGCTCTAGTAGATATCTCACTGCCAATGCAATTCTCTACCTGCACGTCCACTACTAACGATTACTACAATAGTGGCCTTTTGGTCAAGATAAAAGTGTAGTATCTGTTCTTCAGATGCTGCACTTCCATTTCTTGTTCTCTTTCAGTGGAGGAGCAGTCCTTCACAACTGAGACAATTTTTTTTATTTTTGTACCTTTTCTCCACGTTAAAAAACGACCCTGGTGTCTAACTCTGTCTTGTGGGGAGGCATAGTAAATAGGTACAATAGTGTCCATTGACTACTGTACACACATTAACCCTTATCTTCAAGTCGCCTCCGAGTTTTGAGAATTGGTGACTTCTTTGTAAAAAAAAAAAAAATAAAGAAAAACTTGTGTCTATTCCTCTATAGAAGAGTTAAATAAACTTGCATGTCCAGGCGGAGGAAGAACAAAAAGCCACTCAGGCTTTTTTTTTAAATTACATTCTCAATGTTTGTTGCTTTACTTTCAATAAAATTCTTATTAGACCTCTCAGCATTCGAGCAGTTGCATAGTTCTTTCACTTCTATATACTACACACTCACATGTATCTCATGTTTGCAGTTTGAACCTCTTGTCAACTTACATCTTGTCTTCATTTCTCTCCAAGGCCACTTAATGTATAACACCGTGATCGTGTATGGTTAAGATATTGTATTGCCTGAGTCAGCCTTATCATTTAAGTCTAGGAGTTTTTTTATTTCTTTACAATACCCTACCATTGCAGAGTGGCCTATGAGTTCAGAATAGGTAAAGTCTCTGTAACATTTAATCAACTATGCCAGATCTGGTGAAACAAAAATTCATCCTCAGATCTGAATTAGATTTTATAATAGCAACATCTTGCCTATACTTCTTATGTGGATGTGAAACTTGGCATCTCAAAATCAACCAAGGGAGGAAATTAGATGCGTTTGGTTCTAAATGTCTTAGAAAGATTCTAGGGATAAAATGGAGTAATCAACCAAGAAGTCAAAGATCGCACTAACCAGTAGGTAGTATCATTAATAATCTGCAAATGACGTCTAGGCTGGCTCGGAAATATCTGTAGATTGATTCCAGACAGAATTACTAACCAAGTGCTCCAATGGTGCTATGATGGACAAAGAAATTAAAAATGAACTGGAAGCAGATTTGATTGCAATGGAAAAATGAACTGGAAGAGATTTGATTGCAATGGAAAGAAATTGAAAAGACGATGTGGATCTGGTTTCAGATTGAAAGCGATTGTATATTTTGACTGCCTCATGTGTTGTAAGATGTAGACACTTCAAAGTCAAGTAATCACTTCAGAACTAAAACGTTAAGTGTGTGTCAATTCTCAAACAGGTTTATTGTTTATTGAGCTAAAAATCGATTTGTTTGCTTAATTTATGTTTTCATTTGATTTATTCTTTACATCTAAGACTAGACACGTTTTTCTATTATCATAGCTTTATCTTCTGATTGAACTTTTTAAAAAATTTAACCTTAATAAGCATGGTTACCGTGGTTAGATTAAGAACACTCGATTTTGAATCCTGATTAAAAAGCAATTTAAAATTACACAGACACTGTGCTTTACATCAAACAGAATTTCCATGGACAGAGTTTGTTTCTAAGAACCTCACATCGGTGGAACACATTATGATAGGGCTGCTTCCCTACAAACTATAACAATCCAATGTCAAGAAATGTTTGTCATGAACCGCCATCAAAAGTAATCAAATTTTGTTCATTCCATTTATTTTCAACCCTTTCATAATATTCTTTATTATTCGACTGATAGTTCATCCGTTTCTTTAACTTTTATCCTGAAATGACGTTTTTAGATAACAATCTGTTTATTATTCTTTTTTCCATAGTTCACAGCTTTCAGACTGATCTTGTATGCAATAAATGCCTGTGAGAAAATTGTGAGCAGCTATATATAGATATGTATGATAATATTAAATAAAGACAATAGTACGCTCTAATTTTGACATTTTCCTCATAATAAAGCACTCTGTTGGTGTTCTCTCCCACTAACCTTACCTATATATATATATATATATATATATATATATATATATATATATATTGTGCTGACTAATCCATCCCTATATATATATATATATATATATATATATATATATATATATATTGTGCTGACTAATCCATCCCTATATATATATATATATATATATATATATATATATATATATATACTACTTCATTTACTCACATAAAATTAATATACAAAAGTATAGATTTATGCGTAAACTTTAAGTATTTACTTCAAAGGTCAACCAATATCTACGAAACAGCCCTAAAAAAATAGTGGATACAAAAATATCGATATCAAATATAAGCAACAAAACACCAATAACTATAATAAAATTAAAAATAGAAGAAGAAGAACTATAATTTGGTATACGGCCCCATACAATCAAATGTTAAAAACAAAACTTGGCAAGAAATTTCTAGATCTTATTGAAAAACACTTTCCCGCAACCAACCCCTTACACAAAATCTTCAATAAAAATACCTTAAAGTTATCCTACAGTTGTCGCGAAAATTTAGAGATGATAATTAAAGCACATAATAACAAAATACTAAACAACAACAAAGTAAACAATAAAAAAAGTAAACACCATGACAAAAATAAAACTAACACTAGCAGAAATAATAATAATAAACCAACCCCGGGCAAGAACAACCATACTATAAATAAAAATACTAATAACAAACAAGATAAATGCAACTGTAGACACTGTACACTTTGCCCAGTTCAAAATAAATGTCTAACTAAAAGCGTAGTTTATCAGGCAACAATATTTGCAGAAGAAAACCAGAATAACAAGAAATATTACATAGGCATGACTTCCTTAGATTTCAAAACCCGATACTACGACCACAAAAGTACATTCAACAATAAAAAACACTGTATAAAAACAACACTAGCGAATAAATACTGGGAACTCAAAGAAAGCGGACATTCGCTGGTAGTCGAATGGAAAATAATAAGACAAGCTACCACGTGTAGGCATCTAGATAACCCATGTAGATTATGCCTCCATGAAAAATTTGCTATCCTGTACTTTAAAGAACCCCAACATCTATTAAACTGTAGAAGAGAAATAGCAAATAACTGTGTTCACAAAATAAAATTTACTCTAGGATATCGGTATAAAATAGTTTTAAAACTAACAAAAACAATAGAAAATAAACAAATAAATAAATTAAATAAACATGAATATACATAAACGATCACACATATATGTATGTATATATATATATATATATATATATATATATATGTATATATACACATATATATATTTATATATAAACTAACAATAATTAAAAAAAAAAAACACTAACCTAGTTTTAAAACAGACCCTTTGTCCGATAAAATGTATGGCCATTGGCTGATAGGAAGGGGCGCAGTGGATACTAGAAAGCTGATTGGCTAACTAAATCTTCAATAGAAGAGGACCATATAAAAACGATAAACAACCACAGAATTCGCACATAAGCCTGAGGAATCCTAGAGTGGATGAAATGCCAAATCTTCAGTGTAGCTTAATCGCCATATATATTTTATAAATTACTATATATATATATATATTGTGCTAACTAATCCCTATTAATCCTTAATTTCAGCTTCAGAAGAAATTCTGCATTGAACAGCTACCATATTACTTAGTTCACTGCACCATATAACAAAGGTCCATACAAAATTTCAGCTAGATTGGCCTAGTAGTTTCCGAGAAAAAGTGGAACAGACAAAGATATAATAATATAGATATATAAACATGATAATATATATTAAAAAAAAAAACATTTTTTAAATAAAATTCAAATAAATCCTTATGAGAATCAATTTCTAAAACAAAATGAAGCTCAATATTAAAACTAAAAGTATTTAAAGTTTGCTGTTATGAAAAGAATTTTGGGCTTTACGGACAATAATTTAATAAAGATATCTTTTGATAATTGCTCAATTATTCTGATTGAGTTGTTGAATTGAAAAGGAAACCATTGCTTCAAGGGAATAAAAAACAAATTTCAAAAATTAAAAAACACTAAGAAATATATATAAGTTTAATAAGAATTAATGAAAAAAAGATCTGCTTTAAAGATGTAAAAACAATTTCTACTCATTTTTCATTGTATTTTTCTTTTATCTTTGCAGCAACGAGAGCGGGTGGCTTCAGCAGTACATCGGCAAGAAACAGTGGATTGCTTGAAGAAATTCAATGCACGAAGGAAACTAAAGGTGAGTAGTTTTAAAAATTTCAAAATATTTCTCTTAATCTTTTGCAGCTCTCTTGTATTTTTGCAGCTTTCATATTCTAATGTTTTCTTTAAAAAAGTGCCAGCATTTTGTAGACTTTTACATATCTGCAATCGTTCTTTTAGTGATGTCAATACCACACTGCCATAATGATAGTAGATGTTAAATCTCTAAGAAGTTGAATTTAAACTCTGTAAATAGAATTTACAACAATTTTATTTCTACTACTTCCCTCTAAGGATAAAAGCCATTCTTTGAAATGCCATGTAATTAGGAAAATTTGTAAATTCTAATTTAGTTTAAATTTAATTTATATATATATATATATATATATATATATATATATATATATAGTAGAAATAAAATTGTTGTAAATTCAACTTCTTATGTCAAATGCTCTATCTCAAATATTGAGCTTTTTTCATTGGTTACGATTGTCCTATGAATATTAATACTTGCTTTAAGTTTACAGAATTATTCAATTCGTAAACTTGGTAAAAATGTTTTGAATCTATATAAGTATTGTAAAAAGTTTATATGGGCCAATCAAGATTTTCATGTCATTGTTAGAACTCTCCAAAACAAAATCCTTCTTTTTTTTTTTTTTTTTTTTTTTTTTTGAGTCTTGACAATGATATAGAAATGTTGATCGACCCACATAAACTTTTTACAATATTTGTGTGTGTGTGTATTTATATATTCTCACTTTATGTGAGAAGCTAAAAAAAAACAAAGAAAGATGATTAATGCAAGGATAGGCAATACCTATTAACCTTAATCTTAAAAAGATCAATACTAAATTTGATATAAAGTTAAATCTCTTTGGATCAAATGTACAGATTCAACACTGTTTAAGAAATTATATCAAAATATGGAGGAAAATTTTGAAAAGATAAAAATAAAAGAAATATATATTTTTGCTTTGTTCATTTTTTTTGTTTTATTTCTGTCAGATGACGTTCTCAGAAATCAAGGGAGCCCCCTATCTGGGGCTAACACTAGCACTTTATATGAGACACATAGATATTCAGATGTGCCATTATTATCATTTATCTCTCCAGATATTGTTTTAATTTTCTTATCAATTTTTTTTTGCTGGGGATGGGGCATTCTACTGGATGCCAAACATTCTCTCATTAGTTTAGTTACTCCAAGCGAGAAATCTTTTTAAGATTCTAATTGTCCCTTTAAGTGCTATTGTTTGTATTTCTCTAGCACTTGGTTCACCGGGTATATTCATCAAATAGTTTTTGAAATTCTTTTTCATTAGCCCGGTTGCTCCTATAACGACTGGTATGATTGATACCTTAAGATTCCAGTTTCTTGGTATTTTGTTATCTTCTCCATCTTTGCTCTGTTAAGGCCAGCATCATTAAGGGACGCTTACTTCAACTAGGGTTGCCACTTTCTCCCTGTTGTCCCATATCACTATAGTATATGCATGCATGTGATGATGTATGCGTGTGAAACCTGGTAACTGAGGATTGAGGATATGTGTTGCAGGAAAAGAAATGCAGTAAGAATGGTATGATGGATGTGTTATGTGAGTTTAAAGACTGACTTAGGTCTTATTGTGAGGAATCTGCTGCTTAATTATTAAATGTAATGCATTTACCCCACAGCAAGAGCAGTCAGTATGTCTGCCTTAAATAGTCTCCACTACCTGTATAATGATTCAAGGGAAATAACTCCTCTGTTATCTGATATGAACAATCTTCCTTTCTTATCAATTAAGCAACACATTCTTCACACTGATGACCTCAGACAGTAAAGGGAGATGTGTGCAGAATAGGAGACTTTGTTGGTTTGGTCACATTGAAAGAATTCATGAATATGCTTGAAGAATCTTTCTGTCTGACTCAGAAATCTACACAGAATTTTGAACATAACACTTTATTTAATCCAGAGTAGTAAGAGAGCCTTCTACTCCAGTAGTTTCTTCCTCAGGACAGCTAGACTTTGGAATTCCCTGCCGGGTCCCTGCTTCCCCAACTGTATTGACATGCAGAAGTTCAAGTGCAACGTTAACCGACATCTTGCTGCCCAACTCCCTACACAGTACTCCTGATGCCTATGTCCCTGATAGTAGCCCCCTACAACAAAGTGGCAATATGCCTTGTTTGGGGTAAAAATGTAAAAAAAAAAAAAAAAAAAAGTAGCATGTTCTCGTTCCATTAGCCATGACTGGGTGAAAGGCCTAAGTTATTCACAATTGTATTTTGAGTGTCACTCGCACTGAGGATTGAACCTTCAACCTTCAGGAGTGTAATTTTATAACTGAATTTCACCAAGTACTTTATCCTTTACTCCACATGTCCTTGCATTAAAAATTCCATGCAGACAAGATACACCTAAAGTTTACATCGACCAAAATTTTGTGAAAATAATAACCAAAATGAGAACAATAATCTGAAGAATCCAAATAATATGAATTCACTTGAGATCAGTTTGGAAATCAATTTCTGAAAGCAGCCCAACATATGTCATTATTAGGGCTATGACAACAGCATATTCTTTTTACTGTTTTGACTCTCGAGTGTGTATCTGTTGATATCTTATATGCTTTTATATAGAGTGATGATGTTCTCAGGTGACTAACTGCGTCGGATATATACTCGAGAGTCAAAACAATGAAAAGAATATGCTGTTGTCATAGCTCTAGTCACTATGTAAAACAGATATTAAACCGAATATTATGATAACGAATCTCATAATTGAACATAAGTTTTTAATAGTATATAGATTAAAATCGATCTTATACATAATTTTCTAATCACATTTCAAGTGAATGAAAAAAAATACAACTAGGTTTCCAAAACACTACTGAAACAATCTTTACTAGAGTGAGTCTCCAGTTGGCATGGACGCACTCTGGTCAATGTTCTTATAGGTAGGTCATGCTGCTGGCTTTTAAATTGACTATACAGTCTTATTTAATAATCGACTATCTCTTAATGAACTTGGATTTACATCTTGATAGCTTCACTTGAGAAACAAGTGTTTATAGAGACTTGATTCGACACTTAATTGATTAGCTTTTAAGAACAACAATATCAAACAAGTAACAGTGGAAAGAGCAGTTTAATAATAGATAAGCTTTTCAGGTTGGCTAGAAACACCAGAACACGTCACCAAATGCAGATAGACGAACGTGCGTTCATTTGTTATAACTGTCTTTAAAATGTCAACGTTTGCATCACTGTAAACTCCTCATTGTGCCGCGAACAGCCTTTCAGAGGGTTTCCATTTGTCTCTTGAAATAGGATGCGAGTCAATCGGGCTTATAAAATGCACAGGATTTAATGATATACATTTAAAACGACACTTGGTATCTTTACCTTTTGTCGATATCGTATGCTTTTGTGTCACTTGATTGGTCACAATTGCTTATCAGTAAATGCAACATGCCTTGTCAGATGACTTTTTGAAATCTGTCAGTTTTTAAGGTCAGGAAATCCGGCTTTATTATCTCCTTTTCTTGTTGTTGTCACTATCGCATGGTATGTACTTTGTTTTTAATTCAATTTCTTCCTTTTCATGACGCTTATATATTTGATACATTTTTTTAAAATCTTTATTTACACGTGGAACTTTTTATGTTGTATAAATATTGTTTAATACATGATAGTTATTCAATTTGATTAAAGTTAACAAAAAAATCTTAAAATGACATTTAACAGTGACATTTGTTGATAAATGAAATACCAGTTGAAGTACTCTTCTTTATTGAGTTCCTTGTATCAACTCAACTTTTATCGATAATTTAAGTATTTCATTTCTGGATTTTTTCTGACAAAGATTGGTTATTTGTATTAATTGGATTCTTCAGACTATTGTTCTCATCATGAGTATGATTATCAAAAAGTTTCAGTCGACATAACCTCCGATCTTCAAATGTATCTTGTCAAACCTTGGAATCTTTCTGTCAAACTCAGGAATCTGCAAGGAATTTCGAACAGAATCCTTTATGTAATCCATGAGGGTAGCATACTCTGGTTCCATCAGTCATGACTGGGTATTGTAATTCTATTTTAAATGTTGCATGCACTGAGAATTGAACCTTCAACCTCCAGAAGAGTGTAACTCTACAACTGAATTTTACCAAGTATCTTATCTGCTAAACCACGGGTCCTTGCGTGGAGATTCCCAAGTTTGACAAAGATTCCCGAATTTGACAAAATACATCTGAAAAAGGTCAGAGATTACATTGACTGAGATGTTGTGAGCATAACACTCAAATCAGTTATCCAATAATCCAAATAATAGTATTTATTGAATTAATAAATTTAAGACAACATAAAAATGTTTTTTAATTAAATTTTACTTTAAATGAGGTACAGCATAAATCGGCAAGATCAGAACAACATTTTTAAAAGAGATTACATGTGATTTTACATGATTTTTTTTTGGGGGGGAGGGGGGTACCACCCAAACTTGGGGTTAGTAACAGAATTAATAAAAAGTTTTTTAAGCAGCTTACTCAGATTTAGGGTTAGTGATGGAAGTAATTTTTTTACTAACTTTTCAGTATGAAAACTCCCCCCCCCCCAAAAAAAAAAGAAAGAATGAAAGAATTCACAGAATTTATCACGCATAGCAAACAATTTTGTAATTATTTACCACCTCAAAATATAGAATGGTTTGGAAATGGGGGATCATTAAATTTTGTATGTACAGAGTCGTGGAGTGATGGATATATGGTACCTCAGGTTGGGAAATTGTTGTTGGGGAAGCTGTGATTCTTTCATCCCACTTCTGCTGAAAAATTTAACTAGATTTCAGATTTTATTTTTCCCCATTGGTCACTTAAATCCCTGATGTTAATTACAATAAGACCAACCAGCTAGTTGACAGACGTGTTAAAATTCATAGGACATAACCACAAATTTATAAAAAAAAAAAAAGGCACTGGCCAGTATTTTAAAACAACTAAACTTTTTTTTTTTCATTTCTTTCTATTACAATGAAAACGAGTTACTCTTATTAAAATCAATAATACAACATATTTTTAAACACTGTATATATAGTACAGATGAATGATTAAGAAAAATTTCTTTAAATGCCTAATTTGCATAACTATTTTTGAAACCGTTCATAATAAACTAATGTTTAGTGTTATTAATGTAATTATTAATTTAAAATTTTATTGTCCTATTTTCATTATATATATGCAATAGTTTCTTTGATAATATCAGCAATTAATTAAAGTTATTTAATAAAAAGCAGATAAATAACTGAAATACTTTCTAAATTAAACAGCTCTCACTACTATGCATAAGCGAGAAGTGAAAAGGGAGAAAGAGAGTGGTTGGCACTCTCTCTCTCTCTTTCCGGACTCCCTCTCTTTCTCCCCCATACCTTTTAGCATTGCGTATTTTGTTTTCATTCTGTAGTAAAAAAAAATAAAAAAAAGTTTTGCATTTACGTTTACATAAAAACAATTATATTTAAATATTTTTGTTTACAAATTTAGTTTTTATTTAAATTACATTTTTTTCGTTAATCTCTATTTTATTATTTTATTTCATTATCTTTTCCTCAGAGTTTTATTATATTAACTTTTAGTATTTGGAGATTTACATTTAACTATGATGTCATAAATCTTTCAATTTTATCTAACAGTAATGTTTTCTAATTTCATTTGAAAGGGTCACAAAGTAATTCAATTTCTTTCTTTTTTTTCTTTTTTTTTTGCACTTTTTTAAACATGGATTAAAATGGGTTCCTTTTTTATGAAGAAATAAAAAGGCATTCAGGTGGATCTAATTTTGTAACTAAATAAAAAAAAAATTTAAATCATTTTGAATGTGAAAATTCAAAGATATTGAAGCAGGTTATATAACTAAGCAATTTAGTTTTGTTTTTCCTTTTCTTGTGATTAAGTAAATTTAAAAAAAAACGCATAGGAAAGAAAATGCGAAACAAAAATGAAAATAAAAAAAACTAACACAATGCCGACTGCATATAGTTAGCATTTTATATATATATATATATATATATATATATATATATATGTGTGTGTATATATATATTTTTAATATTATTTTTACATGCATAAAAGTATACCTATAGACATGCATGTTTCTGGCTCTTAGCCATCCTCAGCAAACGTTAGGATCGAACTCATGACACCAGTATCTGCATTCTGATACTGTACCAATCTGCCACAGTCGATCAAAGAGAAATGCACGATTTTTTAGCACTTAATTTAAGATTTTTTTGTTGGCATTTTTTTTTAACTATATTAACAACTTCGAAACGCTATTTTTATTTTTTTCACTACCTTAGCAGTTTTTTAAGAGCTATAAGGTCTTTTTGTTATTCATATATATATATATATATATATATATATATATATATATATATATATAAATAGATCGTCCTTATTTTTTATGGGACGTATTTATTTTTTATTATTAAATATTATGTGCATAAAAATTTTATTATTAAATATTATTTTTACGTGCATAAAAGTTTTATTAAATATTTTTATATATATGTGTATCTGAATTTTTTAGATGAGAATTGATCATTCGGATCATTTAGATTCATCGGACTACTGTTCTCATTTTGTTTCGATGTAATCTCCGATCTTCTTCAGGTGTATCTTGTAAAACTCGGGAATTTGAACAGAATTTCAAACAGAATCCTTTTACTTCACGAGGGTAGCATGCTCTTGCTCCATCAGTCATGACTGGAGAAAGGTCCTAAGTAATTCGCAATTAAGTAAATAAAGGATTCTGTTCAAAATTTTGAGTTCGACAAGATACACTTGAAGAAGGTTGGAGGTTACATCAACTGAAACATTGTGAACAAGTTTAGAACAGTAGTCCGAATCCTCCAAATGATGTGAATATATTCAAGAAAAGAAAGAGATAAAAATCATAATTTCATTAGAAATTTATTACATTATTATGTCAATAAAGATGAGGGTGATTACAATAAGTGAAAGGAAAATGAGAAGGAAACCTCTTTGGGCCATGGCATTTCAAAGCTAACTGCTTCTCATCAAAAGAGGAGAAAAAAAATGTGCATTGTACAAGAGTAAGGGCAAACAAGACAAAACCAATTTTAAATAAATACATTTAAGGTTAGAAATGGAAAAGTTCCAGAGAAGAAGTAATGAAAAGGGTGGGGGGGGGCATTAGGAATAATTTAAAAGGCAAAAGAAGAGCGTATTGAATAGGATGAGGATTGGGTACTTAATAAAAAGAAAGGTGCTAATCATAGTTTAGGAAAATAAGGAATAAAACATAGGAAGTAAGAAAAAAATGGGATATAGAAGGCGGGATGGGGGGCTAGAAGATAAAATGATAAGGATGAAAAAATAAGTGAATAGAGAAATATAAAAAATCTTTGAAAATAAAGAATAGATAATAAAATCAGAAATACTGAATGACTTTCTAAAAAAAAAAACAAAAAAAAAAACGGCGTATACACTCCTATTGCATTAACTTCAGATTGAAAGCTTAATCCAAAAGCAAAAGAAGGAAGAGGAAATAAATAATAGTTAATCATTCAGATTTATTAAAAGCAATATTGCTGTAGAACGTTCTATTATAAATTTAATTATTATCTCCCTTACTTTTCTTATAAATTGCTCCTCTTCATCAGGTAGCGTTTCACCTATTCAGATAGGTTAGCCCTTTCTCCCCCCCCCCCAATCTATTCTAATATTATTTTTCTATTCTGATACAATTACTGATTCCGATTCTATATACATCTCTAAATAGTTAACTATGAAATAACTATTTTTTCCCAATTATAAAAAAAAAAACGTTAAACGTGCAGATAATTTCTCGAGTGTAAAAAATCACTTGAAAGAGGTGATCTATAGATTTTAGTTTTACAATTAGTTTAAAATCAATAAATATTTCTTAATTTATCATTATTACTAGCAGTGGAAGATTTTGCTTTTTACAAAATCAAATAAAAAAAGACAAAAGAATCGTCTTTGGCATCACAAAATAAGTACAAATGTTTCCAATTCCGATACTCCTAAAAGTTCCGATTTTTCCAATTCCTGATTCCGATTAATCGTCCCAACACTAATATATATATATATATATATATATATATATATATATATATATATATATATATATATATATAAAAATTAAAAAAATAAAAATTACAATAAGTTTACCAAGGTAATCAAAATGGTAAACTTAAAATATATTATAAATATTAAAGAGTTAATATTTACAAGTAATCTCAACCAGATGTAAAAGCTCAATAAAACCAAAAAGGAAATAGAGCTTATAATATGAACAAATGATTAATAAAACATGTTAAAAAACATCTTGAAATAGAGTTAAAAACATATTTAATTTTAAAAAAGGAAGCACAAGATAAGTGGATAGTCCTTATTCCGCGGAGTTTCGAAAAAATACTCTCCTTCTCATCAGAGGGCAGGAATTAGCAAAATGCAGGATCGGATTTTGCATAAAAAGTATTTAATGAAACTACAAGTAAGTCATAGATCTTACTTGATTAAAAAAAAAAAAGGGTGAGGTAAGGGGAATAGGAGGTATTCCTATTCCCCTTACCTCACCCTTTTTTTTAACCAAGTAAGATCTGTGACTTACTTGTAGTTTCATTAAATACTTTTATATGCAAAATCCGATCCTGTATTTTGCTAATTCCTGCCCTCTGATGAGAAGGAGAGTATTTTTTCGAAACTCCGCGGAATAAGGACTATCCACTTATCTTGTGCTTCCTTTTTTAAAATTAAATGTTTTTAACTCTTTTTCAAGATGTCTTTTAACATGTTTTATTAATCATTTGTTCATATATATATATATATATATATATATATATATATATATATATGATACACATAAAAATAAAGAATGCAATGATGTTTATTAAACTTGTAAATTTTGGTAAAAAAAATCTAACACATTTTTTTTATTTGCATATTTAAATCTATAAACACATTTATATTGTTCATATAAATTATACAGTAAAATGTTGAATGCTCCTAGCTTATAATATTTATTGATATAAATATCAAAACTATTAAATACTATTTAATATTAAGTATCAAAATTAAGAAATTTAGAAAGACTGCAATTGTTTTCAATACAAAACAATATTAGTGCTATTTTTTAAACTTTGATGAAATAGTTTATTCCAGTGGAAGTCACTAGTTTTTCATTCATTTTTGCAAAATTAGTCTTTTTAACATTTATACTCGACCCTATCAATCTATTTAATTTTGCAAGACTTCAAAATACAGGAATCAGTTGATAAAGATCTTAAAATGCTGAGTGTTTTCCATGTAAATGAATAATTTTTACACTATTTTTATTCTTCAAACATATGTCCAGATGCTGTGTCCAGTATCTCCATACTGTGTTTTGAATTTTGGAGATGATTATTGATAACGTGTATTATTTGGATGACTGTGTTCTCATCTTCAGTGTAATATATACACAACATTTCTGCTGATGTAACCTTCAACCTTCTTCAGGTATATCATGTCAAACTTGGATGAATTTTTCTGCCAAATTCATGAATTTGCATGGTATTTGGACGGGAACTTTTTATTTATTCCACTGGGAAAGTATACTCTTATTTTGTCAGCTATGATCAGGTAGAAGCCTTAAGTAATTAACAGTTGTATTTTTTATATTGCCCACACTGAGGATTGAGCGTTCAGCCTCCAGAAGAGTGTCACTTACAACTGAATTTACCTAGTACTTTATTCGTTATGTCACAGGTCCTTTCAGATAGTTGAAAGAACGATAGCATTCTATCCCCAAGGATTAAATAAAGGATTCTGCTTAAAATTTCATACAGATTCCAGAGTTCAACAAAAAGATTTCAAAGTTTGACAAGATACACCTGACGAAGGTTGGAGATTACATTTGTCAAAACATTGTGCAAATAATACTTAGGATGGGATTAATAGTCAGAATAATCCAAGCAGTACATATCTCCATATTGATACCCTTTTTTATTTTGTTTATTTATTTTACTTTTTTGTTCTTTTGTTTATTTTTTGCAATTTATTCATGTATTTTTCAATTATTTTTATTTTACTTTTATTCCCAGGGTGTCATTCTCACTACCATGCTGGCTACAAGGAACTTCTCAAGTAAGTCTACATTTTCTTATTAACATATATATATATATATTCATTAAATGATTATAAATCGTTTTCTTTTGTAATCAGTTTATTTTACCATATTCCAGTAAAAAAAAAATGTTTATTTGACCTTTCTCAAATTATATAAGATATTTTTATCCAATTTTTAAAAAAATATTTTAATAAATAATAAAAAATACATAATTCTTTCATTAATTTCTTATATATTTATCCATAAATTTATTTATATATCATCTACACATCATATAATTTGCCACAATTTTATTTATGTTTGAGTTTTTTTTGTTTTTTTTTTTACTATTACATCCATTAGTAGTAATATTAATTTGAATAAAAAAAATTTAAGAAACTGGCTTTTAGAATATTTAACAGATGTTATAATGTATAATATGTGAAGGTTTTTCATATACATTATCACACAGACCACAATTTTATTTACGTTTGATTTTTTTTTTTTTTTTTTTTTTTTATTATAACATCGGTTAGTAGCAATATTAAATTCAGTAAAAGACGATTTAAGAAACTGGCTTTTAGAATATTTACCAAATGTTATAACGTATAAATAATGAATATGCTAAGGTATTTCATGTACGTTATCACACGTCACAATTTTATTTACGTTGGAATTAAAAAAAATTTTTTTTATTATAACTTCGATTAGTAGTAATATTATAATGTATAAATAATAAGAATATGCTAAGGTATTTCATGTTCACATGTACGCTATCACATTTTACACACATTTAAAAAGAAAATGTCCAATCTTGATTGATGTGACTAACGTAAAAAGAAAATCCAACTGTACCCATTTTAAAATGAATTGTTCCAAAATCAAATTATGCTGTTCACGCTACAATTTTAAATAAATACATTTCAAAAACTGAAATTTTTTTTATTGGTTTGGAGAATATTTAGTAATAAGACAATATTTGTTTTAAAAATAATTGTAATGCTTTCCAAGATTTGTAGATGTTGCTTTGCAATTATTTTCGCAATTTTAGTGTTGCTGAAAGTATTTTTCCTTTGTTCAGCAGATTTAAGTTTAATGTTGCTGTTATTATGTGTTGTAGAAATGTAGTCATTAAAAAAAAACTGGTGTCTGAGAGATGCTGTGAAGGTCTTCATAAAAGGGGTGTGGTGGTATCACCAATGTATTCAACATACAAAATAAGAAACAAATACAAATAAAAATTTTAAAACAAAATTAAAAAATAAGCTAACGACTCTGCTTATGACACCTGCTTATCCTTTTGGCTAGGAGCAAAGTGTAGTATTTGTTATGGTATTACACTTCATCTTTTTCATTTTCTGTCGGTGAAGGAGAAATTCTTTCAAACTGAAGTAATTTTGTTTTTGTCTCAATTCTAGGTACCACTTTTGGGGTAGCTAGATTTTCCGCACATTAAAAATTGACCTTGTGTCTAACTCTACCTCTGTTGTAAGGCAAATAAGGACTCATCTTGGCAATCTATGGAGATGGAAAGTGCTCCTGACATAAACATGTGATTATTTATCAATTCATTGAGTTTGGAAACAAAGCATTTTGCAAAAAAAAAAAAAAAAAAAAACCTTAAAAATTTTTTTTAAAAATACCAATTGAAGATTTCTAACAAATATAGTTCCAGTCTTAAATTATACCAAAATCTAAAATATCTGAGTAAAAGACCAAAGTATATAAGCAGGGTCGATATCTCGTAATGATATATTTGAGTGTGGGAAAAATATGCCTAAGATTTGCTACAAAGATATTTTATTCCTTTTAAAAATTCAAGAGCATATTTGTTTTGAATAGAATGTAACTGTTTGGCTGCTATAATTATCCATCTAGTTGCCCAGATAGATGCAATGCATTTTTTAATTGCAATTTCAAAAGTATCAACTTCTTATGACAGAGCTATAAATAAGGTAAGGTCACTTTAATTTATTCAAGTAACTCTATTAATATGTATTTTAATAAATCTTCTGGTTGTTTATATGACTATCAAATTTATTATTACTTAAAAATTCACATTAAAGAAGCAAAAAATTCAGGATATCCCCAGGAGATTAATTAGTGCAAGTCTAGTATTCAACCTAATTAAAAATCAAAACTACAGAAAAATCTTTATGGTGTATGTACCGGTCACAGAACAAAAAATGTCATATTCCAAAAATCATGTAAATTGCTCAAGTAGTCTTTTTTAAGTAAGTAATTCAAATTTTATGACAAAGTAAGTTGATCTGCCATATTTAATCAAGGGAGACGATTCAATTTGAACTACAGAGATTTTGAAATCAATCTTGTAAAGGTTACCATCTACCATTAATCACTAAAAGTCACAAAAAAATTATCAATTTATATGATTTTTGGAATATGACATTCTTGTTCCGTGAGATGTTGTGCATTATAAAGATTTTTCTGTATTTTTTTTTTTTTTTACGTTAGATATCATTCTGGTTAATTTATTTTTCTTTTTAGTTAGGTATTATTCTGGTCAATTAATACAAAATTTCGTTTTGGAAAATTTAGATTTTATGAACATGGTTTCATTCTAAAATTGGCGGGAGGAGGCAGTAGGTGTATGCCATGAAAGTTTGTTAATAAATGGTTTTCTGAAACATAATATATATCGATAAACATTTAAGTGTTAAATTTCAGAACTTTACTATAATTATTTTTTTTTTAATTATGTCGTGAATTTTATAACTTACCAAAATGTGCGTTTGTAAAAATAAATAGGAAAATTTACTATGATTCTTGGAACAAATTTTCTGAAAGGAATGAAATTCTTTAGCTGCAAGTTTTATTTTGTTTGATATTATTTTTCAGAATATTCATTTAGTTTTAGTTTGAAAGTAGCTCTTGCGTAAATTATTTTAACAATAAACTGGATGAATTCAGAAATAATTGTAAAAACATGGACAATATATGAATTTACAAATACAATTTTGGATCTATCTGATGAAGTATTTAATAGAATTTTATTTGTATATTCAAATTCTGTAAGTGTGTGTGTGTGTGTATGTATATATATATATATATATATATATATATATATATATATATAATATATATAACTACTTCATTTACTCACATAAATTAATATACGAAAGTATAAATTTATGCGTAAACTTTAAGTATTTACTTCAACAGTGGTCAATACGTAGGTAGAGCTAGTTAGTAAGTTATAAAATATATATGGTAAGTCTGAAGAATCCTAGAGTGGATGAAACACGGAATATTCCGTGTAGCTTAATCGCTATATATATTTTATAACTTACTATATATATATATATATATATATATATATATATCTGTGAAAAATTACCAGGTTGGTTATTGACATGCAATAACTCATGACATGGGCAGGTAGGAGTGCTCCAGTCTTAGTTGACAGTCTGCCTAAGAGATTGAAAACTCTGACAATACAACCTGCATGCAGTTGTTCATTGATTCTGTGGTGTATTTTACATCGATTAATGTAATCAGCTGTATCAATAACTGTGAATGGTTCTATACAAATCATTACACTTTAAATAACTCATTGTGTGAGTAGTCCATGAATTTGCTCACTCTGCTAAAAAAAAAAAATTAGTAGGTAAACCAATGTTTCAATCGAAGATATGTTATCAAGCCAATCTTTTATCAAGAATATGAATAGAAACTGTGCCTATTCAACCTGTCATTTGTGAGTCCTGTGACGGTTTGTGAGAGCAAGTTTGGCCTTGTGTCACACAGACATTGAAAGCAGAATATAACAGGGTGTATTTATGGCATGCATGCATCAAATACGACAATAGTCCATCATATATATATATATATATATATATATATAAGTTATAAGTCAGCAGATTGCTTCACAAAGAGGTTGAATTTCAATTACAGAATATAAGCTCAATATTTAGCATTGAACAGAGCTTGTAGATATATTTATTTGAGGATTTATATCATTTTATGATGATTTTATACTTAAAGTAAAACATTGGGTATCAGTTATTATAAAATGATATAATAAAGTATGAAATATACATGTGTGTATTTATTTATAAAAGATTTTTTAGATTGTGTTAGAAATTGAGATGGAATTATTGCTTGCAATAAGAGATACTTTAAAAGGCATGAATAAAAACAGAAATCATGTGTTATAACTGTTTGCATAAAATTTTGTAACAAAACGAGTAAAAGAAAATATGTAAAGTTCTCATTTAATATCGGTTCTTGATCATTTAAATTTTATTTTTTTCTTACAACAAAAGCTAAGTTAATCCATATTAAAAAATAAAATCATTCAAAGCAACAAATGAAGGAAAGTTATCTCCCTTGGCTTTTAAAACATACTTGCTGAAAATGGCTAGAAAACATTCACTTTTTTTTTTTTTTTAATAAGTTAAAATGAAATTATTTATTAACATAAGTTGTCCAAAGAGGCAGAATAAATAAGTGCTTCTTTAGAATTTAACCTAGTTTTAAAAAACGAAATTGCAAAATAAATTTTATGATGTACATATCCGTCATGGAATGAAGATAACATATTTGAAAAATTACATAAATTGATCAAGTATTATCTGTTAATATAGAAAATGATTTTTTTACGATTTTAATAGGAAATTGTAGCTATTACAAAGCTGATTTTGATCTCAATAGTTGGAATTGAGTTGTCTCCCCCTTATTAAAAATGCGAGATAACAACAGAATGTCTTGTTTCTTCATAAAATTTAATTTTCTAAGCGAAAGAAAAAAACTCAATAAATTTCTGTGATTTGGGGAATATAATGGGTACATGCATCATAAAGTTTTACTTTAAAGATTTTTCTTGTATTTTTTGTTTTAAAAAACAGGTCTAATTCTAAATAAACACCATAAATAAATATTTAGTTAGTCAATATGTATTTAAAAGCTTTAGTGATACCTTTATGTATGATTTCCGATGATATCTTGTAAGTATGGGGTATATTGAAAGAAATTTTTGATGGTGAATTTTATCTTGAAACTTTCATAAAAACATAAAAAAAACAAAAGCGTTGCTTTTTTAATAGAAAATTAAAAATTATTTTTTTTTTTATAATTAATATAAGTTCCATGTACCTGTTTTAGTCTTCTGATTACAGTAACTGTGTATATCATACAGATTTTTTTAAATTTTATTTTTTATAGTGAAGGGAGCGGGGATTTGGGCAAGTGCCAAATATTTTTTTTTTTTTTTTTTTTTAACGCATATATGTCAAAAATGAAAAAGTAAAGCAAAATAAATAACTTTTTATTAATTTTCTGAGAATATTTTCTTTAAAATAATTTATGTCAATAAACTGCCATATATAAAATATAAGGCCTTACTCAAAAAGTGAGTTGCCACAAGTTATTGGTAAGTGCTCGATATTTGTTTTTTTATTTATTTTTGTTTACTGATTCTTTATGTGTAACGTTTCATCCAGTGCAAATGTTTTGCAAAATTGTTTTATTTGTTTAAATAAGAAAAGAAAAAGTAAAATCAAATTGAGTCGGATGATTATTATTCGCTATTGATATTTGTTTTTGTATAGCCTAATTTTAAATTAGTATTCAGTCTTAAATTTATTTTGTTATTAGAGTGTCATTTCATTTTTTGCCACCTTGTAATTTTATTTATGTATTAATCAGTAGTTGTATTTTGTTGCTTTACAATTCAATTTAGAAATAAAATTAAACAAACGGTTTCAGAGAAAGTGGGCAGCAAATATTCATTTAAAAATTATTTAAAGTAACGGACAACTTGTAATGTTGCTGTTTGCTTTTATCAACTTTTTTATAAACCATAAGGCAAACTTCCAAAATTTATTGTGTATTTTGTTATGCAAGCTTTCAACTGTTGATTGGCATAATTTAAAAGTTTAAAAACATGTGCTTATTTTTTTGGATATGAACTTCAATTTACGCATATTATGATTTGAAACTGCAGAGTATGCTTGTCCTGTTTGCGATAGATAACATGGGAATCTCCCTCTCTGAGGCTCTGCTTCCTGAATCAGAAGCATCCTCGCTCCAGTGGAAAACACTCAACCACAGGAATGAGGTGAATAAAAGTTACTATTGCCAGATAGAACTACAAAACTGACCGAATCACCTGCAAATGTGGAGGAAAGGATACAACACTGCCTTGTCTGCCTTCTACTGCCCAATCTGTGCAGCTCGAAAGATTTTGCAGAATACACCAATAATGAAAGAATTACATAAAAAATGTGTAACTGTTGTATGATTAACTAACTCGGCAGTTTTTTTTATAGATAGAAATTCTTAAATAGGCACCTTAAATTATCATTCGAGGTTTAACAAATTTCTCATTATTTTCTTTATAAACAAAACAACAGTTCATTTGAAATTTAGACATTTATTGACTTATTCATTCGTTTTTCTTACATCTTGATTCATTCTTATCAAATTAAAGTCAGGTTCACATTTAAATATCAAACATAACAAAAAAAAAAAGGTGTAGCTGTAGAATATTAACATATTTACCAAAAAATATTTAACATAATGGACCTGAGCAACACCGAGTCAGTACAGCTAGCAAGTTATTAAAATAGATTTTTTTTTTTCATTTTTCGACATCACAAGTAATTTTACATTCTTTCTTATTCTTGTAATAATTGGTATATCCGTATTTCAATGAAAATATAATTTTTTTTTTTTAGATTTTTTAAATCTACACATCTATATCTAGAGGATTTGTTTGGATCATATAAAATGAATTTTGGATGCTTCTTTATCCATTTTTTATTATTTTAAGCATCATGAACATTTGTTAGATTTCTAAAAAAACAAAGACGAGGATTGATGAAAAAAAACACCAATTTTATGAATTGTTCGTTTCTTTCAGTAACGTTTGTTTAAATGAATATTTGTTGCTCATATATATATATATATATATATATATATATATATATATATATATATATATATATATAATTTGTATGTTTAAGGAATTGCATGACATAGTGTTGCCGTGTATATTTTTTTATGTTCTTATATAAGTAAATTTTAGAGAATTATAAATACATAAACCTAGAAACAAATTGTTAATCATGTTAATGTAATTTAATGATTTTCTTTAAACACAGATAAGTAATATAATAATTATTATAAAAATAAGCTAAGATTTCATCAAATATAAAAACAATTATATACTAAACTATGTATCATTCAAGCTACTATTCTCATCTTGGATTTTATTTTCATGACATTTCAGCTGATGTAAACTCTGACCTTCAAGTGTATCTTTTTGAACTCGGGGATCTATAAAAAAATTTTTTAACTGAACCCTTATTTAATCCACAAGGGTAGACAGTTTTTTTTGTTTTTGTTTTTTTTTATTCAATTTTCACCCCAAACAAGGCACAGTGCCACTTTGAAGTAGGGGGCTACTATCGGGGATATAAGTTGCAGGGGCATTATGAAGGGAGATGAGTAGCAAGATGTCTGTTCACATTACACTTGAACTTCTGCATGTCAGTACAGTTAGGAAAGCAGAATCCTGGAAAGGAGTCCCAAAGTCTAGCAGTTCTGGGGAAGAAACTATTGGAGTAGAAGGCTTTCTTACACCTAGAGATCTCTACTGTGAAGGGGGTGGGACTTAGCTGCTTGTTGGGTTTGTCAGGGGTAATCACGTCGAGGGGTACAAGTGCTTATAGTTCATCAGAGCATTCACTGTTAAAGTATTTGTAGAACAGGTGGAGGGATGCAACATTTCGTCGGTGGGATAGAGGCTAAAGCTTAGATGACAGTTCTGGTTCAATTAGCCATGACATGGTGAAAGTATTAAGTAACTTTTTTTCTTTTTTTTTTTGTTATTCATGGTTAGTATTGCCTGTAGTGAGGATTGACCCTTCAACCTCCAGAAGTCTGTCACTTAGCTCTGATTGTTGCTCCACATCGTTATTTGTTGCAGATAATTGGTTATTCTTGACAGTCTTTTTTTCACAATTTGTTTCTATTGTTGCACGAAGTGCCTTCAATAAGATTCCAGACTTTTTTTTCGTATGGACACTTTTATTGATAGTACACATATGAAACTCTAGTTACCTTTGAAGTAATCTCCTCTGGCTGCAGTGCTCTTCTTGTACCGTTCCAACAACTCCTAGGATGCCCCACGGAAGTCTTTTGTGTGAGCATATCAATAACCCTCGTCACAGCCTCTTTCATCTCCTCAATTGTCACATAACGACAGCCTTTAAGGTTTTCTTTAAGCTTAGAGAATAACCAAAAGTCACAGGGAGTAACGTCTGAACTATAGGGAGGGTGAGGAATTGTCTTGATGCCCATCTTGGTCAAATAGTCTGATCTTCTTTGAGAATCCTTGGGACAAACTTTACGCAAATCTTCCATATCTTCAGTTCTTTGCGAATAATTATGTGTACAGTTCCCACACTGGCATCAAACTGTGCACTTATTGTCTCTATAGACACACAATAATCCTTATCCATGAAATTCTTTATTTTGCCAATCAACTTTGATGTTCTGACTTCCTTACTCCTCCCACACCTCTCATCAACCTCACACACCTCTCATCAACCTCACACTCCTTGCCTTCCTTCAATATCTTATACCACTCAAAAACTGATGCTTGATTCATGCAAGATGGTCCAAAGGCAGTCTGAAGCATTCCATATGTTTCTGTGGCATTTTTTCCAAGTTTAAAACAGAATTTTATTGCATAATATTCTTCTAAAGTATCCTTATGTCCAGATTGCATTTATGAAATTCACCAGCTGTGACAATCAGGCTTTAGTAGGGTGTATTCCAATTCCAGTTGTAGCTGTTCATTTGAACCAGAAATCGTAAAAATTGGTCAGTCATCTCATAAGAAGTATAGCAATGGTATACTGAATTTTCAAAAGTCAATGACAATTTTAAATATCTGTACAAAAAAGTCTGGAAAACTTATTGAATGTATCTCATGTTAGTTGGGGTTCATACAAATTTGATGTTTTAGAAATACCAAGTTTAAAATTCAATTCAATATATTACATGTTTCGTCACCGTTAAGAAGGGCACAGAAAGAGAGAGAAAAAAGGGAAAGCGAACAAAAAGGGAGGGAGACGCGCTACAAATTTAACTGGTCGGAAATACAGTTAACCAACACCTGTCCAACTTCGTTTTGAACTGATTCATTGTTGGTGCAGTGACAACTGCAAGCGGCAGTCTATTCCAGGGGGTGCAAGCGGCAGTCTATTCCAGGGGGTGCAAGCGGCAGTCTATTCCAGGGGGCCGATATGTGGATAGAAAATGTCTTTTCATCAGTTTAGCCGAAATCTCTGATGAAACACCTTCATGTGTCGTCTCAGTTCACATTTAAGTGCCAGGGTGAAGAAAAGCTCCCGAGGGATGTTGTAATTGCCATGAAGGCGGTTATAGATCAAAATTAGGTCATTCCTCAGTCTTCGGTGCTCCAGCAAAAAAAAAGGGGGTCGGCCGCTGCAGAAGGGGAAGGGAGGGCTAATATGCTTTTAAAGCTAAGTGTAAATAGTTATTGTAATGTTACGTGGCATCACTTAACCGTTTATAACATTCAATGAGGGAATCTGTTTGATTCAACGAGATTAACTGTAGTCTTCTCATTGGCACATTGTAAGTAGTTGGCTCGATTGGTAGTGACATCTGCTTGTAAAGTAGCAATAAAAGTTTGTCTCTCTGTTTCCATCCTGGGCTTAACTTTCTTCCTAATCTACATCTGTGATCTCTCAAATAACATCCTAAGATTATCCATAGAAATTAATGCTGACGACACCACAATCTATGGCAAGACTTGAAAGGCTATAAATGACCATGTTCTTTCCCATTCTCTCTCCTCTCATCTTGAGCACATGGCGCAATGGGGGGAAAGGTGGCTGGTTAAAGTTATTGTAATGTTATGTGGCATTAAATAACCGTTTGTAACATTCAATGAGTGAATCTGTTTAATCCAACTGGATTAAATCTTCTCATTAGCACATTGTAAGTAGTTGGCTCAATCGGTAGTGAAATCTATTTTTAAAGTAGCAATAAAACTTTGTGTGTCTCTGTTTCCTTTGAAGAAGGTTAAAGGTTATATCAGCCAAAACGTTGTGAAAAAATGAGAATAAATTAAGTCAAAAGATGGTAGAAATAAAAACATGAAAGAATAATATAAGTTATTTGTATTTTAACATTTATATATTTATTTTATATATATATATCTTGTGATTGAAATAATGATATCTAAGTTGATTAGTAAGTTAGCTGATTATTAAGCAGATTCGTTTTCCAAAATATTTTAACAAATTTGGAAAGTATTAAAAATGCAAAACAGTGCTACCGAAATGTTATAAGTTTGTAAAAATAAAACCAGATATTATAGAGCTTAACTATAAACATGAAACTCATAAGATTTAATAGTTTATAATTGATTTATTTAACCTTACTGCTAAAATATTGTGAGCATTTTCCATAAAATTTATAGAACTTATACATATGTAGGTATGTTTAGGCAGCATTTTTTCTCTTAAGCATATTTTATTAAATAAAATAGACTTTTTTGTCTATTTATTCTATTTTTGATACTTACCAACTTCCGAATACTGAAGGAATGAAAAGTAATTGTACTTAGGACAAATATGATGGTTACATCAGCCAGTTCCTGCCAGAAGTGAAGACCGTTATTCAGAAGTTGAGAAGGAATAAATATATATATATATATTAAAAATTAAACAAAATTTATTAAAAACAAACTGATTTAGTCATTAAATCTAATTTTTATTTGATATTTTATGAATTATTAAACTTTAAAGCCAGATATAGAGTTTGATTATAAACACAAAACTTTAAATGTAATAACTATTTATGACCTGTCAATTCTGACCTTATTGTTAAATTATTAGCATTTTTCTTAAAGTTAGACGTTTTTAATAGAATTTAATTATACATAAATAGAATACAATATGTTTTAATGCTTTTTATCACTATCATCATCATCATCATCATTATTATCATTGCTGTTTTATTACTTTAATCCAGGGATCTTCAACGAATGTAAAATTAAAAAAATTATTTACAATATTTAGTCTGAAGCAATAAAACTATTTAAGCTAACAAAAATATGTGATCACCGAGTGCATATTCTCTAGTACATCATGCAAATGATCATAATCCCTAGGAGGATAGCATTATGACTGCAAGATAGATACTATACTACTGTCTCTCCCTCCAAAAAATAGGAGATAATGCCTGGGAGAATGGTATCATGACAATTGAACATATACTACACTGCCCCACCCTGAAATATAAGTCTTAAATAGTAAACTGAATTAATCATCAAAAGATAATAAATCAATAAAAGTAATAGTATAGTTTCGGCTCCAGTTTTTAGAATTAGATAACTAAAAAAAAAAAAAAAAAGGATTGATATTACTGTTGAGATGATTAATCGGAATCAGAAAAATTGGAACTTTTTCGCATATCGGAAAAATTTGTGTCTATTTTCCGATACCAAAAACTATTCCTTTATCTTTTTTTATTATTTGATTTGGTTTAAAAGAAAATCTTCCACTGCTGGCATTAATTATAAAATGATAAATATTTATTGATTTTAAGCTACCAGTAAAACAAAAATCTATAGATCATTCCCACAAATGTGTTTTTATTATAGAGAAAATATCTGCACATTTAACATGCGTTTTTACGATAATCGGGAAAATTAACAAGTCTATAGTTGAATATGTACAGAGTTATAAAGAATCAGAATCGGTAATTGTATCAGAATCAGGAAAAATATTGGAATCGTCCCATCACTAGTTGATATTCTGTAAAACCCACAAACCAAGTCAGACTTTTTGTTATCAGATTTAAATATGTAAAAATGATTAATACAAAGAAATAAGAAAAACAAAATCACTTTAAGCTAAGTGTCTGACTATAGTCACAGGCGATCCAATGGTTCTCTTTTCATTAGCTGCTACACAAAAAATGTAGGAGAGGTCACCACTCCACTTTCTCTTGATCCTCCCCTTATAATGTTGATGGGACATCAAGTACTATTTTAAGTTTTTAGTATGATTCAACTGAGGATTGAACCCCAGTCTTCTGTCCTATTAGTGAACACTCTTACCATTATGCCAAATGGGCCAGTTAACATTATTGTAAATGAACAATTAACCTGAAGAAGGCCAAAGAGCATATCAGCCAAAACATTCTGTGATAATTCAACTAATTCTCTCAGTTTGTACAACCGTAATGCTGTCAAAACGCATGCACTAAAGTAAAGGGAGATAATCTATGCAGACTTGTCACAATAATAATATTAAGGCAGCTTTCTTTGTATATGTAAATAAGGCTGCTGTAAAGAAGATGGGTTTCATAGATAATTACTCACACCTGAGAGTATTCTGTATCTCTACTAAGTCAACATTCACTCATGCATGGAGTATTGTTGCCACATCTAGGCTAGTGCATCCACCACTAGTTTCTCCCTCTTGGACAGGATCCAGAAATGAGTCTCTAATCTAATAGGTCCTGCACTGTCAACTGTTCCAACACTATCCTATCGATGCAGTGTTGCATCTGTGTACCTGTTTTATAAATACTTTAATCGAACATGCTTTGATGAGTCATCGCACTTGTATCCTTTTAATGTACATACCTCCAACAAACCCATTTAACAAAATTTCACCCCTTTATTATTGTGGGTGCTAGATGCTGGAAGACCTTCTACTCTAATAGCTTCTTCCCTCGGACTGCTAGACTTTGGAATTACCTCCCTGTTTCCTGCTTCCCTGACTGTATTGACATGCAGAAGTTTAAACGTTATGTAAACCGGTATCTCACTCATCTCCTTGCATAATCATCTCAAAACCTGGTCTCAGATAGTAGCCCGTTACATCCAAGTGGCAATATGTCTTCTTTGGGGTGAACAAGAGTTTAAAAACAAAACAAAAAAAAACTCTACACATGTTGAAGGTCCCTGCTTTAAACAAATATGAAATAATTCCTTGAAAATTAATTTTCTAAAACTAAATTCTTTTCGACTTGTTTATTTGAGTAGATGTAGTATTGTTATTTGTTATTATTAATTTAATATTATTTATTATCATTATTTTATTATTAGTTGTCATCATCGTCATCATCATTATTATTTTAATATTATTATTTAGTATTTATTATTATTATTATTATCTGACGCATGCTAATCTCTATATTTGTCATTCTTTGTTGCTTTCTTTGTGTGGTGTAGTAAACAAAGGTAAGTGTCTGAGAGTGTCGAAAACACACAATAAGCCATGCATTATCTCCTCCTTTGCTTCTTACGAGATTATTCTTTGTCCTTTCTAGTTTGCGGCAGTTTCTAACATCTAACATTTCAGCTTCCATACCTAACCACACATCTTCATCACGCTCATTACATCATCTTCATCAATACCAAGGCTTTCACTGTACCTGAAGTCAGAAGAAAAACCTGTTTTTTTTTTTTTATTTTTGTTTGTTTTGTTAAACAAAATGGTGCTTATCCAGAATTTAACCCAATTAAAAAAAAAAACAAATATAGAGAGAAAAAATCTTTATGATGTACATACCCGTCACAGAACAAAAATGTCATATTCCCAAAATCATGTAAATTCATAAAGTGTATATATATATATATCTATAGAGAGAGAGAATCATTCTTTTGGCGATTTTTACCGATTTACTATTAACGGTAACCATCAAAAGGCTTTTTGATCTCTATTTCTGGAGTGGTTGCTAAGGGGAAGTAAACCAGCAATGAATTTTAAAGATGGTGAGCAGAGATGTGTTATCCTTGTTACCTCATAAAATTTGATTTTTTTAATTTAAAAAAAACAAAAACTATTTGATCAATTTATATGACTTTTGGAATATGACATTTTCATTCCATGGCAGATATGTATATCATAAAGATTTTTTTCTGTATTGCTATTTTTTAATTAGGTTGAATTCTGCACAAGCAGCAACAAAATTTTGTACATGTTGTGTAGATATCTCAATTTGCCTCATTCCTACACAAATTTTTTTTTTTTTTGCCGTTTATACATAGATACATCCTAAGAGTTAATTTATTTTAAAATTAAAAATTAAAATTACGAGAAAAAAAATAGATATTTTCAAGAATACCTATTTTACCCTGATGACTTTTTTCAAAGAAATATGTTTGAATAAATTTAAAAACGAAAAGAAATGTTTATGTGATGTTAAAGAATTCCACTCTAACAACCTAAACGTCAGTTGGGTAACTCCAAACAAATTATGATTGCCTGATCATTTTTTTTTTTTGGGGGGGGGGGGTTCATCTTCATATTAAAAAATTGAAATAATACACTACCGCAACCTTCATTTATATTTAAAACACAAAAAAAAAATCAAATATGCTGATAAGAAAGTAGTACTTTTATATTTCAACTTGAGCAATGCTGGAACATGAAATATTAATATTAAGACGAGGAATTAAAGTCATATATAACCTTATTATTTCATCAGAACAATAAGGAAAAGTTAAGGGGAAAATTAAGAAAAAAAAAACTCTTTAAGCCATGGCATTTCGAAACTAAATACTTCACATCAGAAGAGAAGAGCCAGAATTATACAAAATCCAAATATAGAAAAAAACTAGCTTAATGGCATTTAGATATGAAATGAGAATGAAGGACTGGCATAAAATGGTAAAAATAAAAGTAGGTATAACATATAATAATGGGAGGGGTTGTATATATGTAGGTAATAGTACAAATTAAATTTTATAGGCCACTGTGAAATAATGGGGAACACTAAAGAAGAGCTAATAATAGAAGAAGAAAAATAGGGAAGATAGAAGAGAAAATGGAGAGGAGACAGAAACAGCAAATAGGGGATGCAAAAAATACATATTTAAATAGATGAATGAAAAAAAAAAAACAATCTGAAAGTGGGAAAAATCGGGTTAGAAAAATGTTATATATAGTTGGTATTTGATCAACACTGCTGGGGAGCCATGATTTAATATACTGTTTTGTTTTTAAATCCTTAAAACAATGTTTCATGGTAAATAATGAATGATTCCTTTAAGAACATTGGTACTATTGTTAGTTCATGTAAGTAAAACGATTCAGCAATGCAGGAAATTAATTGACTTACTGACAAAATAGTTTTCCAACGAAGAACATTTTTTTTTTTGATTTATAGTTTTAAATATTTTAAAGAAACTTCCAAGACTATACATATGTGTGTGGGGGGTTATACAAAGCAGCTTTACATTTTTAATGGAAATAGTCTCCACAATTCTATGGTGAAAGCAGGTCTTGTATAAACAAAATAAATGTATGTTCAGGTTATAGTTATTCAACCAATAAGCTTGTATTAAATCAAACTCTTTATTCTTCACTTGAGTGCTATATTTTTTCTTTTCTGTTTTTTTTTTTTTTTTTCTTTTTCAAATATTTCTTGAATAGTGTTTTTAGGTTAAAATAGCAAATCTGGATTTAAATTTAATTTTTTTAAATTTAAAATAAAACTATTTTAACTTTTATGATGTATCTGCCTATTAAGATGATTTTAAGACTTTGTAGCACCAAAAAAAACTTTTCAAATATTTGTGCTATTGTAGAGAGCGCCAGTCAGTGTAATCCCACAATGCACCAAACACCAATACTGATGTTAGTTAATTATAAGTTACTGCCTTTTCATGAAAAGTCCCTTGTATTACTCCCCAGGTAATTGGAACTCTCCCAGGCTTTATTATCTCACTAGCAGGAGGGGGGGGGGCTTGTCTGGTGGTGTAAAAATATATTTAATTTGTGCAGATTTCATATTTATTATTACAGAGCCAATTCTCTCTTGAATATTATATTGTACCTAATATATAGTACTGATTTTTAAAAGATTAAAAAAGAAATGATTTGAGTACTATTAGCTAGATTCGAAATCAAAACATTTAACACTTCAGTCGTGTCCCCCACCATTTTAGCTATCAGCAGATAGATAAGAAAGATGAAAAATTAAACCACTTCAAGCTATGAATGAATTTGCGCATATGCAAAAGTAATGGAAAAATATCAGTAAGTCAAAATGAACAGTTCGCATTTCGAGCATATTTCTGTCTGCATTATTCATCCATTCAAACAAAGATTTCACTCGTTATAAATTATTCTTGGTGTATAATTATTATTTCCTGTTAATTTCAATGTGATCAGAAGTTTAAGAGTTTATCGGTTAAATATTTTCACAGAGATGCACATACATACATCTACTGCTTTATTTATATAGATTAGGACTCAGTTTCTATTTTCACAAATTGTTACCAGTGTTTTGAAAAAGTTGACAGTTGGGACCTTTAAAATAATTGTTGTATTTCTGATGTGTTCAAAAAATACTGTTCACACTGATATATAAAGATATAACAATGTATCTTTATTGTTGGTGATGGTTATGGATGGTTGGTTATTAGGAAGGAAATGCACACATGAGAATTCAATGGTTTAATTCTTCTCAAGCCCAAATCGTCAACTAACAACAATATTCTTTTTGGATGTTATTATATAATCATTTGTGACCACCAGAAACGTCCTTTTGGTGCCTCACTGATTCAGTATTATTCAAATGACCTTTTGGTACATTTGATAATTATTTTCTTGTTCTTGCAACAGCACACTTTTGTCAAAATGATTTCTCGGTATACATGGCCTTAGATATCCAACAGGATTTCTAAATATGGAACATGTTTTTTAGGGGCAGGGGTACACTAGAAATGTATTAACAAAAATGATTTTAATGACTCGTAATTTACAGCACTGTTGGATTTTTTTTTTTTCTAATAAATATTAATTCAGCATCATATGCGGCATAATCATACTGGCACACCAATTCTTATTAGATCACCAAAATTATGTTGGGCTTGGTCAGTACCAGATAGGTGACCATTTAGAAATAAGTCAAACTGTGTAGAAGAATGGCGATATATCTTTGCAAAAAAATACCGCTCTTAAAATTCCTTCTGCAAGTACTTCTGTATAACCTGCTAATCTACATGTGTATTGAAGATGAAGAACTTCATTGGCTACAATATTGGCCAATAAGAGAGTCTCTATGATGAACAGAACATAAGTTATTTCTAAAACTGTAACTTTCACCTTTTTCCATGATCTTAACCTTTAACCTAGATATCCTAAAATTAAATCCATTCTAAATTAGTCCTTGGCTGACATTTTGATGAAATTTGATGACTGGTCAAATTTTGTGAACACTAGGCTGTGCACAAACTTGACTGAAAACATAATCTCCTTAGTGGAGGTAAAAACACATATAAAATATATTTACTTTTATAAATTGTAAAGAATTGAAATTGCAAAGAAATTTTCCTGAAAAGATGAGAATTGTTGTCGGTTTCTAATAAATGAGATATTTTTATATTTCTAAATTTTTGAGATAATGATTATTTGTATTATTTTGATTCTTTGAACTAGTGTTCTCATCTTGAATGTTATTTTCACGTTTCAATCAGTGGAACTTTCAACCTTTTTCAGGTGTATTTTATCGAACTTCGGAATCATTTTGTCGAACTCAGGAATCTGTACAAAATTTCAAACATAACTCTTTAATTAATCCACATGGGTAGCATGTTCTCATTCCATCAGCCATAACTGAGTAGAAGTCCTAAGTAATTCGTAATTGTATTTTGAGTATTGCCCACACTGAGGATTGAACCTTCAACCTTCACAGAAGTGTAACTTATGACTAACTTTTACCAAGTATGTTGTCCACTATGCCACAAAACATGGAAATGACACACAAGATGAGAACAGTAGTCCAAAGAATTCAAGTAATATAAATAATCAGTCCTCATGCTAGCCAATGAATGCCTTGATGTCATTCAAAGTAGAATAAACCAAAATTCTCTGTTCTCAATTATGAACTATGGACTTATTTTATGTTTATGATTGTCCTGCACAAATGCTGATTCCACAATATGTATGCAAAACAGTCACCATAAAAAATAATAAAACTATGTATATGATTTGTAAATGTAAGTAAAAAGTAAAGTGGTCAACCATAGTCGAGGGTGACTCAAAGGTTCCAACCCATTAGTGAACACACTTATCATTATGCCAAATGGGCAGATTGCATGACCTTGTTTAATTGGCTAAAAGAAATTTGTAGTTGTTTTTAGAATTACATAAAATAAAATATTTTCCTGACAATAACATAGTGGAAGAAAAAAAAAAATAATGGGCTAGTCTGAATCAAATATATCAAATATTGACATGTCAAATAGATTGCTATTTGGGTTCAGCAACATAATATGCTAGATTGGTAAGGATCCCACTATTGCCATTAGGATTTTACTGAAATAATTATATTTTAATAACTGAAGTCCAATCTCTTGACTTGCATTACATCATTGAAACACAAACTTCCAGATTAATAGAAACTGAATAATAAAACAAGATGGAAATCCGTGAGAGTTTTACGAAAGGGAATAACACAGGAGAGTTTTGGGAAAGGGCATAACTCATAATTAACTAACATCCGTAATGGCAAAACGGTATTTTTTCCATTAGTGCTCTTTTAAACCAATGCATTTCAGGTGAAAACATTACATACTTATGTATAATATTGAAATTAATATGAATTCTAAAAATGACGAAAAATGATTCAGTAAAAAAAATAATTTCAAGTAAAAATCGAATTTATCAAATCGAGTTTTATTGTATGTTTTAATGTGGAAAAATTGTGTGACCAATTCAGTACGACAAACTGACTTATCTCCCTTGACTTAGAGTCTGCCATTTTCAAGCAGAACATCATTGTGGAAGATTTTTCTGTTAAAAATATAGCTAGCATATCTTGGTCGTTTTTCGTAATTTTTTTTAATTTATACTAATTTTTCCATAGCATGTAAGTACGTAATAATGTTTTCACCTGAAATGTATTGGTTTAAAAGATCACCAATGTAAACAAGCACCGGCAAAGCTTTAGCTTTTTTTCCTTCTTTCTTTTTCTAAAAGAATAATTGAGTCTTTTTATTCACATTAATTATTTGTACAATCGACAGTGTGACTCTTTTGCTTGCTTTCTTAAATACATACTTGAGTGAGAGTGCAAAACTTGGCCACTCAACCTGAGACCAAACTGGCGGTTGGTAATCATGCAGATGATCAATATTTTATTTATTTATTTTTACAAGGTAGTCACCACTTATCAAGGCCCGGAAGGGTTATTGTGTGTACAGTACGTTAGTGTTGGAGATTATTTGAGTATTTTATCCTGAATCAAAACCTCCATCTGCAGTATACTGCCTCCTTCAAAAATCCGTGGCTCTAACCTTAGTTTTAGATTAAACTATTTCATGATTTATTTTGGTGAGGTTAAAATATTTTAAAGAAACAGGAGAAAAAAAAGACCGGGTTTTGCCCTCACTTGTCAAAAGCTGTATCAAGGGATTTTTTTCTTATTATTAAATGGAAATGAAAAAAGAAGATTGAGAGAACTATGTATATTTAAAATAAAATTGTTAACGTGCTCACTCAAAACATCAATTGAAGGCGCTGGAAATTGATCACATTTACCTAAAAAGGGAATGTCTCTTTGGTTTGATCATGACTGGTCACTAAGACATTCTATCATTGCATATATATATATCTCTCTCATAATGCTAATTTTATTTTAATTATATATAGTTTCCCTTGTGCTTTTAGTTTTTCTTTCTTCTTTAATAATAAATAAAACATTCTTCAGACACAAGTGAGGGCGAAACCTGTCAGCTGAATTTTTTTCTCCTCCCTTGTTGAAGGCAGAATAGAGAAAGAGGAGAGGGGTAGAATAGAGAAAGATAAGAGGGGACAGAAATAATTTTAATATTTTCTGCCCCCTCTCCTTTTTCTCTCCCTATTCTGCCCCCTCTCCTTTTTCTCTCCCTATTCTGCCTCCTCTCCTCTTTCTCTCTATTCTGCCCCCTCTCTCTATATTCTTCCCCTTCTCCTCTCTCTCTCTCTCTCTCTCTCTCTATTCTGTCCTTCTCCTCTTCCTCTATTCTTCCCTTCCTAATTGTGATAAACTATTTTTTATTTCTTTATGCATAAATACATTTTGATTTTGAGTCTAAACAGAAATACTACAAAAATCTTAAGCACAGATCCACAAATACAACATACCTTATTTTAATGATACTTGTGTTAGTTTATTACATGAATACATATGTCGGAAATGTGAATTTACTGAAAAACTGTATTGAAAAGAGATAAGGACTTTTGTGTTGTCTTCGTAATGTATTAGCAAAAGTTATTTCCCTTAATCTAAGCTGATATTTTTTTTTTTTTTTTTTTTAAGACTAAAAACAAAACTATTTTTAATTGTGTCAGTTATGATAAAAACAAATATGAATAAAATTGTGTATATATATATATATATATATATATATATATATATATATATATATAACAGAACTAATCTCACTTGAGAATTGCAAGTTGCTTAAAATTATAAAATGGCTGGTTTTAGATCGAATGCTTATATATATATATATATATATATATATATATATATATATATATTCACACACATATATACATTCTCTCTCTTTACTTCTTCCCTTTCTTTTTCCTCTCTCTTTTTTCTTTCACAACTTTCTCTCTCTTTCCCCCCACTCACTCCTTTTTTTACCCTCCTCTCATTTTCTTTGTCTTTCCATTTTCTCTTTCTCTTTTCTGCCCTTGCTATCCATTCCCTTTCTTTATTGCTCCCTCTATCCTTTCTCTCTCTCTTTTCTGCCCACTCTATCCTTTCTCTCTCTATTCTGCCCCCTCTCCTCTTTCTCCCTCTATTTTGCATTCTCTTTCTTTCCCCTCTTTCTTTTTTCTCTGTTCTTTCCTATTTCTTTTCTCTTTCTCTTTTTTTCTCCCCTCATTTCCCTTTCTTTTCTCCCTTTTTTCAAATTATTTACATCAATTGCTTTTTTATGATGTCATCTAGTGTGTACAGTGACAAGATCCATGGTCGTAGTAGTTATATAGTACACATAGAAATTGTCAGCCATAGTCAAGGATGACCCAAAGGTTCCAACCCATTAGTGCACATTTTTTCCATTATGCCTAATGGGCAAATTGCATAACCTCGTTTAATTGTCTAAAAAAAATAATTTCTGGTAAGTAGTTGTTTTTGGAATTATGCAAAATAAAATATTTTCCTGATACTAACGCAGTGGAAGGAAAAAAAAAACAAAATAATAGGTGAGTCCGAATCAAATATTGATATGTCAAATAGATTGCTATTTGGGTTCAACAACATAATATGCTATATTGGTAAGAATCCCACCATTGCCATTAGGATTTTACTGAAATAATTATATTTTCTTAATAACTGAATTCCAATCTCTTGATTTGATTGGCTTGCATTACATTATTGAAACACAAACTTCCAGATGAATAGAAACTGAATGATAAAACAAAACGGAAATCCTCATTTCCTTTTCTTCTCCATCTCTTTTCTGCTTCTTTTCAAATTATTTACATTTGCCTTTTTGTGACTTTACCTAGTGCGCACAGTAACAAGATCCACAGTTTTAGTAGTTACACGCTACACATAGATGAAGATCAGAACTAGTAAAATGGCTCTGGTTTTAAACAGTCCCTATTCTCGGGCACAAGTTTTGAATCCTGCCGGAGTCACATTTTTCTCTATAAATTTTTCGATGTTCCAGACCCACAAACAATTATTATCCGTTTGTATAATACAATGTCTATTCAGGTATTTAAAAAGTAATATTTACTCTTAAAATATTTTAGGTTTAAGAGGTGGAGATCAATGTGAATGGAATTTGGGGGAGAAGGTAGTTTTTGTTTGTTCTGATGCTTCTAGATAATAGGAATGAAACGAAACTGACTTTGCAAACCAAAACTTAGTTTAAGGTTATGACACGGTATGTCACGGTTAGTTTCAATTTTAGTCATTTTTGGATAAAAAAAAAAAAAATGAAAAAAAAAAAGATCATTCAGTTCATGTATTCATTCTTTTGCAAACTGTTATTCTCATTTTTATAGTTGTTTTATCAAGTTTCGGCCAACTCATTTTCTGGCCTTCTTCAGAAAATACTCAGCTGGAACCATGGAGACTCAATGCTTCTATCCACAGGCCAGGGGATTAATTAGTCAAAATGTGGTGAGACGATACTTATGGAAGATAGTAATTACTAGAAAATAGTTACAAGACTCAGCATTCCTGATTTGTCGCAGTTAATCCCCTGAAGAAATCAGAGGATGAAACTTGGTGAAACACAACTATGAATGTAAGAATAATAGTCCACAAAAGAATGGAGACACAAATTATGAAGGATTCAAAAACAAACAAATATAACATTCGGTTCGTAATGTACAAATTGTTTGAAGTTTGCTAATGGGGTAATCATCACTTGTACTTAGCCAAACACAGGAATTTTTCATCACGGTCTTTTTTCTTATTTAATCATTTTTTTTTTTTTTTTGTCAAATGGTCGCTCATTTCAAAATGGAGCAAATGGTGCACCTCTAAGAAAACTCTAAAAAATGAAGATATTGAAATAGTACCTTACCCTCCCCTTATATTTTAAACAGGAAAAAATGAAATTGGCTAATAAGAAATGAAAAAGTTCTTTGATATTCCAACTTGCTAATAATATATATATATATATATATATATATATATATATATATATATATATATATATAAACTCAAGTAATTAATGGGAGAAGTTTACTAGTCAAATGCCCTTATAAGCATATAAGTATTAATGAAATGCTAAAACCAGCAAATCTTTAGCTCCGCTATCTTTATGATCTGCTAACTAGTTTCTTTCCTCTGATGAAAAGAACCTCACATTCTTTGAAACTCCACGGAATAAGGATATTTCACCACCCTTCTTTATTGGAGGTATTCTGATGAAAAATAAATTTTTACATGTAAATCTCCGATTTACAGTTTTAGTTTATACTTATGATATATATTACACAAGATCAGAAAAACATTTGTACCGTCAGTTTCAAATCCCAAACAAAGGGGACCAATATCTAGTTGCCTACGTCAGACTCTCTTTAGCCTTTGTTTATATCTGTCTTACCCAAAATGGTGTAATTTCTAAGGAGACAGATAAACACAAAGTCTGAAGAGAGTGACATAGTCAACCAGATATTGGCCTCTTTTGTTTTAAACCCAACAGTACCAATGCTCTTCTGATCTTCTGTAGCATAAATATAAATAAATAAATGTTAAGCCCTCATTTTGATATTTTCTTAATAATTGAGCACTGCTGGAGTTATCTCCCACTAATCTTGCATATATATATATATATATATATATATATATATATATATATATATATATATATATATATTCTCTTACTGTAACTGACTTCATGTCCTTTGAACCATCATCTTTCGTTTCATATCAATCCCCTTCATATCATTTTCATCAGGAATGATCAGGTTTTGCATGTAGTAGCTGTTTGGCTTCTTCATCTTCTGTTCCTTTTTAAAACAATATTGTGTTCATATCTTATTACCAATTCTCCTATGTAGGTAGAACAACACTTATAAATGTTGCTTCGTTCAGTACAGTTCTTTGCTCAATATCTATACATATATGTAACATCATCACATGCTGAGGTGGTGGCTCAAGTTTAATCAGCGATGATTGTGAGATCAGCCTGCCATGTCTAATCACTGTTGGGGCATTGCTTTCATTAATATCTTTAGCTATGGTTAGGATAGTAGGGTAGATGAGACTATAAAAATACCTGGTGGTAGGGGGCAACTAGTCTAAGAGAAGAAAATCTTTGAAATAAAACCTGTGATTATGTAGGTACTTTTTTTTTTTTTTTAATTTTCTTATTTTGTTCTAGCTGGGGATGGGTCATCCTACCAGATGTCAGACATTCATCTACTATCATACATTCTAACCGATAGATCTTTTTAAGATTCTGTCTCTTTAAGTGACATTGTTTGTATCTCTCTTGCACTTGGTTCACCAGGTATATTTGCCAGGTACTTTTTGAAATAATTTTTCATTTTTCTTCTTTTTTTTTTTTTTAATTTTCTTTCTTTGAAGATTGTAACGTCGGGTATGGGGCAGCCAAACCAGCTGCCAACATTGCCCTGCTTTTTATTGAAACCAGCCAAGAGCTCTTTTTAGTATCGTCGTAGTTCCCTGTAATTGTCTGAATCTTTTTTGCACTTGGTTCACCAGGAATATTAGTTAGGTAGGACTTCAGGTTCTTCTTCATAAGCCCTGTGGCACCTATAATAACTGGTATGATTGATATCACCCTAATAACCTGTATATATTATCTCGCCTATGATAACTGGTATGATTGATATCTCCCTAATAACCTGTATATATTATCTCACCTATGATAACTGGTATGATTGATATCTCCCAAAAATTCCAGTTTGAGTCTTGTTGCTCCTATTATTACTGAAATGATGGAGATCTTTCTAAGATTCCAGCTTTTTTTATGTTGTACATAAGACCTTAGTATTTCGTTATCTTTTCTGTTGAACCCAGCATCATTGGAGACACTAATGTCTAAGGTTGCTTTTTTCTCCTTTTTACTGTTGCATCTCACTATGTCAGGTTTAATAGCTCCATTTTCTACGTATATAGCTATAGGAATTGCATAATCATAGGGATGTTATGTGGCACATAATGTACAATCATAATTTGCCTAGTTGAAAGAGTGGGATATTTTCCTTCACTTAACATAATTCATATGAGGGAATAGTTTGTTAGTTACATCTGCTATCAAGCGATCTAAAAATTATATATGGGGAAATCCGCGGTTGTTCAGGATTGAATGAGAAACATAGTGTTCTTTTTTTCATTATACTAATAACACCATATTATTTATTTATCGCACACTAATATAGTTGGAAAAAACTAAACTCTCAGAATACTCTCTAAATTAGTGCCTTCTCCATATAGTATAAATTTAATTAAACTTTACAGATTTGAAGTTTTAAGAAGGATTGGTCTAACCCCATATCTGCATTAGAGGCATGGATTGAAGGTCACTTTCATTATCATTTCCCAGAATTTCAAACATACAATTTCAATTTTATTAATCTATATCTATCTAGTCGAGCTCCTTGCTCGGATCAATGTGACTCTCTCTCTCTTTCTCCAAATCTCTCTGTCCTCCGTTAGCTGCCTCAGATCTTTATGATCACAGTTGGTGTCATGTGCAATTTGCTGGATGTACGTGGATCTAGGTCGTCCTATGCTCATGCGCCTGTGCCATGAAGTCCACAGCAATACATTTCTCACCAGCTCTTGCTCGCTCCTCTGGCAGTGATCGGCAAATCATAGACGTCACTCCCTGATGGTAGTAGATATGGCAGGTAGGTTGCCATAAAGTTGCTGCTTCATTGGATAATCTTGCCAACATATTTAACACTGTAGCATATGGGTGTACATGCCATCTAGCTTTCTTTTCAATCTTTTGGTGAATTTTCAGGTTGTAGCATCGTAAACAAGGACAGACTCTATCGCTGCTTTGAACAACTGCCTTTTCAGCTTGTCAGTTAGCTTTAAAGTCCATAGGGTACTCTTTTAGTTGTATAGAAAGATATTACCTGTAAACATCTAAGGCCAGAAATATCTGAATGTGACTGGGTATTTGAAAGCATTTGCAGTACGTTAACACGCATCACATGATCAACTAGGGATGCCATCAACTGAATGAATGAAGGCCAGAGACTTAACAATTGAAATCTCGTAGAGTGTGTGATTATCAGCTATCTCCGATAGAGAAAAGATGTGGATTGAGAGCAGTGGCGTATCTAGGGTATGGCAGGTATGGCCCGTGCCATGGGCACCACTCTGACATGGGCGCAAAAATTGCTTGACAAAAATTAAAATTAGTAGTTAGGTATAAATTATTAAGAAGGGGCGCACATTCAAACTTTGCCATGGGCGCCATTTTACATAGGTACGCCACTGATTGAGAGAGAAGTTGAAAAAGAAAACAAATTGTCTTAAAGCCAAAGTGAAGAAACTGTGAAGCATATTTAATAATAAAAAATATTTTGTACTATTTGGATTGATCGGACAATGGTTCTAGTCTTGGGTGTTGTCTACACGACGTTTCAGTCAATGCAACCTCTGACCTTTTTTTCAAGTGTATAAGTTGCCATGTTTGGCAAACAAGAGGATAAACATCGTCTGATTAATCGAAATAATACAATCAAACCTCGCCTCAAAAATTCAGAGCTGTAATAAAAAATATTTATGTGATGTGCAAGAGATTATGTATACATGTGTATAAAGAATTGAAAATGGGAGTTTTTATTTTTATTTTTTTTTACTTGGGAGTCACTACTTATCAAGGCCCGAAGGCCACTCAAGGATAAGGGTTAATGTATGTAAGATGGTAGTAATTAATTAATTAATGGTATAAATTGGGTAGAATCCAATTCTTTATGGGGACGACTCAACAAGAATTTGTTTACATTGGATTTGAAAGTTACCATATTGTATTCAACCAGGAAGCAATCCAGCAGAACAATGTTCCACGGGTGGGCAGTTCTGAGAAAGAAGCTTTGTTCATGGGATCTGCATTTAGATTTAAGCACAGATAGTGGTAGAAGTTGTATATAGTGGTTTTAGCTAGTTGAGTGTTTTTTTTTGCGAAAGTTTGGCAATGGGTTGGAATTCAGTCGAGCACTTGCCATGAAATTAACAATAGAGCAGATACAGGTTCTGTTACGTGTATTTTTGTTTTGGTTTATTAAGATGTGAAAGATTAGATGTATCTATGCGAATAAAGAATGGACACGTAGGGAGTGTTGATAAGATATGTAAAAATATCCAATTCTGAGAATGTGAGAATATAACGTCTTGTTAGGTTTAAAAAGAAAAAGGAAATCTGATAAGAGAGAAGTATGTGTAACTAATGTCTTTTAGCCACAAAGGTTTGCAAAAAAGAGAGGAAATCCTGTAATGAAAGCAAGTTTGGCTGTATGATCCAGCCAGCTTCCTAGATATCCTGCTAATGCAGCTAATCTTTTGATTGTGTTGGTGTAAACATCTACTGATTCTTTTGACCACCTGAATCGTTTTTAACTTTTCACACACTCCAAAAAGCCTTTCGATGAGTGCCGTCACTAGTCTCACTTTTCATCTGTTCCTCATCTAACAGATCTCAATTACTCATACTAAACTAGAGAGCAAGTGCATCTCCATGCAGAGAAAGCGGAATGAAACTAGTAGAGTTTTGCACTTTCTGTAGATTAGCCATCAATTTCACCTTGTTGATCCACCCAACTACATAATCTTTGCTAATATGTAACAAACGTTTGAAATAAAAAAAATATTATTGATGTTTGAAACATTAGGTTTTTAATTTAAGTTTTACATGTTATCAGCTTTGGTTTTGGTTTTATTTTACTTGGCAAAATAATCAATCATTTGCGTGTGTTTTTTACTCGTTTTTTTTGTCTGGAATTTAAATTAATTGATTTCTGTCAATTTTTACTAACATAACATTTTTTTCCCTTGAATAATTGGGAAATGAATGTGCATGATTTTTCTAATTGAGTGATTTACAGATTATAGATTTGATTATCCCAAAATCCAGTTGGATTTGTTTAATTATTGCATTTTTACAGATTTCTAATAAATTGTGACCCTATTGAAATTTTTTAAATATCTTTCACTATTGTTAAACTGAGATTTATAATCAGGCCACAATTCCTTTTTTTATTATTTATCAAAGCATTCCATGCAAGAAATTGCATAAATGTTATTACTTATGTATTTTTGTCATGAAGCTCTATCTTAAAAGATGTTGAGGCCCTTGTCAGTAAAATCTTCTCTTGATTCAGCTTTGTTCCGATTTTGAGAAGTTGATTTTTATGCCCTATATATATATATATATATATATATATATATATATATATACTTGTTTATTGTTATATAAACATGCTCACATCCCGCTGCTACAAATAGCCACTTGTTTCAATCAAACAACAGATATCATCAGGCAGCGACGTGACTATTCAAAAGTTCAATGAATAACTTATAAATTATTCATTGAACTTTTCAATAGTCAAGTCACTGCCTGATGATATCTGTTGTTTGATTGAAACAATTGGCTATTTGTAGCAGCAGGATGTAAAATTTATATCATCATAATAAGTATCATCCAATGTATTGCATGTTTATATAACAATAAACAAGTATTATCAGCTCTTTTTATTGAGCACTATCTAACAACGTCGTTGAATTCATTAGTCCATTACTTTTGAATATAAAAACCCGAGTATATATATATTTGAAGAATTGGTTTCTTCTGTAGAAAGCAACAATTTATTAAGTCGCCTAACAAGGACTTCTAGTTTTAATTGACTATTTGTCTGAAACATTAGCATGTCCAGTGTCGCAACCATGTAAATTTGTTTATATTAATAAATAAACATATATAACATTTAAGAGGCTCTGAATGATTTGCAGTAGGTAAAGCAACTATTAATGCCTAACCAATGTTGTATAATTACAAATTTATATTTTATTTTATATATAAAAATATATAAGAATGCAAAATCACTCAAAATATATATACATATTTATTATCAAAAAATACATGTTTTGATGAAGAGTGGAAGATCACTCGAAAATTATATATCTCCCATATATATTGTCAAAATTTACTACCTAATTCTACTCGTGTATTGGGCACTGTTGAAGTAAATATTAAAAATAGATACATGAAATTTTATGAAGATAGATGAAATAATAATTATATATATATATATATATATATATATATATATATATATATATATATATAATGAATGAATGAATGACAAAAGTCTATATTCAAAAGTTCATGATATTGACCATCTTACAATTTATTCCTTTAATTCAGTTGACATTTACAATTCTTGACAGTATGATTCGTAGCACAAAATCAATCACTTAATTATTATATCAATCAGTGAATCTATTTTGCCTTTAACTCCTCAGAAGAAATAGCAACAATCAATCCATCAAAAGGAGATAAAGTGCGTTTTGACATGATTTAAAAATCTGAAAATTGGAAGAGAAGCTGTAAATACCTTATAATATGTTTACATTACGCCATTTTGAATAAATTTGTAATTATACAAACATTGGCTATACATTAACAGATGTTCTGGCCATTGTAAATCAGACAGACGAGCCTCGTAGGAGCATATTTTATAAGCATAAATTCTGTTTCACTAATGAAAAATACAAAAATAAAACATCACTATACAGATATTGATGGACTCTTACTAAAAGTGAGAAAAATCAACAATAGTTAACTACAAAAACAATCTAGATCTGAAAAATGAGAAAATATAAATTTAGATATATGGAAAAGTTATTTAATAATAATAATAATAATATATATATATATATATATATATATATATATATATATATATATATATAGAGAGAGAGAGAGAGAGAGATAGATATTAAACAAAATATGTGTAATCAATTTATTTGGGCATAGATTGAGGTAAAAAAAAAAATAAAATCTAATCTCGTTTCGTTGTGCTGTTTCTTAACACTGGATTTTCCTGATTAAAACTTTTGATAAAGTATAACCATTTTTTTTTTTTTTATGTTTTCCATGTAAATGTTTACAAATATGTCTTAGCTGAAGTAATTCTGTTATTCAAAATTGTTAAAGCAATTGGCTGATCTTGAGACAATAGTTTCATTTGTTATTTTATTGTTTTAATTTATTTATGGCTTGATGCTACATGTTTCTATTACAATATATTGTCTTCATCATAATAATAATAAACTGATGCTTTTTTTCTTTTTCTTTTTTTTTTTTTTTTTTTTAACTCTGTATAGGTTTTAGCGTCATTTATATTCTCCCATGTGTTTGAAATGATTATTATGATTTAATATTTTTACTTTAGATATTAACATATTTATGTTTATGCACCTCATGCAGTCATTATTTATTGGATTGCCTGGAATGTATTGAGCAGTTTTAAAAGATGAACATAAGATCATGTATTCATTTTGAAATAATTTTCTCTAAACGTTTATGAACAGTATTTTTTTAAACTTCTTTTTTTTTTCTACTTATCTAATTTTGCTTCAGCAACATATGACATTCTTTATATCATCATAATAAGTATAATCCAATGTATTTCTTTTCATATTTTATATATATATATATATCACAGCACATAGTTACAATAATGTTATGTATTTTTTTTTTTTTTACTGTTCAATAATTTATAACAACACGCGGAATTGCTTATCATTGTTTTGATTATGCAAAAGTATTTCAAACTCAATAATTATAATGCTGATATACAATAGCCGGTTTTACTTAGTGTGTGTGCGAAGTGTAATTTAAAATTTTTTATTTTTTTGTATGTGCAATTTTATCAGCTCTGGTTTACCTGTGAGCTATTCCTATAAATAGTGCTTATTTTTTAGTGTTATATATTTTATAATAAAATGTTAACAGGTTGCACACTTTCGAATATGTCGACGTTTTATATGGCCATATGACCAAAAAAAAAACGTCTATATATTTTTCAAAGTATGCAACGTGTCAATATGGTCTGATTTTACATAAAGTACTTTTTATAGGAAATGTTTAAAGGCAAATTTGTATAAAAAAAAAAAGAAACATCTTTTTTTATATATATATATATATATATATATATATATATATATATATATATATATATATATATTATGAAAATATACTTATGACAAGAAAACTGAACTAAATCCCATTAGCAGTTTGATGAGTTCTTAAGGGGTGAAACACATTATTTTATAGCTTGCCTGTCATACCTATATTTTTACGCAACTATTAAATTGTACTCATTTATTCAGTATTGTTGAATGAAATATTGAAAAAAATGTGTGAGAGTGGTTTTCAGAAACTTGCATACATATGAAGTAACATTAATTCGATTTACTATCAGAAACACTGAAAAATACAGTGTGTTGGTCTAAATAATACCAAGTGTAACTGTTCTCCAGCAGATGGTCTGAACATTCAGCAGAGCAGCTATGCTTGTTATTCTTTAACCGAAGAGGCTGGATTTCCAAAGTTTCCAGGAAACCATAGGTATTGATGGTCGATTGGATGAATATGAAGCATTATTTAAAATAAAGGGTTATGCTCTTACAAATGTCATTTCTCCTGTGTAAAAACACAGCGTGAAACACTATACGCCATTTTGCTTTCTCATTTTTCTAATTTTCAGTTTATTATCTATGCTAATGTTATATTGTAATTTACTCTTAGTAAAAAATGTTTTATTATTAGTGAAAATTTGATCTCGTTTTTTTTTTTTTAATCTTATGTTTTGCTTTACATGTAGCCAATGTTTCTAAAATGTTTATTTTTTGCAAGTTCCTCTTTGACAAGTTTTTAATCCTGAAAAACCTTTGTTTCATATCATTTATTACAAGTTTTTTATTTTTCAAATTCATTTCAACTTGATTTTCATTATTTTATATTTTTGTTAAAAAATTTTGATATTGCCTTTTTTTTTTTTGTATATAGATTTTTTTTTAACATTCGATAATTCTGTTAATTTTTTTTTTGTCTTAGAAATGAATTTAATTTACCATGATGTTTTTGTGATATTTTTTGTTGATTTTTTTTTTTATCAAAAAGCTTATACATGTTTTTTTTTTTTTGTTTTTGTTTTTTTGGTTCGATAAATCTGTTCTCAAGTCATATATTTAAAAGAAAAACAAACTTGTTTTCTCTTTCTCCTCTTCATTCATGACAATGTTTTTATTTTACTTTTTTTTTTATTAACCGTGATCAAATAATGGAGAAAAATAGATTTCGTGGACATTGAATTATTTCAACTTCAATATGCAGTATGTAGATTCATAAATTGATATGGCTCTATCTGAAAGGATAATAACTCGAAAGTCTATCTGTGTTTCAATAGAGTTGACTATTGAAACATTCAAAATAATAGGAATTTCTAAATTCTAACTGCTTTTATTTATTTAATATTTTTGTTATGTTTCCATGCGCTAGAAATATTTTGTCAAGAAAAATTTCTGAAACTCAATCTAATTTTTTCCCCCAAAAGTGTAATGTTTGGAAAACAATTTTTCCTAATGAAGTTTAAAATAGCAAATTTAATGTTTAATGCAACTCATTCTAAGAATAAGTTCATAAATAATAGTATAAGAATACATTTACATAACATTTTGGGGGGATTTATCTAAAATATTAAAGAAAATATTATCTTTATATTTCTGTTGTATATATTTTGTGAGTTTTTGGGTACTTGATAAGCAATATATATATATTGCTTAAGATTGTGTTTGCTTTATTTTGTTTTATTGTTACAATGGCTGTGCATTTCTGCAATCTTCAGATGGTATACTGTACGAATTTGAACTCAAATTCACATTTTATTATTTAGCAGTTTTCATTCTTTTATACGGCCATCTGTGTGCATTTGTATAAAATTGTTCTGTTTTTTGTCTTATGTATCTTAAAATATTTCCTTTTCAATGGAAACTTTATGAATACCTTTTAATTTGTTAAGTGTGTAAATAAATATTCATAAATGTCATTGCGGCATAATTTAGGGAAGAAATTCAACTTTTGTTTTTTATAAAAACTTTAGTTTATAAATGTATATATATATTTTTTAATTCTCCAAGCATTTTTATTTGTTCATAGTTTATTTTAGACATAAAAAGGAGTTGCACTTTACCTTCCTTATTAACCAATCATGTTACCTCCTTTATTTTTATTATTATCCTTTATCCAATTGATATTTTATTTTGTACATAACAATGTCCGCATTTTCCTTTGAAAATTAATCACAATTGATTTGGTTTGTTATCTTAATATTTCTCTTCTGTCAGTTTTTATTGTTAATAATAGATTTTTTAAATTTTTCATATAATTATTGTATAGTATTTTGCATTTAGACCTTTTTTTTTTTTTTAACTAAATGATATCTACACTTCGTAGATTTGTTTATTCCTCCCTTGTGGTCTTCTTACCTTATGCAATATTACCTTTTATAGTTCATACACACTTTTTTTTTTTTTTTTTTACTCACGTTCACTCCTAACCAGGCAGATCACCACTTGTACATAAAGGGGCTACTATTTGAGACCATGCCTAGGAAAGATAGCAAAATGTTTTGGTTTTTTTAAAAAATTTTTTTTATTACATTTTCACCCCAAACAAGGCACATTGCCGCTTTGATGTAGGGGGCTACTATCAGGGACCCAAGCTACAGGAGTACTATGTAGGGAGTTATGCAGCAAGATGTCTGTTCACGTTACACTTGAACTTCTGCATGTCAATACAGTTGGGGAAGCAGGAACCCGGAAGAGAATTCCAAAGTCTAGCAGTTCTGGGGAAGAAACTATTGGAGTAGAAAGCTCTCTTACGTCTAGGAATCTCTTCTGTGTAGGGGTGGGATTTAGCTGTTTGTTGGGGGTATTTACATCAAGGGGGTACAAGTGCTTGCAGTTTGTCAGAGCATTCACCATTAAAATACTTTTAGAACAGACAGAGGGATGCAACATTTCGTTGATGGGACAGAGGCTAAAGCTTAGATGACAGTTCAGGACCTGTCAGGTTGACGACTCTCTTTTGAACCTTGTCTAGGAGCGAGAGACTAGTAGCAGATGCACCAGCCCAGATATGACAACAATACTCCATACATGGGCGAATGGTGGCCTTATAGAGGTACAGTATACTTTCAAGTATTAGTAGCTTTCTAGCACAGTAGAGAGAGCCTACCATCTTCGCAGCGGTCCTGGCAATGCTCTTAATGTAGTTGTTCCAACTCATGTTTCCTGTGAACGTGCGGCCGAAAAGTTTTAAAAAAGTACTTTCAGATAATAAGTCTTTGGCCATTGCTATTGGTGGTAGAGAAGGTTTGTTGTAATTATTGAAGGAAACAAGCTTAGTCTTGGCAGCATTGAATGTGAGCATCCATTTTTGTTCCCATTCTACTACAGACTGGAGGTCATCATCTAGTGTTTCTGCCATTTCCTTAGATATGTGTTCATTTGTTTTCCTGTTGTGCCTGTTATAGAGCATGGTGTCAGCATATACACCCATTTCAGAGACAATTTTGTCAGAGAGGTAATTTATGAATATTAGGAATAATAAAGGTCCCAGGATAGACCCCTGAGGCACTCCCATATTTATATCATGTTGTTTAGATGTACAACCATCGAGGACAACCTGGATTTTTTTACGTTATATTTGAACCTGGATTGGTTTACGTTAAATTTGAACTTCTGCATATCAGTACAGTCAGGGTAGCAGGAAGGGAATTTCAAAATCTAGCTGTTCAAGAGAAGAAACTATTAGAGTAGAAAGCTTTCTGGCATTTAGGGACCTCAACAGTGAAGGAGTGTGATTTTGTTACTAAGCGGATTTGTTGGGGATATGTACGTAGAGGAGACACAAGTGCAACAAATTCATTAAAATACTTGTAAAACAGACAAAGAAATGCAACATTGTGACGATGGGACAGGGGTTGGAGCTTAGTTGACAAAATAGGACCTATTAGATTGAAGACTCTTTTTTGAACCCTATTCAAGAGGGAGAGACTAGTGATAGATGCATCAGCCAAGATGTGGCAACAATACTCCATGCATGGGCAAATGGTGGCCTTATAGAGGTAAAAGATACTCTCAGGTGTGAGTAGTCTTCTAGCTTGATAAAGGGAACCCATCTTCTTTGCAGCAGCCTTCGCAATGTCCTCAATGTATTTGTTTTAGTTCCTATTGCCCGTGAATGTTAGGCGGAGGAGTTTGAAGGAAGAATTCTCAGGCATGGTGTTATTTGTCATGGATATCAGTGGTTGGAGAGGCGTCTTATAATTATGAAAGGAGAGCAGCTTAGTCTTACTCGCATTTTTATAGTATATATGTTATGTCTGTTTTTGGAAGACAAAGGAGTTTTGTACCTATGATCAGTCTATTGCTGAATTTGCAGTATTTGTTGTGACTGTGCAGGCCTATCCTGAATCAGCAGCTTTTATTATAGTTGCCACAGATGTAGATAGTGTCTAGTTTTGAGAACTGTTACAGCTCTGTCCTGTTCTCTCCTCTTGGAGTATGCACCCACAACACTTCTCCGGTGACTGTCATCTTCAACCGCTCAATGAATGTAATTATTAGTGTTGGTACGATTGATCAGAATCGGTATTAGGAAAAATCAAAACATTTGGGAGCACCGGAATCTGTATTAGAATTGGAAAAATTTGGACCTATTTTCCGATGCCAAAATGATTCTTTTAATTGTCTTCTTCGTTTGATTTTGTTAACGCAAACTCTTTGATTGCTGGTAATAATGATAAAATAATAACTATTTATTGATTTTAAAATACCAGTAGATTTATTGCAGGTTCAAAGACGTGCATCACTAAACCTTTAAGTAAAGCGATATCTAAAATATTTAAATTAATTATACATCAAATAAATAATTTTCACCTGAAAAGAACATTCTATAGTAATATAAATCTATTTTGGGTAGTAAATAATTCACAACCAGTGAAAGAAAAATTCGATAAAATAAATTCCAGAATAAAAGCAAAATCTATAGCTACTTATGATTTTAGTATGCTATATACTAAAATTCCGCACAAAAAACTTATAAAAGAATTAAATGATACTGTAGATTTAGCTTTTGAAGGTGGAAAAGGTAAATATATAGACTTTTCAAACTCTAAAGCTTTCTGGTGTAAAAATAAAAATAGCAAAACGAGTGTTTTTAAAGGTATTTTATAAATACTTATAAGTCATCTTATTAAAGAATGTTATTTTCAAATAGGAAATAATATATTAATCCAAACGATAAGTATCCCAATGGGATTGGATCCTGCACCATTTTGGGAAAATTTGTATTTACATAGACTCGAGTATATATATATATATATATATATATATATATATATATATATATGTCATCACTATTAAAAACTGATATATCTAAAATATATAACTTTCATGGGTGTAGGAGATTTATAGATGACCTTATATGTATAAACGATAATGATGAATTCGAAAAAAAATAAGCATCTTATATATCCAAACGAATTAAAATTGAATTGTGAACATAGAGGACAACAGGCTACATTTCTGGATTTAGATATAAAAATTGAGGATGGGATTTTTCTTTATAAAATATTTGATAAAAGAAACGCTTTCCCCTTTCAAATAGTATGTATGCCGCATAAAGATAGTACCTGCCCTGTTTTTATGTTTTATGGGACCATTATGTCAGAGTTTTTGAGAATAGCTCGCATTACTTTAAAATTAATAGATTTTATACCACCAGTTTCTAGCTTAGTAATAAGGATGATAAAACAAGGTGGGGATAAAACTAAAATATTTAAACAGTTAAATAAAACATTTGTTCGTCATCCTGATGCTTTTGAATCGTTTAAGATTAACCAGAACATATTAATAAAGGAAATCCAAAACTATATTAGCAATGTATAAAATGTATTTATAATTACATATAATAAAATAATTTTAAAAAAAATATCTATATGTATAAATATTTTTAACCTTTATATATTTAATTTTAAATAAATAAGAATGAAAATATACAAAATATTAATCATAGTGGGGGTGATAAGTAGTTAAATGGATTAATCCTAATCTTATAGATACAAGACTGATAAATTAAAAAATATATCCATTTTTAATTTGTGAATTGATGAATCACACAGGTAAGATATTCATTTTTATAGCATGAAAAGGTTAGTAATTGCAATTAAGGATAGGAAATTGGGTCAAATTTTTGTAACATGTCTTCTTCCTAAGATTAAGGGAGGTGGTGTTTGATCAACACTGCTGGGGAGCCATGATGTAATATACTGTTTTGTTTTTAAATCCCCGAAACCGTGTTTCATGATAAACAACTGATGATACCTTAAAAATAAATTATAAGTACTATAGTAAATTCGAGAGCGAGTTGATGCAGTGATTGCAGGTGATTAAATGACTTACTGACTAGATGGTTTTCTAACGAATGATAAAAAATATTTTTTTATTTTTTTGTATAGTTTTAAAGGTTAAAAACTTAAAAGACTATATATATGTCACATTGTATAGTTATGCACTGTGTATATGAAGTTGCTAATTTGTCCTGATCACCAAACAATTTGTTTATTTCAAGATTTAATTTTTTTTTTTTTTCCAAAATTAATCTCTAGGATTAACCTTGCTTTTACTGAATACATTGACGCCGCATAAACCTCACCGGCACACAAACTTTGTCTGTTAATCCCGTCACTGTGTAAGCAATGAGATCTTTTCCAACCAATCACAACCCTTCTCTCTTACTCTCACTCTCACTCTCCGGCATTTGATTAGCAGTTAGCAATACATTTCAAAGTAGACTGCAGACTAGTGTTCTTTTCATTTTTTCCCCCCCTCTTACCCGGTCTGTTTTCTTTTCATCCTCGTATCGGTGACTAGGACGCAAATCTGCCGAAGTGAAAGAAAAAGATTTGAACGAACATATAGAAATATTGAGCCAGCTTGCCCTCAGATACAAAAGCCGCTCTCTCAACGATCTAAAGGATGAAGCTGAGTCATCTGCTGACATAAAACCATCAGCACCATCGGCACCCTCACTTTCTGAAATTCTTCCCATTAACATTTTGGACGAGACAGATTTCAAAATGCCTAGATCACTTGCATCGATGCACAGTCAGTCGAGTATGTGTGGGAGCATAGATTCAATTGATATCAAAATGCCAAAGCCTCTGTCGAAGCCCCCAGTGCAGCAAATGCCAGGCCAAGTAAAAATGCCTAGTCCTTCAAACTATGCAAAGACTTACAACTCCATGGCACCAAGATCCTCAAGAACAGCAGTTGGCTTCTGCAATCCTCCGAGTTCTTCAATGCAGCCTACGCCACACTCTTCTTTTGCAAACAGATCACACAGAGACTACGGCTACAGCAGCAGACCTGAATTATACTCTCAACATTCTTATGAATCCATCAGATCACCACCATCCGGCCGTCATAACCAGATGCCTATGCCTCGGGTTGCTCCCGTGAGTCCCACACTGAATTCCCTTCGAAGACAAAACCATTATCCTCAGCCACCAATTGGATGCAACATGCCTCGTCAGTTCCCTCAGCCGTCAATGCATAACAGCATTTCTATGCCATCTCTCGGTAATGTTGGCCCAAACAGTCAAATGTATAGAGATCAATCTCAGAGGATGTACGATATGAACCCAAGAATGCATCAATTGGATCCATATGATGCTGATCCATACATGCCCAATAGAATGACGACTGCATCTGACTATGATTTATATGGAGCACCACCTGGAATCGGTTTTGATAACGTGAACCATTCTCCAAGGTCATCAAGATCGGCAATGCCATGGCCAGATTATTGATTTTTAATCTTCTTAATGTGTAGATATATTTAACGCTGTTTTCAATTTTCATGGATTATGCTACAAACGCAAGCTTTCTTGCTATATGGATCTTGAATCAACAAAAATGAAGGAAAAAAAAAATCTTTTCCTCTTTGCATGCATAAAAAAATTTTCTGCTCACAAAATGTTTGATTTTATAAAATATTTTATTGATGGTTTTAGGAATGAAGATCCTCTTTACAATATAAATAACTTGTATATAATTCAAATTGAGTATAATTACAACCCAATGTTTTTGAAACTAACAAGCTTTAATTAATAATAATGAATTAAATTCTTGCATATAATACGAACATATGTAAATTTTTTTTGTAATCTGAAAACCTCACACTTAATCGATATTCTTATTTTGATTCTTTGGACTATTCTTTTCATCGTGACTGTTATTTTCACAATGGTTTCGATTGATGTAACCTTCAACCTTCTTCCAGTGTATTTTGTCAAACTTGGGAATCTGCATGGAATTTCAGGCGGAACCCTTTCTTTAATCCATGGCAGTAGCATGCTCTCATTCTATCATCCATGACTGGGTAGAAGTCCTAAGTAATTCCCAGTTGTATTTTGAGTGTCGCCTTGAGGATTTCCTGAACCCTCAAACTCCAGAAAAATTTTACCAAGTAGTTTATCCCTTATGACACTCAAAATAGAATTGCAAATTATTTAGGACTCCTACCCAGTCATGGCTGACAGAACGAGAACATATTATTCCAGTGAATTAAATAAAAGGTTCCATTCGAAATTCTGTACAGATTTCAGAGTTTGACAGAAAAATACCCAAGTTCGACAAGATAATTTGAAGGTCTGAGGTACATTGACCAAAATCTTATGAAAGTAATACTCAAGATGAGAACAGTAGTCCAAATCATATGCATAATTAAACCTCATCTCAAAAATTCAGAAACTTAATCGATATTATTCCAAAGATTAAAAAAGAATTACTTAAATAATTGTTTCTTTTTGTATTTTTATTACCTCTCATTTATAATATGACCCCATATCATAGCATGTAAAAAAAAAAAAAAAGAAGAAAAATTATAATTCTAAAAGTCTGATCCTTAATGGCTAGAATTGTGAAGAATTTACAAAAAAACAATCTGTTTCATTAAATATATTTTTTTAAAAATTGGCGTAAGAGAATTAATGAAATGTTTATTTAGATTCTTCAGATTACCTTTCTTATCTTGAGTGTTATTTTCACAACGTTTCAGTCGATGTAACCTCTGACCTTCTTCAGGTGTATCTTGTCGAATTCAGGAATGTTTCTGTATAACTCAACAATTTGGACAAAATTCTGAACGAAACCCTTTATTACTTCACGGGGGATAGCATGCTCTTGTCTCATCAGCCATGACTGAATAGAGGTCCTAAGTAATTCGCAATTATATTTTTCTGTCGCCCATACTGAGAATTGAACCTTCAACCTTCAGAAGAATATCACTTTTACAATTGATTTTTCCAAGTACTCTAACCACTGCGTGTCTGTGTTTGGCAGTAACATTCTCGAATCTGACAAGATACACCTGAATAAGGTTGGAGGTTACATCGACCGAAATATTGTGAAAATGACACTCAAGATGAGAAGAAAAATCCAAATAATCAATCTTCATGTAAAAAATTCAGAAACATAATCCATTATTTATGTTATAGCAACAATTGCATTTCATTATAAAATGTTAGGGTTTTTTTTTTTTTTTTTTTTTTAAAATGAAAACATTTTTTATTTATTTTCTGTTCTAAGTATAATTATAAGAAAAATAATTGAAAGATTTTGATTAAAACGATACTTGCCCCCTTCGATTAGAATATTTTTCCCTTCATGTCTCTTAAATATGATTCTTGCCCCCCCGTCTCTCTTGAAAATGATACTTGCCCCCCCTATGTCTCTTGAATATGATACTTTCCCCCCCCCCTCTATATCTCGTGAATATTATACTTGCCCCCTCTATGTCTCTTGAATATGATACTTGCCCCCTCTATGTCTCTTGAATATGATACTTGCCCCCTCTATATCTCTTGAATATGATACTTGCCCCCTCTATGTCTCTTGAATATGATACTTGCCCCTTCTATGTCTCTTGAATATGATACTTGCCCCCCTCTATGTCTCTTGAATATGATACTTGCCCCCCTCTATGTCTCTTGAATATGATACTTGCCCCCCCTTATGTCTCTTGAATATGTTACTTGCACCCCCTCTATGTCTCTTGAATATGATACTTGCCCCCCTCTATGTCTCTTGAATATGATACTTGCCCCCCCTCTATGTCTCTTGAATATGATCCTTGCCCCCCTCTATGTCTCTTGAATATGATACTTGCCCCCCCCTCTATGTCTCTTGAATATGATACTTGCCCCCCGTCTCTATGTCTCTTGAATATGATACTTGCCCCCCCTCTATGTCTCTTGAATATGATACTTGCCCCCCCTCTATGTCTCTTGAATATGATACTTGCCCCCCCCTCTATGTCTCTTGAATATGATACTTGCCCCCCCCCTCTATGTCTCTTTAATATGAGACTTGCCCCCCTCTATGTCTCTTGAATATGATACTTGCCCCCCCTCTATGTCTCTTGAATATGATACTTGCCCCCCCTCTATGTCTCTTGAATATTATACTTGCCCCCCTCTATGTCTCTTGAATATGATACTTGCCCCCACTCTATGTCTCTTGAATATGATACTTGCCCCCACTCTATGTCTCTTGAATATGATACTTGCTCCCTCTCTATGTCTCTTGAATATGATACTTGCCCCCTTCTATGTCTCTTGAATATGATACTTGCCCCCTTCTATGTCTCTTGAATATGATACTAGCCCCCTCTATGTCTCTTGAATATGATACTTGCCCCCTCTATGTCTCTTGAATATGATACTTGCCCCCCCTCTATGTCTCTTGAATATGATATGTGCCCCCCCTCTATGTCTCTTGAATATGATACTTGCCCCCCTCTATGTCTCTTGAATATGATACTTGCCCCCCTCTCTATGTCTCTTGAATATTATACTTGCCCCCCTCTATGTCTCTTGAATATGATACTTGCCCCCCTCTATGTCTCTTGAATATGATACTTGCCCCCCTCTATGTCTCTTGAATATGATACTTGCCCCCCCCTCTATGTCTCTTGAATATGATACTTGCCCCCCATCTCTATGTCTCTTGAATATGATACTTGCCCCCCCTCTATGTCTCTTGAATATGATACTTGCCCCCCCTCTATGTCTCTTGAATATGATACTTGCCCCCCTCTATGTCTCTTGAATATGATACTTGCCCCCCATCTCTATGTCTCTTGAATATGATACTTGCCCCCCCCTCTATGTCTCTTGAATATGATTCTTGCCCCTCCTCTATGTCTCTTGAATATGATACTTGCCCCCCATCTATGTCTCTTGAATATGATACTTGCCCCCCCTCTATGTCTCTTGAATATGATACTTGCCCCCCTCTATGTCTCTTGAATATGATACTTGCCCCCCTCTATGTCTCTTGAATATGATACTTGCCCCCCTCTATGTCTCTTGAATATGATACTTGCCCCCATGTCTCTTGAATATGATACTCCCCCCTCCATGTTTATTGAACTAAAAAACGGCAATAAATTAAATTCTTTATGAAACAAATGTTTTAACTGTTTACTACATTGTCCATACCTCAGTGTTGTACATTTCACTGAAATACTAAAATTTTTCAGCAGATTAAAGAAAATTAATGAATAGTATGTTTAAGTTTTTTTGTTTCAATTTGGTCTTAAAACTAATTTTTAAATTTTTAAATAAAATAGTAATTAGACATTTGAAACCATTTTTTTTTTTCTTCAACATTCGAAACAATTTTATTGAATAAATATCTTCTATTTCTGTTAATTTATTTGATGGAGATTTTTAAACTCAAAAAATAAAATATCTTAATTTGAAAATAAAAAGTTTTCAAATAAAAATATATTTTTGAAACACACTACAAAATTAAAAATGTGTAGTTTTTTTATATCTGGGTTTAGATGATACAGTGTCATAATGGACAGCAATACCTCAGATGATTATTAAGGAGATGCATTGGGGACATCTACTCTAAGGGTTGAATCTTCAACCTCTAGAAGAATATAACTTTTACAACTAAATTTTATCAAGTACTCTATCCACTATACCACGGGTACTTGCAGACAATTTTAGTATGAATTTTAGGAACCTTAAGCCTATTTTGTTTCTAGATTTACAATCTTACTACTCATTATATATCACTGTTTATTACTAAATATCATTAATACATATTTATATATATATATATATATATATATATATAACTACTTCATTTACTCACATAAAATAATTATACGAAAGTATAGATTTATGCGTAAACTTTAAGTATTTACTTCAAAAGTGCTCAATACGTAGGTAGATATATATAGTAAGTTATAAAATGTATATGGCGATTAAGCTACACTGAATATTCCGCGTTTCGTCCACTCTAGGATTCTTCAGGCTTATGCGCGAATTCTGTGATTGTTTGTCGTTTTTATATGCATATAAAAATGACAAACAACTACAGAATTTGCGCATAAGCCTGAAGAATCCTAGAGTGGATGAAACGCAGAATATTCAGTGTAGCTTAATCGCCATATACATTTTATAACTTACTATATATATATATATATATATTGGAATTATGAGGAGAAGACAAGTTTTGATATTCATGATTTTAAAAAAAATAATAGAAGGCCAGCTGACTGGTTTCGCCCTCATTCTTCTAGAGATTAATCAAAGGATTTATTTTATTTTTTTAAATGCAAGATGAGTTCAATAGGGAAAATATATGTTTAAAATAAAGTTACTAATGAGTAGGAAAAAAAATAACAAAAAAAAAGGAGGGAAACGCTATATGTCTAAAATAAACCTAGATATGATATGAATCTCCTAGAGGCTAATCACGTTCAAACTTAATATTCCATCTGTTTACAAAGAGAAGGTTTCTTCAAACGTGAATAGTCTCCAAGATCTTCAGGTAAAAATTGGAATGAGCACAATTCCAAATGGTAAATGAGTCAATACTGAAGTTTGTAACACAAGACGGATTTTTAAATAAATGCTATTAAAGACCCGCATGTGTTACTCATAAGTACAATATATAAATTTTGTACCCCACAAAAACTTATGAAATATATTGTGAAAATAACACTCAAGATGAGAACAGTAGTCTGAAGAATCCAAATAATCAATCCTCATCTCAAAAATTCAGAACCATAACACCTTTTATCTATTTAACAACATATCAATTCTTTTTTGGTGTTTCAATGCAAACACACAATATTTACTGTAAATGACTCATTGTTTGCTATGAATTGAACATAAGTTGCTGTTTTTACCTTTAAATGGAAACAAATTGTGGGTTTATACCTTCCCTAACCACATCAGTGTGTAACTGACAACAATAGATCCAATAGAATTTTAACTTCATATAACCGATTTCATAGTCTGTGATTGTATCCATTGAGACAATTCTACATTCATAGATTTTAAAATAATAATAATCTGCATGTTAAAAAAAGTCGGTGATCATTTTGACATTTTACTTGTGTTGTAAACAGGACCCTCTTTTCTAGTTTTAAATCTGACAAATTGTGAGTAGAAAGTTTCATGAATGCCTACCATCAAGATAGTTACAATTTTTTTTTCTCTCACGTTTGAAATAAGACTTATTTTCCGAAGATGCGATGCTTTCAAGAAACCATTCTTAACTGAAAAGCAGTGCTTGCCACAAATTTATCTCTGTGGCAAATCCCACACATTTTTGTATGTTTCACAAAATAGTTTGGTATTTTATAAAAAATATATTTATAAAAAAAAATTGAACATATCACTGTTAGATGAAAGCTATTAAATTCACCATTTTCTAAAACCTTTATGGAAACATACTTTCAGGACAAAATTTAATATTGTTCATATTATTGGCTTCAGTTGGAACTAACCCTTTATCTGTTCACTATAATAAAATTTAAAAAGAAAAAAGGAATATCCAAAGAGACACGATCCTTCCATTATTTCAATGATTTCTGTTACAAATCCATCAAATGGATTCTAAAATACCCAAGTTATATCTGGAATTTTGGGAATATTTCTGTAGTTGTTTTTCATGGGGAAAAAAGGGGGAAAACACAGTTTTAACAATTTTTGTCTATTGTTTTTAGTAATTAGATTTTAGAAATTGGTTTTCATTCAAAGATTAAAAAAAACAATGTCGATGCAACTCAGCTTTTGCTTCAATTGCACTTTGGACTTCAATAAAGTTATATATTCTGTTTCAATATCACCCAAGGCAGGTTTTGGTAAAAACAATATATATATATATATATATATATATATATATATGTATATATATATATATATATATATATAATGTTTGAGCAAAAGTTTTTTTTGTCTTTTTTTGCTTCAAATGGTTTTTGACTGAACTTTGTGATTTGGGGATTATTATATATTTTTCCAGATTTAGGATTACTTACAATATTGATTTCAATTGACTTTTCACCTTTTTCACAAAAAAAAAAAAAAAAAAAAAAAATGACACTGACCATTCCAATGTTACTATGACTTTTCTTATAAATCTGAAAAATGGATTTGCAAAAACTTCAGTTATAAATGTATGTTACGTCATCTTGGGAAAACTGTTCAGTTTTTTGTGGATATTTCTATAATTGCATAAAAAATTACAAAATTTTTGGAGGTGTGGCAAATTTTATTTATTTTTTTATTTATTTTGAAATATTTATTATAAAGCTGGCTTTATTTCAGAGCTATTTCTCCCCCTCCTCCCCAAAAATCATTTGTTCATTTTCTTTCTTTTTTTTTCTTTTTTTTCTTCATCTTATTTGATTGTTTACAGAAAGAAAAGAGAAAAAAAATTAAATCAGATCTCTTTTATAAAGACTAAAATTAAAAACTACCAAAAATATACATATAATAATATGTATTCTGCTTCAATATATCATACAAGATGGGTTTTGGTAACAAACAAAACGTTATCAATGTCAAGTTTAGGCAGGAGTCTTTGCAAATAAAAAATGATGTAACAGAAACATTAAAATATAAAGAAAATAAATACTTGATTTTATTTAAAGTTATGGTAGACGAAAATAAAAAGTCTTTATAGGTCTCTGAATGTGTACGCTGCTGATTCTATTTTGAATGTGTTAAATATATTTATTCAAATAAATAGTAATAAAGAAATGAAATGACAAAGAATTGAAGCAGTTGTAAATATTTTTCCTGAATTATCCAATTGCCGAAGCCATCAGAATTGTTTCTATTTTTTCCTGCTAAACGTTCTAATGCTAACAATTAGATAAATATTCAATTCTTTTTTTTTTTTTTTTATTAATCACTGCTATTCTTTTGTATATTATATTACATCATATGAATCCAAAGATTCTTTTGTTGGCATTGGTTTCCCTGATATTTTTCTCATCATAATTCTTTCTAGAAAGACATCGGGTAAGGTAGGGACCACAAGAAGGTACCTATTTACTTGTCTCCCCACGAGGGCAGAGTTAGACACAAGGTCGGTTTTTATCGTGGGGTGGGGAAAATTCAGCTCTCCAAAAAAAGGGGCACTGGATAGGAATAAAAATAAAAATTGCCTCGGTCGAGAAGGATTTCTCTCTCCTGATCGAGGACAGAAAAGATGAAGTGTAGTATCAGAACAGATACTACACTTTGTTACTAACCAAACACGAGAAGATTGCAAACATCATAAGTGACAGTGATTTTTGTGGAGCGAACTGGATTCGAACTTGGAACACCCAGGTGGTTAGTTTGTGCCATTAACCACTTGACACTGTCACCTCTTTTGTATTCCAAAAACATTGGGTAACCTTGCTTGTTGTCATTGTGTCACTTCAGAAAATATGTAATTTCTGACGCAATCCTCTACGAAGATAAGAATCAGATCTATCTTAAGATGGAGAGTACAAGATACTCGAATTTTCAACATTGTTTGAACGCACGGTGTATAATTTTGACAACAAATTGATTCAAAACACAAAAATAAACAAAACTTTAGTTGCACAATGAGACTGGCAATGAAAAAACTCTGGTTTATGTCTAGAATTGAATTGTTGGAATTTTAAGGGGGGGACAAAGAAAAACAAACTTTTAGTGGTATGCTCAAGTTATTTGTTTAACAAAGGCAAGAAGTTTAAGGCATATTTAAACAAGCAAAGTGTAATTATAAAAAATATTCAATGTCATGAAAAAAAATTAAAGAAAACGACTGTGTTTTTAAGAATCAAAATGAAGTTTGAAAAAACAAATTTCAACCGTGAAGGAAAAAGGTTAAAAAAATTTTTTTTTTAATTTTCTTCCATTAGCCAGAAACAACCAAACAAAATAAGTTTTGTATGAACATTTTTTCCCCACTGCGAGATTGCTTTGTGTGCAGGGAAGAGAAAAGGCCACATCCGGGAAGGTGTCATTCAGATCCCTCCTATTTTGCCTTTACAAATGATAAAATCAGCTTCGAAATCTACTAAGCGGGAGATCTCTTCTACCCCCTCCCCAGCTTCATTCCAACAAAAAAGACATTGCTAATCTTTCTCCATGCTATCTTTATTATCATGAAAATTGCTCAAATGAGCTTCAATATCTACTTTCTCTTTGGAAGACATTCTCAGCAAGTACTCGTCTTTCTGCTACAATGGGAAAAAAATTTTTCCTTGTGACTAGCATCAGAAAAATTTCATGAAGAGTTTCTTTCAAAGAGCTTTCCATATGTGGATTACCATGGGACTGCTTCCATGCAGATTACAATATATTTTTGTCTTCAACTCCAATATCAACAAATACTTACTATAAACCGTCTTCATATTAGTAACCAAACTTTGTTTCATTCCATTAATTATTTTTAATCCTCTCATAATATTCATCATTCAACTGACAATCCATCACATCAACCCTTATTTTTGAGAATCTATTGGCCTTAATAAATGGTCACTTATTAGAAAAAAAAAGGGGGGTATGATATTTGCAACACTTCAACACCCATAAGTGAAATGCTTAAATGTTGTGAACTTGCAAGCCGATAATAAAAAAACAAAAAAGAAACGGTGGTTAAATTAGCAAAAAGTGTATTAACAAAAGTATGTTACAGAAGTATACGTCATTATTTATTTATTTTTTTTTTTTTTTACAAGCTGGTCACCACTTATCAAGGCCAGGAAGCCACTCAGGGATAAGGGTTATTGCGTGTACAGAACGTTAGTGTTGAGATTTGATAAAGTGTCTACTTAAGGGGGCGGTTCATCAGGAATTTGTTTATGTTGGACTTGAAGACATCCAGGTTATAGTCAGATGGGAAACATGCAGACGGAACAGAAGGGCATAACTGCCACGGATCACAGCCACAAATTTTAGATGTAACTATTTATTGTCAATAAGTTTATTATTATTCCTGAACTTGGTAGTTACTGCATAACACTCACCTTTTAAATTTGTACTCTGCAAAGAATCAGTATTTTATTCTTTTAAGGTTGACTTCTATGAAGTCAGTATTTTTTCTCTTCGACATCCGTGTTTGATAAATTACTCATGATACTAGTAACTTGATCACATCAAAAACACAATGTTCATTAATTCTGTAGTGTTGTCGTCCATAGTTTCAGAATATTTTTTTGATTTGGTTTAAATCTCTCTTATAAGTAAAGTTAATTTATAAAACTCATTATGTCTGTGTGTCTCCATATTTTCAAACTCTATTTCTTCCGAAACTAAAAGTCGCAGAGTGGCGCTAGGGGACCTCAAATGATTTGATTTTTTATGGACCATTTTTTATGGGTCTTTAGCCGGTTAAAATAGTTTTTAAGGGGTCAGAAAGGGGTCAAAATTGAAAAAAAAATCGTTATACATCTTGTACATTCATCTTAGTTTCTTTTTAATCAGTTTATATGCGTGTCACGTTGGTACGATGGTAGCGTCACCAGCTTTGGATGCTACAGTTTTGCTTTCGGTTTCGATTCTAGCTGATGGTACCCAAATACTCTTTTTTAATTTTTGAAATCACAACTCTTTAATAATATATACGACATCTGAACAAATTAAAATATCATATTTAAACGTATTTTATGACCGGGCAAAGCCGGGCACTCCTCAGCTAGTTTTGTATATACATTTGCAGAGTATTATCCTCATCTTCATAGTTGTTTTTGTTTCACCATGTTTCGGTCAACCATTCCTCTGGCCTTCTTCAGGTGGTTAACCACGGCAGGATAGGAATGCTGTAGCTTCAGTAATTTCTGCCTTCCATAGTTGTTGTCTCACCACGTTTTGGCCAATTAATCCTATGGCCTACTTTGAGTAGGATTGAAACTGCTATCGTCAGACATTGTTCACCTGGAACCGTAGAGATTCAATGCCTCTATCCACTGCACCACGGCCCTTAAGGTGAAACAACAACTATGAACATGAGGATAATAGTCTGCAATAAAATAAATATACAAATTACACATCTCAAAGGATTTCAATAAAAATAGTTCTTCAGCACATAGAGCAAATTCACAACATAGAGCAAATTCACAACATAGAGCAAATTCACAACATAGAGCAAATTCACAACATAGAGCAAATTCACAATTCCTTTATCTACAATCCTGATTTCCCAAAATGATTGTTATTATTAGAAGCATTCCAAAAAGGACCTTTTTTCTGATTTACTGACGTTTGTCAAAACTCGTCTCTGCGAACCTAGTTTTTGCTGGTGACCTGTACGCTGGAATGTTATCCTTAAGGGTCATTCTATACATTTTGTAGTCAATCCTGTATAACTTTCTTTGTGGGTGTACCCCTGGCTTTTTTTTTTTTTTTTCTTTTAAAGACTTTTGTAAAAGTATCAACAAATCACTCCTTTTTCTTTACATATACTATTAGTGAAACCAATTCACTATATTCAACTTTGGATAGCATTCTCATTGTCTTAAGCAAACCCAATTCTAAGTTTTTTTCATACATGAATGGAATAATTCTCTTTCTTTTTCTCACCTTCATTTCAAACAAGGTATATCATCACTTGGACATGAGGGGTCATTAATTGGGACGATGCCTAAGAAAGATTAACAAGGTGTTGGTTTACGTTACATTTGAACTTCTGCATATTAGTACAGTCAGGTAAGCAGGTAGCAAGAAGGGAATTCCAAAGTCTAGGTGTTCGAAGCAAAAAGCTATTAGAGTATAAAACTTTCTAGCATTTAGGGACTTCAACATTGAAGGGGTGTGATTTTGTTGCTAAGCAGGTTTGTCAGATATGTACGTCGAAAAAAGTAAAAAAAATTTTTTATCTTACTCTTTCACAACGCTACAATTTTTTTTTTTTTTAAATTTCTGATGACTTTTTTTTTGTTTTTAAATAAAACAGTCGTACTTTTCATTATAGCAAATATATTTTCAAATATACCGGTTATTGTTATTTAATTTTTTTTCAATTTATTCATCCAGAAGAAGTCTTACAATAATGACGAAACAGTGACAGGTGTGTGACTTGGTTTGTTCCTTTTTTATCTCTATATCTTGTCGGAATACTATTTCCATTAATCTAATCATATATATATACATATATATATATTAGTGTTGGGACGATTAGTCGGAATCAGAAACCAGAAAAACTGAAAAAAATCAGAACTTTTTGAGTGTATCAAAATCAGAAAAATGTGTACTTATTTTCCAATGCCAAAAACAATTCCTTTAATTATATAAACATATATATATATATATATATATATATATATATATATATATATGTGTGTGTGTGTGGCATCCGTCAGTCGAAACGACTATGGATCAGCGCCGTATTAAGATGTTGCCTGTATGCATCCTTTTGTGTGACTGTAGAGACCAATTCTTGATTTGCATAGTCTGCCACAGCCTTGACATACGAACGTTGTTATGCAATTTGCGGCTTCGTCCGGCTGTTCCACCTGTACACTCGCTCTTCTCCTAACTCTCTTTGCAGCGTTTTCAACATGGAGAGTCCTCTCGCTGATGATAATTTTGTTGTTTAAAAAGATCTTCCATTGCTGGTAATAATAATAAAATGATAAATATTTATTGATTTTAACTTCCAGTAAAACTAAAATCTATAGATCACTTCCTCACGAGTGTGTTTTTACGCTTGAGAAAATATATACACATTTAAGATGTGTTTTTTGCGATAATTGGAACAAAATAACTATTTTATAGTTAAATATTTAGAGATTTATAAAGAATCAGAATCGGGGGGAAATATTGGAAGTGTCTCATCACTAAATTCACACAATTCAAAGTTTGTTTGTGTTTTTCTTTTGTTTTTTTTTTGTATTTTTTGTTTGTCCTTTTTTTTTTTTTGGTAAAGCAACCTTGCAGTGGAAAAAAATGTTCATACAAAACTTATTTACTTTGTTTTGTTTTTTTTGTTTACTTTGTTTTTTGTTGTTTTTTTTTGTATTTTTTGTTTGTCTTTTTTTTTTTTTTTTTTGGTAAAGCAACCTTGCCGTGAAAAAAAATGTTCATACAAAACTTATTTACTTTGTTTCTAGTTAACGAAAAAAAAATAAACTGACTTTTTTTTTTAAATCTTTTTTCTTTCACAGTTAAAATTTATTTTTTCAAACTTTGTTTTGAATGAAAATAATTCATTCTTAGAAAACACTAGTTTACTTTGCTTGTGTAAATATGCCTTAAATTTCTTGCTTTTGTTAAACAAATAACTTGAGCATACCACTAAAAAATTTTGTTTTGTTTTTTTTTCCCCCTCAAAATCCAACAATTCAATTTTGGATATGAATCAGTTTTTCAGTATCATTGTGCAACTAAAGTTTTGTTTATTTTTGTGTTTTGAATCAGTTTGAATTTTTTGTTGTCAAAATTATATACCGTACGTTCAAACAAAAAAATGTTGAAAATTCGAGTACCTAGTTTCCTATTTTGTAAAATGTAGATTTCAAAATCTTGCTTCCTGTGTGTGTGTGATACAGATTTGAGTAATGTTCAAATAAATCCTCAGTGTTGTGAGATGTAGTTCTTGAGTCCTTGTCACCAGTTTTGTGGTAATGTAAATCTCGAATCCCTTGTCACCAGTTTTGTGGTAATGTAAATCTCGAATCCCTTGTCACCAGTATTGTGTCCTTGCAAATCAGCAATAATCAAGATAAACACAATGATTTAATTAGCTAAAAATTTCTTAACAAAAGTATGTTACAGAAATATACATCATTATTCTGGAACCATAACTGCCATGAATCGCTGCCACTACATTTAGATATAACTATATTTATTATCTCTGTTATCTATATAAGTTCCTTATATGGATCAGTTTACCCTCATGACATTAACTGTATTAAAACCAAAACTAATTGATTGCATTTGTTTTTCATTTAGTGGCTTATTTTCCGTTTTCTTTTTTGATATGAGTGCGTCTTAACTCAGCAAGTGCGTGACATGCAGCCATTTGAACTTTTGACTGAGCTGTTGATCAAGGCATGAAAATGCTGAAATAAAAACCTCTAGTTTTGAGTCTATTGGACAGTTCAGTTAAATGCAATTCAGATAATGGGGCCTCAGATCGGGGGGGGGGGGCAATACACAAAATAAAAAGCGTATAGAGGTATATCCCAAAGCAGTGCATATTCTATCCTGACAATCCAAAATTATCTGTATACTAGAATGGATTACCCAACAAAGAAAAATCTATAAACTAGAGTCTACTAGGAGAGGTAAGCTCTGAAATGGGGTATATTCTCTCCTGATTACCCAACATTATTTGGAGAATGGAATGAAATACCCTACAATTTAAAAAATCTGATAAACTTGATTATATACATGTCTGCAAGGTAAATTCTTTCTTCCAAACAACAATATCTTCTGTTGGTCGCTCGCTTCATTGCGAGTTTCTGCTACTGTTAGTAGGTAGTAAATATTATTCTATTGTATCACACACTCATAGATTGTCATTTGATAAAGATAAAATACTAAATATAGATTCTGTTTGACTTTTTGCCAGCAACAACAAACCTAAAAATGGTGTCCACGCTTAATTTTCTGTTCATGTGTAGTAATAATAGGATTTGAAAATATGATTAAAGTTTGATACTAGATTAAACCCTGTTAGGTGTTAATGCTCATATTTGCTACTAACATTTAATACTATGTTAATACTGCTGTATTCACCCAAACTTCAGGTGTTAAGCAAGAAAAACAAATTTTATGTCATGCTATGTCGAAAAACAAATTGAAAATAGATTATATTATTGTAGTTATGGGTTGAACAAGTTTTAAGTCCCTTAATGACGTTGTGATATTTCTTTGTAATTGATAGAATCCTGTTCAAGGATTTGTTTGTTTTTTTTTAAAACAAACAAGAATAGCTATTTGTAAGACAAGACCATTTAATCATTGAATTTATTGATGTAAATTCTATTTTATATTGAAATGTTGCAGACTAGAGATGTGTGGTTGTCTCTAAAAATAGGATTTCAAATATTAAGCATAACAGGCTGAAAAAACGTGCTTTTAAAACTGAAGCAGAACAAACTAAAAATCATGTTCTTTTTTTTTTTTAACTAAAGCATGACATGTCAAAAAAGATGACTTTTATAAATTTAAGCAGACTAACCAAAAAAATAATGCTTTTTCAAATTTAAGCATGACAGACCAAAACTATGTTTTCAAACTGAAGCATGACAGACCAAACAAGATTATTCTTAAACTGAAACCTGACAAAAAAAAACAAAAAAAAACATAGTTTTTCAAACTAAAATGTGACAGACCAAAGGTAATGCTATTTATAAGCTGAAGTGTGACATATCGACCAACGGACCTCTTGGGATGCATCTAAAATAAAATGTCAGTTCAGTCTCCTTATTTAACACAAAATTGAGCATGACAGACAAAATAATAAAAAAAATAATATTTAAAAATTAATTAGATGGACGGACAGAACTTCTTATAAGACTGTTTGAACACGTAAAAATAAGTCATGGTTATTTATTGATAAATCCCATCTTTTATTTCTACGCACATTTTGTATCTGCGGAAAAGCAATTTAATAGGATTAGCAACTTATTTTTTGTTGTTCTAACTTTAAACTCATTTCACAAAGAAGTTGTCAACTGCACACCCAAAACTAAGCCATTTTATCTCCATGAACAACGACCCAACCCATTTCATCATTTTCTGTGGAATATTTATATATCACCTTGACACAGTATACATTTTATACACGGTGATATGGTGATTGTCACTTCTTGACAGAAGACCATCTTTCCCTTGCTTTATTGTTGATTACTCAATCATTTTCATGTATTTTTGAAAATTTTTTTTTTTTTTTTTTAATAATTATGTACACATATATACACTTATATACACACACACACACACATATACATGTGGAGATGTGATCAAGAATGCATCAATTCCTATTTTCTGTGGGAACGAATTTTATACATATCATCATCATATATATATATTATTCCTTATTGGAATTTTTTATTTTTTAGATGAGCATTGTATGTTAATTTTATTTTATTTCGGACTACTAGTCTCATCTTATCTTTTTTATTTGGTGCACAACGTTTCGGCCAACTTCCTCTGACCACCTGACGAAGGCCAGAGGAAGTTGGCCGAAACTTTGTGCACCAAATAAAAAAGATAAGATGAGACTAGTAGTCCGAAATAAAATAAAATTAACATATCATCATCATCATCATCAGCGGTCACTCGTGTCCGAGTAAGACTGTCCTCCGTTGTGGCTTCTGTGGGTCCTCAGGTGAGCATAGAGCCCAATCCTAGACCCAATTTGTCTTGTGCAATTTGGGCAGATAAAGGTGGTGGGGTGGGGTTGGGTGTGTCTGGTTGATAATCTGTCCTTTCTGTGCTTGCGTTTATCCTCAGCAGCTTGATTTAGGTCACTACTATAAAGCGCAGCACCTTCGTGGACAGCGCTCTTCCATGCCAACCTGCTCCCAGCCACGTCCTCCCATGTCTCAAGGTCCATGTGAAACCGCTTTAGATTTGCTTTGATGTTGTCCTTATACCTCATCTTTTGGCCACCCTGGGCACGCTTTCCCTCAACAAGCCGAGAGTAGAAAATCTGTTTTGGGAGGCGGAGATCCGGCATTCGGACAACCTGACCAGTCCATCTGAGCTGGCGTTGAGCAACAGTAGCGGTGATAGTGGGAATGTCAGCCTCACTCAGGACGCTGGTGTTGGTGCGTCGGTCCTTCCAACTAATTCTGAGGATTTTTCGGAGGCATCTTTGGTGGTACGTCTCCAGGGTTTTTACGTGCCTCCTGTATGTGGTCCAGGTCTCCGATCCATAGAGAAGAGTGGGCAGCAAGACAGCTTTATATACCATGATTTTGGTCTTTGTCAGAAGGTCACGGTTCTCAAATACTCTCTTCCTTAGCCTTGAGAAAGCCCCACTGGCACAGCTGAGACGGTGTTGTATTTCATCATCTATGTTGGCTTTTGATAATAGGATGCTGCCTAGGTATGGGAAGTGGTCCAGATTTTCCAGTCTAGCGTTGTCGATGGAGATGTTTGGGGGTGAGACTGGAGTACTGTTTGGTGGTGATTGATGGAGGATTTGGGTTTTTTTTATATTAATTGTTAGTCCTAGCTGTTTGTACGCCCTCGTGAAGTCAACCAGTGTACACTTTATACATATATATATATATATATACATACATACATATATGAGAGAGAGTAGATTGTTCAGTGAAAAAGGCTTTTGCCAATTCATCTGAAGGCTAAATATGTATAAATGCAAAAGTAGTTTGTTTTTTTTCTTTTTCATTTATCACACCTATAATATATAAAACGGCTCACTGCTATTTAAATTAATGAAACATGGTCTTTTGAAATACTATGTATGTATGTACGTAAAATATATTAAAATAATTTTTACTAATAGTATTAACGCCCTAAGAGTTACTAAAATAATGTTAAATATTAACCAATGAAACAACAATAAAATATATATATGCATTATAAAAAAAAAATTAATTTTATAAATTGTTCCAGAACTAGTTCGGTTAATTATCTGTAAAAGTTAATCCTGATAGATTTGAAAGTACTGGGGACTACAATAACTATTAATAGTTTGTTAGAGACCGCAAAGGTCAAATCTTTTGAACTTTGTTCCCTTGGCAACCTTTTCACCAAAAACCGATTAAAAAGTTTGCCCTATGTCTGAATATACTTTATGTAAAATTTCAAATGTTTAGACCAAAAATTGGCCGAGTAATTTGGTAGAGACTGCAGAGATCAACTTTTGTTTTTTTAACTTTGACTTCAATTTTGAACACTCAACATTTACTGTTTTGGACTCAAATCAAATTAAAATGTTTGATCCATGTCCAAGTAATCTACATCTATAATTTCAAGTGTTTAGACCCAAACTTGGGGGAGGAGTTTGGTTGAGTTTTCAAAGGTCAAATCGTTGAATTTGACTCCTTGACAGACAAATTTCTGGCTGAAAACCCATTAAAAAGATTTTCCCAAATCTCAATACCCCTTATATCAAATCTCGAGTCTGTAGACTGAAAATTGACAGTAATTTGGTAGGAAAATGTACAGACACACACACACACACAATTTCACTTATATATATATATATAAAGTCACCCTCGGACTGGCTGTTCAGTTGTATCACAGCTCAATAGTGCGACTAGACTAGCACCCATCCTGACCCAGCAATCTAGTTGATAGATGGCAATTCTACTATATGACCTATGGGACCAGCGTTCGTAAATGATATCTTCAAATGTCTTTATGTAAACATTTGACCACTACTTTAAAGTGTTCCATTTGTCTGTTTATTTACAAACAAAAATCTTTGCATTATGTTAAGTAGGCAAGCAGGCAAAATCATTTAACAGAGGTTCTCTAGCTAAGAAGGATGGCTTATATACGGAACTTTGTGTGTGTGAGTTCGTTTCCTATGGACTCTAACACAGCTGGGCCGATTTTTATGAAATTTCACATAAATGTATTTTATGTATCTGACAGCGTTCTTAGATAGGTTTTGTATTGGAATGTCTTCGATAAGTATTGCTAATCAGTAATGATGAATGAAAGAAAGAACAGGAGATTTTGACCAAAGTTAACACCCTTATACAGCCATACATCACAAGTGCATTTGAGAAGTTTTATTACCATACAAGCCGAAAGGCCCAGAATATAAAATCAACAGTAGGTTTTTTGATATGATGGATACATTCAAAATGAATGTTTCTGTTTTTAAAGCACAATTGAACCATAATACTTGACCTTTGAAGTTTAATTCAAGACATGATATATAAAAAAGATAATTTCATAAAATCAACAGTAGACTCTCTACAGTGTAATGTAGACTACAATGTATTGTGGACTGTCACTGCAGGGAGGCATGTGAAGCTTCCCCCTAGTGAACTGTGATAGGTTCCCAACTAGAGGAGGCAATTAATTGATTTCATTGAAAAATGAACGATTTTACTAATTTGGATGACAATAAAAATATGGGAGTGTGAAACATTTGTTGATCATCATTCAGTCCCGGGCAACAACAGAGTTTTCTGCTAGTACACACACACACACACACACACACACACACACACACACACACACACACACAGTAGAGATCAAGACTCGAACACAACTACTTGTATACTTAATTATTTATCTAAATTATTGGAATGGTTGTGAATTGCGCAACCTTTGCCTCACAATTACACGTGCAGCTACTTGTGCAGGGGGGTATCCATTATCTCTTGAAACTGAACGGAAACATCGATCGATTCATCTATTTATTTGTAATTTCGTTTGCATACACAATTCACAATGGCAGTTAAGCTACACAGAGGCATCTATGTTTCATCCCTGTAGAAAATCATCAGGGCTAGTGATACATTATATATATATATATATATATATATATATATATATATATATATATATATATATATTGAAAATTTTGCTTAAAACATTGATGGTAAACAAACCTGTAAGAGTATAAGCAAGCTATAGAAATACAAGCAACCGGATGTTGAAGTGCTGTGACGTAGGTACAAAAATAATTAGCTTAACATTCTGATGTTTTAGTCATTGTATTATTTGTATATATTAATACATAATGTTTCATTTTTTATTATTTTCTTCCTTTTTTTTGTCTGTTTATTTATTAATTTATTATATAATTAAATTTTTAACGAATGGGGAAATATTTAATATGTTATGCGGGGCAAAAGTTTCGCAATTGCGACAGTGATCGTTAAACTCATGCATTGTCATGAAAACAGTGCTCAGCGGGAAATATAGTTTTAATTTAATATTAAATTTATGTTGACCTTTCTATTAAGATTGTCTGTGTATTACAATTGATTCTGGTGTTCTGGTCATTGTATTATTGCCATATATTACGACATAATGTTTCTTTATATAATTATTTTTTTTTAATTTTTCTATCAGGATCTTATTGGTCAATATTCAAATCAGCAGAAGCAATGCTCAGATTCATGCAGTATCATGGAAATGCTGCCTGAAACTGCAGTTGTGTCTGTTTATTTATTTTATATTACATTTATTTACATAATTTAATATATATATATATATATATATATATATATATATATATATATATATATATATATATATATATATATATATATATAGGCCGGATTGGTTCCTCTTTGTTTGAATTTGAAATGAACCGTGCCAATGTTGTTCTGATCTTCTGCATATATGAATAAATATTATACTCTTATTTGTAAAACTCTTAATGAAGCACTCTGCTGAGGTTACTTCCCAACTACCCTAAAATATATATATATATATATATATATATATATATATTAAGTAATGTGATTGATAATTTAAAATTTGAAAAATTAAATTTCAACTAAATTAAAAATTCGTTTCATAAGAAGGAACAACAACAAAATCAATTATCTGTACGATCGTTTCGGAAAACAATGCTTTTTATTGTGGTAAACATCCAGTTACAAACAATAATTACATATAGTTTTTTAATAAGCAAGGTCTCCTGGTCAGCAAATTTTGAAGGGTTTTTATTAAATTTAAAAGACACCATAAATAAACCTAGCATTAAAAGTAAGGCAGATGTATCTGAAAAAAATTAAAATAAAAGGTCTGGATTTAAAGTTGATTAAATCAGGAACTATGGTTAAAATACTCATATATATGTTTGCTATAGTTTTTCGCCTCTTTGAATGATGAATTTTAAAAGGGGGGACGTCCGTGTAATAAGTTATTTCCGTTAGCGTACTTTTGATTTAAAGACGCCATGGTTTATATTCGAATGTTGTTTATATAATTTCATAATGTAAGGGGGGATAATTAGTCATATTTTCATAGTAGCAAAAGTATCCGTCGATGACTGGGTTTAAAAACGGCCTACAGAAAATGGACTCTGATTTATGAAAGTATGATAGGTTATGAAAAGGAAGGATTGTAGTTTTGGTTGAATTTGGGGGTATCAAAACCAAAGCAAAATCTGATAAAAATAAAACAGATAAACCCTATAATTTATTATACCATACCTGTTCATACTGAAACACTTATCACAATATTCTGTGGATCTATATTAAAAAACCTTGTTAAACATTGTGACATATAAGTTATCAAATTTACCAAATTTTCATTACTAATGATTACTATATTGTCCAATTTCTACTGTACACTCTTTAACCCTTATCCTTGAGTGGCCTCTGGGCCTTGATAATGTGGTGATGCCTATGTAAAAAAAAAAAAAAAAAAATTTCCATTCTGTGGAGGTCAGGCGCGAACAAACACCCCATAATATTATTATAACATATTTCTTCAAACTGAAACATAATTATCAAAGTATACATACACAAATAGATATGAAAAGTCTTTGTTAAAGCTTGTGCCATATTTCCATGGAGTACAGGCGCGAACGCAGACCCCACAATTTTATTATACCATCCCTATTTAAGTTGAAACATACTTATTAAAATATTCTTATGTACATCTATATCAAAAACACTTGTAAACGGTTTTTTTTTTTTTCATTTTTTATTTCCATACTTTGGGGGTCAGGCGCGAATGCCAACCCCACAATTTTTATGAACCACCGTTTTGCCAGATCAAATATACCCATTCCTGATCCTCGATACATCTATCATTATATATGTAATCAGTTTTTTAAATAGTCAACCATATAGGAGCCTATTCGTGACCACACACACACATTCAGCTTTATATTTTATATATATATATATATATATATATATATATATATATATATATATATATATATATAGTGATTTATTTTATTGTTCATACTGAATTTGTACATTTTCTACAATAAACATGAAATATCCGATAGGCAATCAAATTGCAAATAATGCAGCCCGATTATTTATGCTAATATTTTACATCCATTGAAAATTGAAAGATAAGAAAAGGATGTATAGATGTTAATTCATTCTGCATTGTCCGTGTTCTTTTCATTGGCTAAAATACAATCTCATTATTCGTTGTGATATTCTTCAGCTTGTTTCATAAATTGTTGAATTTGCATCATCATCATCATCATCATCATCATCGACTTTGGAATTATGAAGCAAATGTTATTTCATCTCCAACAAATATAAGTTTTGTTTACAATAAATCAGGTAGTTTTTGTTGCTTTTTTTTTGTTTGTTTGTTTTCACTTTAGTTTTTTACTTTTAAAAATATCTAAAGATATTTTTATAAACAGAAACCATATTTTTTTCCTTTATTTTCAATTTCTTTTTGTTTTTCTTTCAAGATTACCACTATATATATATACACACACACATACACGCACATATATATATACACACACACACACACATATATATATATACACACACACATATATATATACACACACACACACACATAACTGTATAAGAAGGTGTAGCAATGTAGAATACCGGGGTATTGAAGTGATGTATGTCACAAAAACAGACAAACGAACAGAGGTCATTGATCTTGTAAATTTTTTGTACATCCATTTATTTTTCAAAATTATTCACATCACACATCAGTAAATATGGACTTACCGTTTTATACAACTGGTAAGATAAATGTCTTTGATAATTTCGATAATATACTTCTCTTTTTCAAAAAGAAAACAAAAAAAAAGAGTGCTGTAAGTCAGGACAGGAAATAGAACTAGGTCAGTTGCAAAATGGACAATAACAGGAGTTATGTTTTAAATCTAAATATTAATTTACTATTAATTCACCCAAACAAGGCATAATGCCACTTTAATGTAGGGATCTCTACTGTTTGGGACATAATTTGCATGGATACTATGTGGAGAGTTGAGCAGTAAGATGTCTGTTTACATTACATTTGAACTTCTGCATGTCAGTACAGTTAGCGAAGTAGGAACCTGGAATGGTATTTCAAAGTCTAGCAGTCCTAGGGAAGAAATTATTAGAGTAGAAGGCTTTCTGTTATCTGGGGATCTCTACTATGTAGGGGTGGGATTTTGCTGCTTGTTGGGTTTGCCAGGAGTATTGACGTAGGAGTACAAGGGCTTGTTGTTCATTGGAGCACCTACCATTATAATACCTATAAAACAGGCAGAGAGATGCAACATTTCATCGATGGGACAGAGGTTGAAGTTTAGCTGACAGTGTAGGACCTATTAGGTTGGTAACTCTCTTAAACGCTGATTAAGAGGTAGAGACTAGTAGCAGATGCACCAGCTTAAAAGTGGCAACAATACACCATACATGGCCGAATGGTAGCCTTGTAGAGGGAGAGGATAGTAGAGAGAGTAGGATTATAGAGAGAGCCCACCTTCTTTGCAGCAGCCTTGGCAATACTCTCGATGTATCTGTTCCACCTTGTGTTTCCTGTGAATGATAAGCCGAGGTGTTTGAACAAAGTACTTTCAAGTAATGTATCAGTAGCCATGGCTATTAGTGGTTGAGAAGATTTCTTGTAATTTTTGAAGGAAAGAAGTTTAGTCTTGGTAGCATTGAATGTGACCATTTGAAACAAAACCACCTCATGATATTTCCTTGAATTATTTTACATTTTTTGTTCATAAACTAGCTGTAGTTTCCATTTAATCAAAACTGGCATCTTCTTTTCTGAACGATGCTATCCTACAGAATGCCGACAGAATATAAGAATTCGTTATCAAAATATCAAAAATAAGATTCAACTTCTTCCTGGATTTTCTCAATACACCCAGTGTTTTTTTTTTTTTTTATTGTTTTTTTTTTTTTCTAGAGAAAGATATAAAATATCTATAAATTTTTATTTTAAAAAAACTACTTGTGCTCCAAGTTGACAACATGGTATCTCATAGTTCTTTCCCAACTTTCTGCATTATTCTAATACACACGTGAGCTGCATTGAAAATGTTATGTAACGCTCTATTTTTTGGTGAGGGAAGTTTACAGCTTTCAACTATATTTTTTAACATTTGAATCAAATTAAACATTTTCAGAAATAACTTATAATTAGAATTTTAAAAGAAAATAGTCAAACCATGTTAATTACAGTGCGACATAAAAAAATTGGGACAACTTAAGTATCCTTATTATGTATGTCTCCAGGGCATTCATATATATATATATATAAAGAGATAGGTTTTGATACTCAAAAATTTTACCCTAAGCAAAATATGATGAAAGTAAAGATAATTTTCACAAAAATATATTTTTTATATCAACTTTGTTTCCATTCATAGCCAAGAGTGACCAACAAAATGTTTCCTTACGAAGAGAAAATGTTATATATATAATAATATAAATATACAAAAAATAAAAGTTACTTTTATGGTAGAAAAATTCATTGGTTTGTATATTTAAGTAGTTTGTAAAAAAAAATTTTTTTTTTTTTTTTAATTCACGAACCGGTTTAAAAAAAAAAATCAAAATGGCAGCGACTTTGAAATGGAGAGCCCCATTTTCAATTTGAAGAAGGGGCATCTGAGCATTCTGTGTTAACAATTTAAGAGAGTTCCGTCAACGTAAGGAATATTTATAAACATATTTTAATGTTTTCCGTTATTTTGTGCTTGAAGAATATTCGATTATGGCATGTGTAGTTTATATAAAAATTCATTTAAGTAATTATCGCCTCAAATTTCGTTTTAATTTCGGTTCGCTAAAATTATTTAAAGTAAAGAGCATTAAAAACTATTTCAAAACAAAAAAAAACATGAACTGAACTTTTATTGACTATGGTAACATTTATTTCTTGTATATTTATTTTTTCGGGTAGTCGTTTGTTGACTTTTCTGCTAAACACTCTTACTGAATAATATCGACGAAATATCAAAAAACAAAGAAACAAAAACAGTTTTGAAAAATAATGAAGCTTTACTTACTTTAGTAAAATAATCTGAAACAGCAAAATGGGATATTAAAAAAGTAAATACGTAATTACTTTAGTTTTTTACAGCAAAGAATCGATATAAATATGAATAAGAAGAAAATGGTGCCCTTTTCAAGCAGAACAGCTTTGTTTCAGTTTTTACAGTATTGAACGGTGTAGTATTGCGCTGTCGGATTCAGGGTTGTACTATTGTAATGTAAAGAACATGCAGAAAGGGTTGTAATCAGCTGAATTCCTTCTAGTACACTGACAAAGAAAAAGCTTAAACAGATATATAAATAAAAATAAAATGGTTATGTAAATGGTTTTAAAAAGACACGTAATCACATGAGCAGGATTTTTTCCTTCTTTTGACACGATAAAAAGTAACGTTCTTATTTTTTATTATTTATCTATTTTCGAAAGAGTGCAAGTGGAGAAAGAAAAAAACAGAGTTATGCAAAATTTGTGTTGAGAATTGTCTAAAGTTCCAACTTTTTTGGGGGGCTTTCACTTTAATAAGAACGTGAATTTATGAGGTACAATATGATTCAACTCAAAAAAATAAATAAAAGCTAACGTAAAGTAAGATTAAAGTTAAGGTGTTATTGTAGACCCTCACCCATTTTAAAAACCTTGTTAAACTTTGTGAAATATTTATATTCTATGGAGGTCAGGCGCGAACGAACCCCCAATTATTTTATTATACCATATTTCTTCAAACTGAAACATAATTATCAAAGTATACTTACGACAATAGATATGAAAAGTCTTTGTTAAAGTTTGTGCCATATTTCCATGGAGTACAGGTGCGAACGCAGACCCCACAATTTTATTATACCATCCCTATTCAAGTTGAAACATACTTATCAAAGTATTCTTATGTACATCTATATCAAAAACCCTTGTAAACGTTTTTTTTTTAATTCATTTTTTATTTCCATACTTTGGGGGCCAGGCGCGAATGCAGACCCCACAATTTTTATGAACCACCGTTCTGCCAGATCAAACATGCCCATTCCTGATCCTCGATACATCTTCTATCATTATATGTAATCAGTTTTTAAAAATAGTCAACCATATAGGAGCCTATTCGTGACCAGACACACACACACACACATACGTTCAGCTTTATATTATAGAAGATATATATATGCCTCCAGGGTATTCATATATATATATATATATATATATATATATATATATATATATATAAATATATAAAATAAAATAAAAATTACAATTACATTTACCAAAATTATCCAAGATGGTAAAACTAAAGTATATTATAAATATTAAAGAATTAATATTTATAAAGTAATCTCAACCAGATGTAAAAGCTCGATAAATCCAAGTAGGAGATAGAGCTTATAATAAGAGCAAATAATTAATAAAGCGTGTTAAAAAAAACACTTTGAAAAAGCGTTAAAAACATATTTTTAACTCTTTTTCAAAGTGTTCTTTAACATGTTTTATTAACTATTTGCTCTTATATATATATATATATATATATATATATATATATATATATGATATAATTGGTTGCTTTGTTTTCTAATTCCCATATGCCTTTGTTTAAATGTAAATAAATGCATCTTAATGTGAAACTAACGTCACCCGTCTTTGGGCGTCCCTTTTGTTCAGTAGGCAGCGCCACTCAGGCTAGTAACAATGGTCAGTCACAGGGAACTCCACCCCCAACACCTAGTGCTACCTCTTCAGGTAATTATAAGCTGATAGCCCTCTTGTTGTTCACATTTTTGTTGGTCAGTATTTTAAGAGTGACCCATTCATTACTTCTCGTCAATTACTCATAACAACTAAATCTCATTTTATTGGCCACATGATTCCTGCTCATTATTGCGTTGTTTTTTTGTTTGTTTTTTAACTTATAATACTAACGACGATGGTCAATTCGCAACAGAAAGGTAAATATAAATTGTGCTTTTTATTTTTTGTTTTTACTTTTTTTTTTTTTTGCTGTGTAATCCTATTTTTTCTTCACATATTAATTGGTCAAGTGACAACATTAACTTGTAGTACTTTTTTAAAAGTATTTTTAATATTTCGAGCAACCTTTACAATATAGCCAGATTATAATATCCGTAACACAGATTATGGAAGGACAGGAATATCTGTAACAGAATATGGAGGGATGACAATACACGTAACATAGAATATGGGGCGAAAAGAATATATGTAACATAGAACATGGAGGGATAACAATATATGTAACATAGAATATGGGGGATAACAATGTATGTAACATAGAATATGGGGGATAACAATGTATGTAACATAGAATATCGAGGCATAACAATATCTGTAACATAAGATATGAAGGGATAGCAATATGTGTAACATAGATTATGGGTCAAAAAAAAAATATGTAACATAGAATATGGGGGAATAACAATATATGTAACATAGAATATGGGGGGGGATAACAATATATGTAACATAGAATATGGGGGGGATAACAATATATGTAACATAGAATATGGGGGGGGGATAACAATATATGTAACATAGAATATGGGGGGGGGATAACAATATATGTAACATAGAATATGGGGGGGGATAACAATATATGTAACATAGAATATGGGGGGGGGGGATAACAATATATGTAACATAGAATATGGGGGGGGGATAACAATATATGTAACATAGAATGTCAAGGGAAAACAATATATATAACATAGAATATGGAGGAATAAAAATATTGAACTCTTTAAATTTTTTCAACACACCTATCACAAAAAAAAATTAGTATATTCTTCTCATAAAGAGATTTTGCAATAAAATAATAAAAAATACACATCATGTCAGGGAAAGTGTTTAGTCATGTAAATAAATCCTATCAGAAATGCAGTATTTTTCCATAATCTAATTTTTTCCCGTTGAAACCTGAATTCTCAATACATAAATATTAGATGAAAAAATGTCCACAAAGAATCAGTTAATATTGTAAACTGGCACCACATCTGGGCAGGAGCTGCTTGGCGTGCTCTATACAGCTTTGATAGAGTTAAAAACCGGCTTCAAAACCTAATAGGTGATGCTCTTTTCTCTTCCCTACAACCTCTTTCCCATAGAAAAGCCATTAAGGGCCTATCTCTGCTCTATCATTATTTTCATGGCAAGAGCTCGTCTGAACTCCAGTCTATGTCCCTCCCCTTGCCAAACTTTCACAAAAAACACTCAACTAGCTATAATCACTTTCAACAATTTTCCTCACTCTCTATCTGTGCCTAATTCTAAATGCATATGTTATTAACAAAGCTTCTTTCCCAGAACGACCCGCATATGCAACACTTCCATTGGCCTGCTTCCTGGCTGATTACAACATGGTAGCCTTCAAGTCTGATGTAAACAAGTTCTTGTTGAGCCGTCCCCTTAAACAGACAATTCTACCGAATTTACACCATTAACGATTACTAAACTACAACCTTACGTGCATTATCCTTATCCTCGAGTGACTTTCAGGCCTTGATAAGTGGTGACCACCTTGTAATAAAAAAGATAAATCATCGCAACGCTTATCAAATATTCATGATATAATGATGTATAAGTATTTATTAATAAAAACAACTCGTCGATATGGAAGCCACTTTTCAGATGAAACAACTTGTAACTTCCACCTATCAATTCTTCACGGCATACCAGTAACCATACCGTGGCACACTGATTGGGAACCACTACTCTCCAGGAAGCTACTAATTAATACTAATCACTTCACAGACCTCCTTTTTTTTTTTTTAAGCTGCGTAATATATTGAAACTAAATGCCATCCATATTTAAAGTATCCCTCCTGTTTGGGTTTTATTTCATTTGTGTCCCTGCTTGTCTTTTCTTTCAAGTCTGGATTGTTTTTTTTTTGTTGTTTTTTTTTGTTGTTTTTTTTAAACACATTTAAGTGATATGATTTTTTTAAGTTTCTGAATTTTTTAGATGAGGGTTTATAATTTGGATTATTTTTACTACTATTCATATCTCTGATATTATTCTCAAAATATTTCGGCTCATATAACTTCTGATTTTTTTCAAATGCATTTGTTTATGTGACTACATGGGGCAATGGATAAAGGCTCTAAGTACAATCAGTTCGAAGTTAGGCCTTCCAGATGTTAATAGGTGATACTAAGAATATAGTAAAAATTATTTAACACTTCTTCTCAATCATGACTGATGGAACAAGAAAAATCTACACCCATGAATTAAATAAAAAGGTTCAATTTAAGATTCTCTGTAAATTCCTGAGAAAATTCCCAAGTTCAAAAAGATACATCTGAATAAGGTTTGAGGTTACATCAGCCAAAACTTTGGGATAATAAACATCCAATCTAAGAATAGTTATCAGAATAATCCAAATAATTTTTTAATTTTTTTTTTCTGAAATTTTTAACTTGAATGTATTTTATAAAGTTTATGTCCCGTCTACATTTCATTCCCAACATTTTATAATATTTAATGAGGATCTGTTAAACTTTTTAAATTTTCTTTTTCTTTACAAAATCATCAAGACAATAATGTCCTTTCAATCATATCTACTTGTATCATCGATATATTTTAAACTTTTATTACTTATATAGCTGAAACATTTGTTTCTTAGATATTTAAAAAATAAATCTCATTTTATAAAGCTGCTTACCAAAAATAAATACATCGAGATAATTTAGAAAAGTAAAACTTTAGTATTCAGGTGACATAAAAAAATTTTCCACTTGAAATTAAAATAAGTCAGTAAAACATTAAAGTGAACAAAAAATTATGAATGAAGTCAATTTATAAAGAAGCTGATATCATATTAATAAAAAGAGAGATGAAAATAGAATCGCTCCAAGACAATCCAAGCCCGAAAGAGACAACACCGCCAGCATCCAATCTACTGGACTCCAAATATGCTAGCCAAAATAGGGAAGACAGGAGTTATAAGGCTGTCTGAGAAAAAAACTAATAAAGTGACTAGTTAAAACCCAACATTTTTATTGTAACACCATTAGCATTAATTACTGCTACAAAATCTGATGGTGGACAATGTATGTTTTAAAAAAATCAAAAACTTGTTTTTTAAAACTCAAACGATCTCAATTCTTATTTCAACAATTAAATATGTTTTAAGATGTGAAAATATTGGCTTGCATTCAATCCTTAGGAATTACAGGAGAGATTATCTATCAAATCATAATCCACTTAAATCTTCTTAACTAAATTGTAGATAGCGAATATTTGGTGAAAACAAAACGGGAATGGGGGGGGGTATTTGTTTATGCGTTCACTTTTTTAATGTTCGCGCTATATTCTAATTACAAAACAACTGTATTTTTCTACGGCATGACTTTTGACATTTTTGAAAGTTAAATATTTTCTTAGCAAAATAATAACGTAAAATGTTTAATGTTCCTTTTAAAATTTTTAAATCAATTTTTTTTTTGTTCATAAAATGTTAATTGGCAGATATGATTATTCTTTCCTTTCTGTTTATTATTAACAGTTATCATTAAGATTAAGTTCCTCTTTCTTTGCTCATAAAAATAAAATTTGCATATGTCATTATTGATGTTAGCTGGATAAAAGTATGTTCACTTTTCTTTTCTAGACTAGTAGGCCACCCGGCATTCCCTGGTCGTAAAATATGCATAAATATTATCTTTTAATTAATGCAGAATTCTTATTTATTACTGTAGAAATATTGTAGATATTAAACGTATTGTAAAATTCCTTTTAAAAAAAAATGAAAAAAAAAAAAAAAAACGGAAAGAAACTGAGACATGTACATATGAGTCTTATGTTTTTTCTAAACAGTTCATTTCTTGTAAGTAAAAAAAAAAATACTCGAGCTGAGATCAAAACTAAAACCTAAAGACAGTGAGTCAAGTACGATAGCCATTAGACCAACTTTACATGATCATTAAAAGGTGTTTTCAAACCTGTTTATTCTTAACATAAGTAATCTGTCATGTGAACGATTCACGCATGCACATTCATGAAACAATTAAATATTTGTGAAATGGATAAAAGCCCAATCACCCTCACATACCAATTTTTAAATTTGGACCCTTTAGCAACCCTTTTTTTTTCTTTTTATAGATGAAAATGAATTAAAAAAATTTCCACATGTCTGAATACCCTATATACCAAATTTCGAGTCTGTAGATTAAAAATTGAGTATATAGGTTGAGAAATATCCTCACACACACACATTCTCACTTTTATAGATATATAGATAAGTTGTTTTTTTACTCTTTAGTAAATAAAGCAGCTAAAAAGGAAAATCTTCAAAAAACGATCAAAATATTTGTAAATTAATTTTAAAATGTTGTCTTTTCAACCTTTTGTAATAAAATTTCATATAGAAAAGTTATTTTTAATAAATTAGTCTTGATAAATATGGATTTTTTTCTTTATTTGCTTGCTATAAACACAATTGAAAATATAACTAATACTCAGTAATTTTTCTTAGATTTCTTAATACCAAGTAAGTGAAGCTGGCATCATTCTTATGACATAGGTACAGTATTAATAGTGATATTTTAAATTTTAGTCTTTAGTTAAAAAAAAAAAAAATTGAAAAAGAAAAAGGAAAATCTTTAAGAGACGATTAAAATCTGATAAAAATTGTTGAACATTTTGGCTCTGTCCATACTGTAGGTCCTTCTACAACTGCACAGACCGTAGTCGAAAGTATTCCCAAACCTGCAGCCACAGGAGGTTTGTTTGCAGCCTTTGCATCTGCAGCATCTTCTTCTGCCCAAGGTAAATTGTGTGCCCACCCGTGTGTTGACTGGCAATGTTTTTTTTTTGGTGGTGGTGGTGGGGGGATGGGGGGATTTGCTGTGTAACCTCTACTTACCCCCTACCCAATCAAAATATTCTAATTTTTTTAAGACACTTTATTCCACAAGCCCTTAATTTTCTCTTTTTCCTTCCATTCTGTGTTTGCGTGTGTATATATTTATACAGTGTTACCGAAAAACCCGACATTTGATGAAAAGAAAACAAAATATGCAATAAAAACAAAAGTTGTATATGCAAAGACCCAACAGTAATAATTAGTAACAATTAAAGATAAAAACTACATTATTTTTCAATGTTATGTGCCACAGAGATTACTATCTCAAGGTGGGCATGAAATGAGTTGCACATTTTGGTAACCATTCCCTTCTCTATATCAACCAACACCTCTACTATGGCAGCCTTCAGAGAATCAACCATGTTTTGGACGTGCTTGTTAGTCTTGACCTTGATCATAACCCAGAAGAAATAGTCAAAGTTATTGCTGTTGGCTAAGAGGAGGGAGGCCACAAGCTGAGGAATATTGTTTGAGCAGCCATGTCTAGGTCGTTATGGACTCCTGTCTCGGAGAAGGGTCATGCTGGAAAAGTTTGTGGTGATCTCATCCATCCAAGGTTTCATCACACTTTTCAGCACTTTTTCATATTTCGTTTTCCTTCTGTCAAGTGTTGGATTTTGCTACAACAACCTGTGTGTGTGTGTGTACATAAACTATTCAAGTTAATAGCTAAAATAACTCTTGAATTCTCATATGTGAGAATGATCTATATATAATTTTTGCAAAAAGGAAAATATATTTGATACCTACAAGTTGTTTCAATACTCTAGTTAACATAAGCTCAATAATTAATTAGTTATATCAATTAGAGCTTCCATATATTAATACGGTACAATTTGATACATTCAGAACATATTAATCAGAATTTTGAATATCCCAACTAAGTTTGAGAAATATAGGATGCAATAGAATATTTATTTCCGGAACTTGTATCTTATACAAGGTGGAACGATAAATTTGTCGTTCTAAAGAAAACAACACTACAGCTTTATTTTAAAACTTTTATCGAAAAAATCATTTCAGGTAACTTGATTATGTAGTAGAGCTGACATCTATTCAATGTAGCCGCCTTCAGCCTCAATCACCACCCTGATACGGGTCCAGAACTGGGAGCATGCTTTTTCTCCAAGCGTTGGTGGGAATTTGACGAATAATCAACAGATTGCAATGATCAGGCTGGCCTTGGTGTTGTGGGAGGTCATGTTGGTGATGTTCTCGACGTATAACCAAACGAAACAGTCCAGTCAGTTCAGATCAGGGAGGGGAGGCAGTGAGAGAAGGGTACAAAGTTGTAACACTCCTTCTGAAACCAAGATTGGGTCTTTTTGGACTTGTGGGCTGGTGCCAAATCCTGCTGCCACACCCAATGTTTGCCAGCAGCTACCTGATTGCACCAGGGGATCACCACACTCTTTCGCACATCCAGATACACTTTGGTGTTGACTTTCAAACCGTCTTCAAAGATGTGAGGTGGTATGATGTGGATGTCACTTGAAACCACACCAAAGACCATAACCATGGCTGGAAACTTTGTTTTCATCACCCTGTTATTCATGGCAATCCAGCAATGCATTTTGAGGATGCTGGCAATGGTCCTGTTGTCATAACTTGAATCGGTAGAGAGCATGAGTTGTACAGCGGCACATCGATCTCACTTGTTGAACATTGTGTCACTTTCAGACATGATAGAAGACTCTTATCGCTCTTGGGATTTTTATACAACTGGCCAACTAGTAGATGGTCTGCAACAAAAAAAAAACAGTTTTCTTCAAATGGAAATGGAATCATGTCGTCTTTTCTAGGACGACAATTTTATCATTCCACCCTGTATATATCACAATAATCTGACGATCAAACAATTGGGAAACTAATGTATTGATTTCTGAATATTTGAGATGAAGATTGATTGTTCATATTATTTAGATTCATAGAACTACTGTTTTCATCTTGTATATTTTTGTTTCTAGGTAGTTTAAGTAAAAATTAAAATTATCTCCCCTGAAAATTATTCAGTAATTATTTGAAGAAAGGTTTTTGTAAATTATCCTGTTTATTTATGGAGTCGTTTTAATTGTTGTTGATATCAACTATATATACATGGGGAGTTAAAAGAATAAAATCTATTCTTTAAGAGGAGACTTATTGCGATAATGCAAAGCTCAACAAATTGCTTTGGAGCTTATATAGAATATAAAAAAAGAGACAATATAAAAATATATACTTATGCATATAGATTTATTCATTTATCAATATGGAAGTTACATCAATTAGGGGTGTAGAATAAGTAAACTCTTTCTACCATGGTATTTCGAAACTTAATGCTTCTCAGCAGAAGAGGAGAGAAGATGCTAGGGATGTGACATCTAGCAATAGATACATATATATATATATATATATAACTATATATATATTTCATATTAATAGATTAGTGTTAATAAAAACATAATTCTTTATTATGGGCTATTATTTTTAACATTTGCTTAACCCATTTATGCATTGCACCCAACTGGTTTACTTTATGCATGAAAACTTTTAAATATGACACCTAGTTTTGTTTTACTTTTTAATTGTTTATATTCAATATTCAGTAAGGTTTCTTAGATTTCTTAATTTCACAAAAAAAAAGTGAAACTGCCATAATTTGTATTGTATGACTACACTAGTAATTAGCAATGGTAATATTGACTCTTATTTATTAATATTACTAAATAAAACAATGGTAATATTTTCTCTTATTAATATTTCTAAATAAAACAATGGTAATGTTTTCTCTTATTAATATTACTAAATAAAACAATGGTAATATTTTCTCTTATTAATATTTCTAAATAAAACAATGGTAATGTTTTATCTTATTAATATTTCTAAATAAAACAATGGTAATATTTTCTCTTATTAATATTACTAAATAAAACAATTGAAAATTTGTAAGAGATGATTACAATCTGACTTGATCAAAGTTGTTGACCATTTTGGCTCTGTAGGTCCGTCTACAACCGCACAGCCCATAGTTGAAAATAGCGAAAAACCTGCAGCCACAGGAGGTCTGCTTGCAGCATTTGTCTCTGCAGCATCTTCTTCTGCCCAAGGTAAATTGCGTGCTTACCCGTGTGTTCACCGATAGTTTTTTCTTTTGTTAACGTCACTTACAGTGTGCATCAGATTGACCTTCTGTGTCAGTTACCGCCCCTCCTCCATCCACCCACTCTACCATTTTTTTTTTAAGTCAACTAAATTCCTCAAATCCTTTTAATATTTTCTGGCATTTTTCCCTCCCATTAATCTTTCTATAATAAGAATTCGTCAGACTAAATGCGATTAAGTTTGAAGAATTCCTTTAAGATCATACACAGATGTTTTTTATAGCTTATTTGCCATAAATATTTTTTGTTTAACTATTACATTGCTGGATGCATGTATTAAGCACTGTTGAAGTAAATACTGAAGCAAAAATATATACATATAATATTTTATTATGCAAGTATATATCTGCCACAAATATATATCCCTGTAGCTATATATAACTGTACCAATGATCGAAGGTTCCAACATCCTTATTCATCCAACCATCATGACAGCTATAATAAATGCAAGAGAAATAAACCCGACAATTTATCTACTCATATACTAAGTCTCAGAGGATTCACACTTCCTAAAGGGAGACAACTTTCACAATATTACTTCATTAGGATCTTTTCATATTTCTCCCAAAGTGTTCAACTTGAAGTGAACTTTAAATAAGCATATAATCATGGTAAGTTTATATGTCCACACAGTATAATCCACTGACTCCTTAAATGCTAATAATAAATAATCATATGTTATTACAGAAAAACTTCTACTGGATTTATATATATTTTTTTCATTTTCTTTCTTTCTTTTAATATGAACACCTACATGAAAAGGCAAACGTTTTGCCTGATGAGATCTTAGTTATTAATAACTACAGATCAAAACATTGTCATGCCAGTGTAACGAAGCTTGTTACATGTCTGTATAAATATATATTAATATATATACTAATAAGAACTTCATTTGTTTGTCTATTTTTGTTCATACATCTCTTCAATATCCTGGTTTTTTACATTGATAACAGCCTTCACTTACATAGTTGTTGACCAACAATGCTTCAAGCAAACTACCTTTCCCTTTTAAAATATATTAGAGTTGGAACGATTAATCAGAAAAATCAGAAATTTTTAAGGTATAGAAATTGGAAAAATCTGTGTCTATTTTCCAATGCCAAAAAAGATTCTTTTAATTGTTTTTTTTTTTTTTTTTTCATTTGATTTTGTTTAAAACAAAATTTTTCTATGCTGGTCGTGATAATAAAATAACTATTTATTGATTTTAAACTACTAGTAAAAGTTAAATCTGTAGATCAGCCCCCCACACACACACACACACCACACACAAATTTGTTTTTGCGTTTGATAAAATATATCTCCATTTAACATAGGTTTTTATGGTAATCAGGAAAAAATAACAACTCTAGTTAATAAATATTTAGAGATTTATAGAGAATTGGAATCAAGAATTTAGTATGGAATCAGTAATTATATCAGAATCAGGGGCAAAATATTGGAATCGTCTCATCGCTAATATATATATATATATATATATATATATATATATATATATATATATATATATATAAGGTAGTTGCTTGTCTAACCGCACTGATGAGCTGTGAAACAGTACTGTATGTAGATGAGTATGTGTGTGTATATATATATATATATATATATATATATATATATATATATATTCCCAAACTAACCTACCTAATTAGTTTGTTTTGATAAAATTAGAAAAGAAAAATTTGTTCAGTAAAAAGTTTCATGTAGCAGTAGTATTATTTCTTCTTTTATTTTTGCGTGGGTGTGCATAAAAATGTTTAATAAAACAAAAAAAAAAATATTCTATTCCTTATCTCAAGTGTGTGAAAATGACATGAACTGACATGAAACCGCAGTTATGTTCAGAGTATTTCATTTTTCTCATCATCGATTCATAATGTTTAGTTTAAAGTTTCTTTACATTGCTCTGCAATCTGTTGTACTGAGCACTTTTTGTAGTGAACAACATGATAGGAACTTGCAAATTATTATGATTTAATTTCTATTAAAAAGCAAAGTAAATAAGAATTTCGGGGTTCAGGATGTGATTTTCTGTGAGTATCCCCTTTTTAAGGAAAAAAGAAGTATGCTCCCATTTGTGCAGTTAAGATATCATTCCTACCTGGTACATGCTTTGTAGGTGTACGAACCGAGGATAGCATGAATACAAATAAATAAGAAATGATGATTCCGGACATGTCATTAATAACATTTATTGAATGAATTACAGAAGGTACATACATACATACATACATACTACTAGCAGGGAGACCAGACGTTGCCCGGGATTGAATGATGATCAACAAATGTTTCACACTCCCATATTTTTATTGTCATCGAAATTGGTGAAATCGCCCTTTTTTTTATGAAATTGATTACCTGCTTTAGTTGGGAACCCCTCGTGGTGCACCGAAAGGAAGCTTCACATGCCTCCATGCAGTGACTTAGTCCACAATACATTGTAGTCTACATTGCACTGTAGAGAACCTGCTGTTGATTTTATAAAATTATTTTTTTATATATAATGGCTTGAATTTAAGTTTAAAATGCAAAAGTCAAGTATCATGCTTCAGTTGTGCTCTAAACAGAAACATTCATTTTGAATGCACCCATGTAATATTCAAGAACCTACTGTTGATTTTATATGCCGAACCTTTCTCCTTGTGCAGTAATAAAACTTCTCAAATACACTTGTGATGTTAGGCTGTGTAAGGTATTAACTTTGGTCAATATCGCCTGTTCCTTCCTTCATCGGATTTTTTCCATTATCTATACTTATTGAAGACATTCTAATACAAAACCTCTCTAAGAACACTGCCAGGCACATAAAATACATTTATGTGAAATTTCATCAAAATTACCCAGCCGTTTCAGAGTCTATAGGGACTGAACTCTCACGCGGACAAAATTCCTTTCATATAATCTCTACTATTATATAAAAGGAACTTTGTGAGTTGGTTCCCTATGGACTCGAAAGCGGTTAGGTCGATTTTTGGGAAATTTCACACAGAGGTACTTTATGTGTCTGGCAGTGTTCTTAGATAGGTTTTGTATCAAAATGTCTTCAATACATAAAGGCGTATTCAAAATGGATGTTTCTGTTTAGAGCACAATTGAATCATGACACTTGATTTTCAAATTTTAAACTTAAATTCAAGCCATTATATATAAAAAATAATTTTATAAAATCAACAGTAGGTTCTCTACAGTGCAACGTAGACTACAATGTATTGTGGACTAAGTCATTGCGGGAGGCATGTGAAGCTTCCTCTCGGTGCCACCGCGAGGAGTTCCCAACTAGAGCAGACAATCAATCGATTTCACAGATTTCGATGACAATAAAAAATATGGGAGTGTGAAATATTTGTTGATCATCATTCAATCCCGGGCAACGTCTGGTCTCCCTGCTAGTAGTAGGCATATATGTATATATATATTTTCTTTTTCATTCCCATTCCAGAATTGGAAATTTTCGGCAACTCCTGTCGATCTTTTCAACAAAATTTGAGTTTATCGAAATCAGTAGAAATGCCGTTATTTTCAAACATGCAATTATCATTATTTAATATTATTTTCGAAAGCATTTATTTCTACGTATAAACAAGGGAGCTAACTCTTGCTTCTTCAAACTGAAACAAACCTGTTGCAGTTTATCATTTCAAGGCAACAACCAAAACCGTCACTTCCTACTTCTGATTTTTTTAGGAGTGAGGTCATAAGTGCATTGGGAGCATCCTTGGGGTGGGGAGGGGGGGGGGCTTAAATCGTTATAAAAGAAATTTTAGCATAAGATATTTAAAAAAAAAACAATTTCATCAAACTTGCACTTGACCTTGTGTCTAACCTCTTGGAAAGGAATTAAATAGAATATTCTTTAAAAAAAATTAAAGAAAAAAGAAAGAAAAAAGGATTACTGTAAATATGCGTTAATCCTGCCCAAACATTTCTTTCACTCTTCACCCAATCTATGATGGGTTGCCTTTGTTAGAAGACGACACTTTGTAATCAAATTAATGTATTAAATGTTTTTTTTGTTTTTTTTATCACAAATCAAAATTATCCAATTTTAATTAAATTTTTAATATTCATATATAATATATTCTAAAAGGATGGGGGTTTTTTTGTTATTTTTTTTTTTTTTTTAATTTAATATCATAGTGCCGAGAGTACTAATTAGGGGGTCGGCTGTGTCGTCTTTGCTGTCAATAGATCTTTGAATTGTATCAATGAGTAGCGAATATATAATCGTCTCCCCCCTCTCTGTCTACCTACCTACCTATCTATTTTTTTCTTTTGCTTTGTATTTTTTATTTCTCTCTATTTCTCTCACAGTTTTAAAACGTCGAGAGAGAGGAAGAGAGATCTTACTGTTCTCTCTATTCAACTTTTTTTTTATACAGATTAACTGAGTTTGTTTTGTAAGGAAAAAAATAAACGATAAATGATATCCAATAGGAACTTTGCTTATTTTTCTCTTTCACTGATTTTATGTGATGTTTTTTTTTTTGTTTTTTTCATAAATCATCGTAATCATTGGATATTTAATTATTATTGTAGTTTTTTTTTTTTTCTATAACGGAAGGTTTAGAAAGTAAAGGAAAATAACTTCTACTTCCTTATTTATTTGCTTTGAGAATTTTTTTTTTTTTTTTTTAACAAAGATTAACCGAGTTTATCTTTGTTTTAAGAAAGAATAAATGATATCAAATACGAGCTTCATTTTTTTTTTCTTTAACTCTAACTTTGCTGATTTCTATAACATGTCATTTGTTTTTAAATTATATTTCATTGGACATTTTTAATTAATAATCTCATGTTCACTTAAAAATTGAAATATGTATAAAGTTCGTAAATCCATGTTGCGATGCATCTAGAAGGATCTCTGCAGTGTCTTTAAGAGAGTAGATTTGATGAGAGTGTTCACTGTTAGGTACAAAGCAATAATAGTAAATAGAAGGGATAGTTTTTATGTAATTTATTTCAACCACATTAAGCGACTTTCGCAGTAGACAAAGTATCCTTTTCCAAAATAAACAAGCCCTGTCGGTGGGGCATTAGAATACACCGACTGCCCCCCTACAGAGGGTAAAAATCCCTCAATGGGGGTCCTGGATATGACCTTAAACTATATCCAGTGGTGAGGCACTAGCTTGCAGGCTTTGGGGAGTGTGGAGCCACCCTTTAATTACCATTGCTCCCAGGTCCACTCTGACCCGGAGTGGTAGTACCTGTTAGGGTTCCAACTATGGGTTAAATAGAAACTGACTTGAAAACAACAAATATATTCTATTAAAAAATTTTTCTTTAAAATCTTTGGATTCGGCATTAAATAACCCGAAAAGGGTTGATATGCCGTAAAACAAAAACAACCAAACAACCAACCAAAATAAACAACAGCATAGAGTAGAGATATGGTCATGAAACGTAGACACCCAATAATGCAGTGATAGAAAAGCTAAAAGCAATGCAACACAAAGTGGAATGAATTATACTATGTGAAGGAAAAAGAAACACCTGGATCAGACCGCAAACTTGAGTAAATGACATCATCACTACTATATAAACAGCTAAAAATAGATTGTACGGTCACCTTTTGATATCTACAAACAATAGGTGGGCATGTAGAGCAACAGAATGGACCTTGACCGCAAAGGAACAGACTAAGAGGAAGATCAGCAAAACCCTGGTGGAGAAACAACCTCAACAGCCAACTAGGTCCTATGTGGTCACACCTAGCTAAGGACAAAACAAGGTAGAAAGAAACAAGGAACGGGGGATGGGAGGATTATTCTTTCAGAAGTGATGAAAACCCTAATGATCATGATGATAAAGCAACATGTAGTGATAAATATTCCTCACTACTAAAATGAACTGTTCATAAAGTACCATAAATAGTGTATTTGTTTTTCATGTTTTTTAAATATGTATCTATAATATAAAGCTGAACGTCTGTGTGTGTGTCTGGTCACGAATAGGCTCCTATATGGTTGACTATTATAGAAAACGGATCACATATAATAATAGAAGATGTATTGAGACACAGGAATGGGTATGTTTGATCTGGCATAATGATGATTCATTAAAATTGTGGGGTCTGCATACGTGCTTGGTCCACAAAGTATGGAAATAAAAAATTTAAAAATTAAAAAAAAAATGTTTACAAGTGCTTTTGATATAGATATACATAATAATACTTTGATAAGTATGTTTTAACTTAAATAGGGATGGTATAATAAAATTCTTTGTGCCTGGCTTCCACAGAATGGAAATAGGCACAAACTTTAATAAAGACTTTTCATATCTATCTGCGTAAGTATACTTTGATAATTATGTTGCAGTTTGAAGAAATATGGTATAATAAAATTATTGGGTGTTTGTTCACGCCTGACCTCTATAGAATGGAAATGTGTCACAAAGTTTAACAAGGTTTTTTAATATAGATCCACATAATATTGTGATAAGTGTTTCAGTGTGAACAGGTATGGTATAATAAATTATGGGGTTTATCTATTTTATTTTTACTTTCATCATATTTTGCTTTGGTTTTGATACCTCCAAATTTGAAGCTATCTCTTTACAACCCTTCCTTTTCATAACCTATCATACTTTCATAAATCAGAGTCCATTTTCTGTAGGCTGTTTTTGAACCCAGTCAACGATGGGTACTTTTGCTAATTTATATATACACATCTTTATTTATCTTTATTTATATTTTGTTTACAGAAAGTTTTAGATAAGTCATTGGTACTGTCGGTTTCAAACCTGATAATTAGGGATCATTTTAGATACCCATATCAAGCTCTCTTCAGCCAATACTCAGCTCTCAGTATATATATATATATATATATATATATATATATATATATATATATATATATATAGTGATGATCATATTTATTGGCACGGTAAAATAAAAGTTAAATTTTGTCTAATAAATTCTAAAAAAGGGATTAAATTAAAGAAAATAACAAAGTATATTATGTATTTTTAACTGGCCTTTCCGATGCAGCAATCGGATTTTAGAAAAAATAAATAACAAAGGAACAACAAACTTTGAAATTACAAAACATTAAAAACAAGCACAATTTTCCTTATTTCTTACCGGGCTGCACCATCTTGTAACTTTCTAATTTTGTATAAGAATTAAATTTAGTGAAATGTAATTAAATCTAATTTTATCCACTGCATTATAATTGCAATGGTTTATACCATCTATCCTAATTATGAAATGTGCCATGCGAAATAGTTGAAAGTTTTACCTTGGAACACTTATGTTCAACACAAGCATTTAATGGCAACGATTACTTGGCTTAGTGGTTCTCAACATTGATGATGAAGTTGCACAGCAAAGTCCAAAATCTGACCTAAAACACTATTTTTGTTTTCGAGTTAATATTCTTTAAAACAAATTCCCCCAACTTTTTCAGATAGGTTCCTTATTTTTTTAGATAGATTCCTAATGCTCCATTTGGCTAAGGATTTTTAGCCTGGGCCCCATAATCAACAAAGATTAGACCATTCTTGTAATGATCTGGTCCCTATTGATTTTGCAGTTCTAAGAGGTCCATTCTCCCAGGCTTTGCTTTCTCTTTTTAAGAAGCGGTTAGTTTATTGCTAATCGCTCGGAGAATGTCATCGGGGCTGCCCCAGCCACTTTTTTTCAAGTCAAAGTTCCCCTTCTCAGGGACGCTGACTTCTCAATCTCACTTAAGGATTTTGGTATTTAAGTTATTTCAGTGGGAGAAAACCGCCTCCTCTTCCCATATACACACGAGATTTTTTTTTTTTTTTCAAAATTAAAACAACAATATTAGACACAAAGTATGTCATTAAAAAATAATACTTAACTCAATAAAACATTTTATTTGGTCTTTTAAAAAAAACACAAATATGCAGGCATTTTTTAGTTTCAAAATGAAAACAGTATTAAATGCAAATAAGTTTTTGTTTTTTGTTGTGTTTTTTTTTGTTTTTTTTTTTTCAAAAATTGTAATTAATTTAAACAAAGCTATTTATTAATACGTATATATTTTTTTTATGTGTAGAGCGTAAGCAGTATCAGAATTTTTGTAGGAATTTTTGACACCCCTAACACGAAACTGCGAATACAATATAAAAATCTCGTAATTTCTCTGTTAAAAGTGGGTTATTTATTTTCTTTATGGATTATACTTCCAAAATAAACTATTACAGTTGTTTTAAAAGTAATAGAAATATTTTTTTTTTTTTTTAAACAGTAATGAATTTTCCGAACTCAATATTTTTCAATTAAAAATCTATCAAAATTTTTCTATTGATTCTATTTTTACGATATTTTCAGGGTCAATGTGAAATTTTATGTTCTTTTCAATAAATCGAATATAATATTTTAGACAAACGTTTTTTTTTTTTTTAAATTCACGACCCCCCCATCCCAATTTTTAAGTGTCTATTAAAAAGTAAATACTTAATTTAGTAACCCGAAAGTAAATAATTAATTTACTCACAAATTGAAGAGAAAAGGTCAATACATAATATATTCAAATTTAAAAAAAAAAAAGACATAGTGTTCTTTTAGAATTTTACCTGTAAAGTTTGAAGTTTAAAACCTTTTTTTTAAACCACGTTATTTGTTTTTTCTTTTTCTTTTTTTTTTAATGGAACCTTGGTCCTTGCTCCTTTAATTGAAAAAAAAATAGGGCTTGAATTACATTTTTCGAGGAGTTATAAGCTTGGAAAGACAGGGGGTCGAATAATTCACGCCTCCCATTTTGTAAATGTCTAATAATAATTAATTTAGAACCCGATAAGTACATAATTATTTACTGACAAATTGAAGAGAAAAGGTCAATACATAATATATTCAAATTTAAAACAAAAAAACATATTGTTCTTGTAGAATTTTACCTGTAAAGTCCGAAGTTTAAAACCTTTTTTAAAAAAAACGCGTTTTTTTTTTGTTTTTTTTTTTTAATGAAATCTTGGCCCTTGCTCCTTTAATTGAAAAAAAAAATTAGGGCTTGAATTGCATTTTTCGAGGAGTTATAAGCTTGGAAAGATGGGGTGGAATTATTCGCTATTTTCACGAAATTTCTGACACTGCCAGTAGAGCGTTTCTACTTTAAATGCATTAATAACTACACTGTCACTGCAAATATATTCCCCTTATACCACCATCCTATGGTATCGAATTACTGTGCCCAGGAAAGGACAGACCGATCACTTTGAGAAACACTGCTCTAATTCCTCTTTATATAGTGCTGCTTGTTCTGCTAATATATGGAGAGAAAGAGATTGTCTCCACCAGATGCAACTCTTTTGGACACAATGCACACACCACTTGTTGAGACTGTAATGTTAGCTTGAAACATTTAACTAGCCAAGGGTGATAACTCTCATTAACTAATTTTAAACCTTAAGAGATCGATTTGCTCATAATATTCTCCATTGTCCAACTGACAATCCATAATCTCATTAACTTTTATCCTCGAATAGCCTTTGGTCATGATAACTGTCGATTCCAATAACATATATATATATATATATATATATATATATATATATATATATATATATATATATATAAGGAAAAAATGCATGATGCAATGATTGCATCATAAAATGAAAAGTCGTGAAGACAGAATGTATGAAAGAATAGAAAAACAACTAAACACAGGAAGAATAAAAAGTTGACAGGTTTTGTTTGGATCAACATTTTCTCGAGATGTTCCAACCTCTGGTTTGTTTTTTGTTTTTATTCTTTCTGCGTTTAATTGTTTTTGTTTTTTTATTATTGTTGTTGCTCTTTCTTCTTTCTTTTCTTAGTGTGTGTGTGTGTGTGTGTGTGTGTGTGTGAATTGTTTCTGAGCTTATCTATCTTTTGTTATATAATAAAGGAAAGTTTATTTCCGTTTGTGTCCAGCTAAAATTCAAAACACAAACGGAAATTTTAGCTAAACTTTAGCATCTCATGAGGTTTTAGTAAACAATTTACTAGAATATTCATTTATTTGGAATTGTTTGGAATCAATTTTTTTTTTTTTTTTTTTTTTTTACTTGCCTCCCCACGAATAGACACAAGGTCGGTTTTTAATGGGGGGGGGGGCCAGCTCCCCCAAAAAGGACGCTCTGGTTAGTAACAAATATAAAAAATGTATCATTCATAAAGGATTTCTCCTTCACTAACCTAGACTAAAAAAAAAAAAAAAAAAAAAGCGAAGAACAGATACTCCACTTTGATCCTGGCCCGAAGGCCAAGAACACTTATTTCGATTTTGGAATCCAATTAGTAATCGTGAATTAAAAGAAAATGTTTTTTTCGTTCAAGGGATATAACTCTATAGACAATGTTAAAGTTATTTCCCTTACACTAATTGTACCTATTTACAATGCCTCCCCACGGGACAGAGTTACACTAATTGTAAAAGAAATAATAAAAAAAAAAATTTTAAATAAATAATAGTAGAAGTTTCTTATTCATTCCCGTACAGCGGCGAGTATCTCTGCTACATCTCGGTTAAGGTTAACTTTACCAAATTTTCATTACTAATGATTACTATAATGTCCAATTTCTACTGTACACTCTTTAACCCTTATCCTTGAGTGGCCTCTTGGCCTTGATAATGTGGTGATGCCTATGTAAAAAAAAAAAAAAAAAAGATATTAAAACACGTTCTATGCATATTGGTTGAAAACATCCGAACAACAAAGGGGAATAACTCTCACTGTTTTCTGAATTAATATTCAGATATTCGTGAATATAAATTGATTGTACATAATTTTATCAATTTGAGAACTATATATTCATATAAATATTAACAATTATTTTTATATCTACAAACACAAGTATTTCATGGTTTTACAAAAGGAAGTCATAATTACTGCTAATTGGGAGATTCAAACCCAATCATAAAGCCACCCTTAACTTCGTTGGCTAACATCTTACTTCAAGGTTATCAGCAATTAATACAAGAATTGAAGGAAATTAAGTACCTTGTCAGCGGACGTTCATAGTAAACAGTCAGAGAGTATTCAACGATCGGAATTCAGAATGTTGCATTTAAGCTCAAGTTGACTCCTTTTTTCTCAATTCTTTAAAGAGGGCTCCACTTTAATTTTTTTAGGTGGCTTTATATTTTTCAAATAACTATTAACACCCATATAAATATTTTATATATATATATATATATATATATATATATATATATATACACACACAATTAATTCTATTTGGAAGCTATTTTTGATCAGATTAAACAATTTGTTTCAAAAATATTTTCGAAAATTTATATGTGTAAAAAATATTTTCGAAATTTTAGATGTGTATAAAATATTTCAGGAATCCTATTATTTGCAAGATCTCGATTAATATACCCTAATCCTATTCTTCTCTCTAATAAAGTAGTTAAACCTAAAAATCCAACTTATATTCATAATTGAGATCCTTTAAAATCGTTTTATTAGTTTAGTCATTCTTCTTTGTACACTTCGCAATTTTAATATCGCATTTTGTGTTGGGAACTGTGATTGTAGAGTCAGAGAGTCCCTTATTACAAGAAAAAGATAGATAAAAGGTCGGTTTTTAATGTATGAAAAATCCAGATCCACAAAAAGGAGTACTCTTGACAGGGAACAAAATTTTCTTCAGTCTAGGACTCCTTTGTCAACCAAAGACAGAACTAAATTATTTATTTGCCATGAAGTAATAAGTTAAAATTTGACAATTAGGCACAAGACTCTCAGAATGATGAATTTAGTGTATGTGCGTGCGGGGGGGGGGTCTATTTGTTCTATTCTTAACTAGACACATTTTGACCCTTTCATCTTTTATTGTTCTTTTTTTTTCTTCTTCACTATTTATCGATAACTTTAACTTCATCATTCACCACAATACAACATTCACTTTCTGAACTAGCCTATTTAAAATATCACCAATGGTTTAAAATACAGTTTTATTTACAAAACATATTTACAATTTCATTGGAAAAGTGGGAAAATAAAACTACACCTAAATGAAAAAAAAAAAATACTAAAAAACTGATTGGTAAGACACCCAAACCCTTTTGAAGAGTAGACCACTCTTTTTTTTTTTTTTTTTTTTTTTTTTTTTTAAATCGAAAATAAGCAGGTCAATTTCTAAGTGGTAGTAGAATACCGATGCAATCCTCTACCTGTATAGGAGCTAAATATGTTGATTTGTATTATTGCATCATTCAGTGGCTGTTTAACTCTGGTGAATAAACTCATGTATGGAAACACAAGGAGACTTGTTAGTGGTTTTAAAAGTTTTATTAGGGAGAGAAATTTGTTTGCAAAGGGAGAGACCAAAATGAACTACTTATAAAAGAAAGACTAAAATTATTTCTTACTTAGCCTAAAAATAAATGCTCAACAGACGGATAGGTCTTGAAAATATTTCTCTTAGATTTCTACGTTGTCAATATTGGTCACTTCCTCGCCGTGAACTGCTTCGAAACTGTTCCCCTTGAACAGATGATCATTTCTTATGTAATCATCATCTTTTTCTAACATGTTTTGCCTAGGGATTTGACCTGTGAACTCTATCATCTCCATGTTCCTAACGATGTAGGCTTAAACAGAGCTGATAGGAAGATAACTAAATATGAAGATCTTAACATGAAAAGAAACTAGAATCTTAAGAAGATTTCCATCATTCCAATAATCATACGAGTTACTGAAACTCATGAAAAAAAATTTCAAAAATTATATGGCGATTATACCATTTGAACCAAGTACAAAAGAGAGGCAAACAATTTCTGCTTAAGGGATGGTTAGAATCCTAAGATCTCTTGGTTTCTTATGTGGTGGATGAATACCTGGGAGTATATTATGAATACAGAACAGGTACTAAACTACCCTCTCTACTGAATTCAATATTAAAAGATACTACAATGGCACATTAACAGAAGTAACAGTATAGTTTCGGCTTCAGACAGATAACCAAATCTCCATTGGTAATAGGTTTTTGATCAAATTTGAAGTATATTAGGCAGGGGAGGGGTAGTGTCACACTCGATCCACCTTTTTTTAATGAAACTTAATATTTGCAGTTTTTAAAATAATTTAGATAAAAATACAAATGATGCTGTAAATAAAAATTCAAATAAAATAAAATAAAAACAATTAATCTCACAAAGTTATCTTGTGAGATTGTAAAAGTTAGTATATAGCATCTAAGCTGACATATCTAACTTTGATTCTGACTATCCAATTCTCTTTTGTTATTGTTGGATTATGTTATTGGCAATACAATAATTTAACATGTAAAGTTATCTTGTGAGATTTTAAAAGTTGGACCTAAATAGCATTTAAGCTGATATATCAAACTTTGATTCTGGCTACCAGATTTTTCATTTGTTATTGTTGTGCCATGTTATTGGCACTATGACATTAAATAACGGTTATTAAAATAAATTGATTTTAAGAATAAAATGTTACTTTTGCTTTTTAATGAGTTAAAGACAGGTTATGTTGCAGCTGTGGAAATTGAAATGCAATTAGCAAGAAGGATGGCACTTTGTAAACAAAATAAATTTTACATTTGTTATTGAAATGAACCATGAATTAAATATTAGAGTATCTACGCCAAAAAATAAAACTATTTTAATATATATATATATATATATATATATATATATAGTGTGTGTGTGTATGTTGAGTACAAAGATTGATAATTGTAAATTATGAATCCGTTTCAAAAGGAAAAACAAAATCAAATTGCGTGTACGATCGTTTCGGAAATGATATTCATTTTATTAAAATTGACAACGATTTTGTTTTCAAATATAATCTCCTCATCAGCACAAAAGAGGGGGGAGTTTAATGCACCAAAATAAATTAGCACTGGTGTCTTAACCCCCCCCCCTCTTTTGTGCTGGTGAGATTATATTCAAAAACAAAGTCTTAATTATTGTCAATGATTGTTGTCAATTTTAATAAAATGAATATCATTTCTGAAACGATCGTACACTCAATTTGATCTTGTTTGTTTTTCCTTTTGAAATGGATTCATAATTTACAATTATTAATCTTTATACCCAATATTAATATAGCTCTAGGATAAATATACCTATTGAGCTTATTATATATCTACTATGGGCACTGTTCTTTTAAAGTATTAATACATTAAAATAAACTTTGCTATTTAGACTCCAGGTCTAATTCCCTCTATTATATATATATATATATATATATATATATATATATATATATATATATATATATATATATATATATATAAGGAATTCCATTTAAAATTTTTGTTTCTGTTGATTTATTGTAAAGAAGCACAGCCACAAATTTGTCAATCATTTGTTAGATTATACCAGGTTTGCAAAGTCGGATGACTCTCACTCCTAGAATTTCCGAATATTTTATTTTATTTAAGTCTTTCAATATTCATAATTAGAGTCGATTAAAAAAAAAAATCTGAATACACTCCTAGTATTCTACCAATTCTGACTCCAACTCTGCAACCTCGTTTTCTTTTCTTTCTTTTTTTTTTTTTTTTTTTTTTTGTGGGTGTATTATAAAGAAGCATGCGTACAAGTTTGTCAAAATAATCAAGCATCAGATTTAACAAGAGTTGCAGAGTCGGACGGTATAAAGTCTGACTTCAACTTTAGTTCTTAGGATCTTCCAAAATATATGACTCTTTATTTTAAAGTTTTCTAATAATCAGTAATAATTGGAGTTGGATTCAAAAAATCTGCTTACAAATCATAGCGTTCTTACAAGTTTACTTGCTTCTAAAATCTCAGAGTTGACAACACTGGATTTAAGTCTACAAAAATATCTTTGGTTTGAAATAGATTCCACTTTAATATTTCTTATTTATTTTATAAAAAAATTTTTACTATAGAAAATTAATTTTTATTTATCTTTTGTCATAGATTTTGTTTTTGTTTCTTTTTCAAATCGACCATCAAAACTGTCTTTATGAGCCTTTATTGATTCTACAACACTGGATTTAACTTAGCAAAAATATAGCATTCTTAGGTCTGCAATAGATTCAGCTTTAACTTTGATATCTCTTATTTATTTAAAAAAAAAACATTTTTTACTATAGAAAATTTATTTTTGTTTTATCTTTTGTCATAGATTTTGTTTTTGTTTCTTTTTTCAAACGAACCATCGAAACCGTCTTTAGTTTCATGATTTCTTTATTTGTGAGCTTTGAAACTGTCTGCATCTGTTTTAGAACTGATGTTTTCTTAGTCCTTTCAAATCGTTGTTACATAGTTCTCTTATTATATTGCTTGCTAGACAAAAACAAGACGTCATCTGGATCTTCAGGTACCCAAGGTATATTTTGGTTTCAAGATTCTGTTTGCTTCCAGCCTTGCTTCCATGCTCTTGTTATTTTGTTATGTACATTTGAAGCCATTTTTTTTTTGTTTTGTTTCTTTTCCAAGAAATAAATTTTCTTTCTAAATAACAAGCATGCGAAAATTGGCTGCAGTTAAATTCTTTAGCTGATTGTTAAAAATTACGAAACACTTTCAGCAAGCAGCCATTTTGTTTTTTCTTTATTATTTAAAAATGGTTAATAAAAGCCGGGGGTTCATTTCTTTTTTAGTAAATTGTCTCCAAAGATGATCTTTGTTCAACTTATATTTTTCAGAGGAATAATGTTAAAATTTAAATGAAATTGAACAACAAAACATCAAAATTTTCTTACAGAATTTATATTATTCATAATCGTGGCACAATGGATAAAAGTGCTGAAAATAATCAGTTCTAACTGACAATCTTCTGGCTGTCCTCAGTATGAGAAATACTAAGAATACTATTACGAATTACTTTAGACTTTACCTGGTCATGTCTGACTTAACGTGAGTAAACTACCCCATTAATTAGATAAAGGATTGAATACAAAATTCCATACAGATTCCCAGGTTCGACATAAAGCTTGCCGATTTCAACATGATACCCCTGAAGGTCAAAGGTTATTTTGTCCAAAACGTTGTGAGAATAACATTGAAGATGAGAACTAATGCAATAAAATTATATTTCAGAATTTGTTAGATGAGGATAATTTATATTATTTAGAACCAATAGCACAATGGATAAAAGTACTAAGTATAGTCAGTTCTAAGTGGCAATCCTCTGTACAATTAAGAGTTAAGGTTATAACCCTTATCCCTGAGTGGCTTCCGGGCCTTGATAAGTGGTGATCACTGTGTAAAAAAAAAAAAGCTGATAAAATAATAAGCTATCTGCTTGGATTAAATATAGAGTTTTGTTTAAAAATTTTGCACAGATTCCCTAAATTTGACAAGACATACCTGAAGAAGGAGGCTACATCAGTTGTGAAAATAATATCAAAGATGAAAAAAAAAACTAATAAAAATGAGACAGGTAAAATTATATAAATCTGATAAAATTCGTAAAATCTCCATAAATGTTTCTGTGGTGGAGACTTGTGGAAACAAAAGAAGGCGAATTGTTTGTATACTTGTTAGAAATGTTAAACTTGCGAGGTGAACGTCGATTGAGCTATGATGAAGTGACGTCATGTATGTATCGTTGGTCAAAATGAAGCTAACCCAAGCACAAGATTCTCGGTTTTTGCTTAAGATGGAAAAGGGATAAAAAAAAAAAATGTTTGGTTAAGTAGCAGTTTCATCTCTGGAACTAGTGCTGACTAGATATGTGTTTCAGAAGAAATTTGAAAAATACAAAAAGAGAGAGAAAGAGAGAAATGAAAAAGATACAGGAGAGAGAAAATGACAGATATAGAAGGAGAGGGGGAGAGAGAAAATGAGAAAAATAGAGAGGGAGAGAGAGAAAGAAAGTATGAGAAAGACACAGAAGAGAGAATGAGAATAATACAGAAGGAGAGGAAGAGAGAGAGAAAATGAGAAAAATACAGAAGGAGAGGGGGCGAGAGAAAGAGAGTATGAGAATAATACAGAAGTGGGAGAAAGAGAAAGAAGATGAGAAAACCTCTTGTCCGAAGTGCAAACGGTTTTTACAAAGTTAAAGCTTCCAAACAAAAACACATTCATTTTATTTGCACGATGATGTAAACTACCCCCAAAGCTGACCAAACATAACTCGAGAAAGGAGTTATTCATTTAAAGATGCAAACACAACTATCGAATAGATGGTGACCAACCTTTTGAATCCAAAGAATTCTGATAGAAATTAAAATAACTGCGTTTGTGTACACGCGGTGGAATCAGGTGCCTGATTTGTTCGAGCAATCTACTGCTTTTTTTTTTTTTTTTTACTTATCTAAACCAGAAGACACTTAAGGAGAAGAGTTAACATGGTGTATGGATCATCAGTCGAATGATAAAAAATGTTATGAGAGGATTGAAAATGATAAATTGGGACGTTTTATACCAAGTATTTGTTGACACATGTTTTTATAAACATTGTATGTAAGAGAATGTCGCCATTTCTAGCAGCTCCTGCAACGTCACTCAACCCCCAGCTGTCTCAACCCTGTCCTGTTGTTGGATCAGACTAGTTGGGATGAGAAAGTGAAGCTGGCTCTGCACAATTCATCATCGTTAGAATGAACGAATGGTCTTTGTCGCTGTGGATGAACTCTCTCTAGTATATGGGCAAAATATTAACACTAGACATGTAAAAAAAAAAGTCGTGAAAAAGAAGGAGAGCAATTATGTACAGGGGTAAACTCCAAAAATCAGCGGCTATGATCAGTCCGGTTCTGCTTTGAACTGTTCGAACATCTGTGAACTGATTACAACATTCGGCAGTTTGTTATATATTCAGCAAGTTGCATTAAAAAATGACGCCGTCTAACAATTCATCCAAAATCGTCTCGTCTAGCTTCTATGAGTTTCCAGGAAGCTCTCCCCGTGGATCCAGGATGTAAAGAAACATGGTTGCCACACATGATGTTATCATGAAATCACTATGCAACCCTAACCTATGCTTCACTAAGTACAGGTTAAGAACCTTTACTCATTGTTCTATTACTTGGGTTTTTTTTTTTTTTTTTTTTACTATTATTCTCATTTACAAAATGAAAAGAAAAAAAATCTGGTTTTGAGTCCCGATAGGCAGCTTGAGAAGCACTGCAACAATTTTCTGTAGACTCCTGCAGCTGTGCTGACCCCAACAATATTGGCTTGCCTTTCCATCGGGCTTTGTCTGCAATGCCGAGAAGGAAACCCTGGTAACTGGGCAAACCTAAGTCTCCTTATTACCTGCCCAAGCCTGCATCCTGAGAACCAAATCCAGCGTCAAACTGTATAGCCACAGCAGATGCTGCAGTGCACCAGACTAGATGCAAAATGCCATCGTCTTATTAAACTGTTTATATGCATATAAAATTAACATACAAAACATGTTAAAAGTAAGTAAAGAACACCAAGAGTTCAAATAAATAACTCTTATTCATTTAGTAAGTTGTTCCCCCTGATTGATCTTTTAAGGTGCTTATTTAAGAATGTATAAATAGTTTTTCGAAAATATTTTCAAATTTTCACCAGCTATAGCTCCAATGCCTTGTGGGTGCCTTGGGAAAGGCAAAAGCTAAAGTGAACCCGGACAAAAAAAAAAAAGAATCAGATTTAGAGAATCCTGATAAGCAAATGGTAAAGCACGGCAACACCTTTCCAGCAAAATGCCATCGTCTTATTAGACAATCAAAAGTTGCCGTCAAAAATTCTCATTTTGAGTGTTATGGTCGGTGTAACTTCCAACCATCTTTAGGTATATTGGCCAAACTCAGGAACCTGTACAGAATTTCGAACAGAACTCTTCATTTAATCCACGGGGGTAGCATGCATCGGTTATGACTGAGTAGAAGTTTTAAGTAATTCGTAATTGTATTTTTTAGTGTCACCTCACACTGAGAATTGAACCTTCAACCTCCAAACGAGTGTAGCTTTACAATTGAATTATACCAAGTACCTCGTCTACTGCGCCACCTCTAGTCATTGTTCCTGAGATTTTGTGTCAATCTCATGGATCATTCACATTGCCACCATCTAAACCAATGGTTCCCAACCTTTTTTTACATCGTGGCAGACTATTGAATTTATTTAAATTTTCGCGGCACACCTATCATAAAAAAATTAGTATTTTCTACTCATAAAGCCTTTTTGCAATAATTGTAAAAAAAAAAAAAGCAAAACAAAGAAGATTTTTTATTCACATAAATCAACATATTCTATTATTTAATTTAATTTATTGCAGACTAATATCCTCATCTTTCAGTTGTTGTTTCACAATGTTTCAGCCAACTATTCCTCTGGCCTTCGTCAGGTGGTTAACCACAACAAGATAGGAACGCCGAATTTCCTAACTGCATTCTCAACAATTACTGTCTTCTCACCACGTTTTGGCCAAGTAAACCTCTGGCCGGCTTTGGGTAGGATTGAAACCACTATCTTCAGATAATGTTCACCTGGAACCGTAGAGATTCAACGCCTCTATCCACTGCATCATGAGCCCCGAAGATTCAGTAAGGAGATCCGGCATTCCTATCTCGTTGTGATTAATCACCTAATGAAGGCCGTAGGAATAGTTGGCCGAAACGTCATAAAACAACAATTAAAAGATAAGAATAATAGTCCGCAAATAAATAAATGGATAAATAATACAAATTACTCATCTCAATAAGAATTTCAATTAATTAAATAATATCAACATATTCTGTATTCAATATCTATTATAAGATAATAATGGTGAATGTCAGTAGGACAGTTGTGCCTGGTGTTTTTTAACTACTGCTGCAATATGTGGACGAATGTGAGAGAGAGATGGACTTTTAACTCTTTTTCAATATTTTTAAGTCTTTCACATTTTTATTTTTAATGGTAAAGAAAAATTACCAATTCAAATAGGTACAAAGTTGAGAATTGCAGTAAGATTCTGGTGTTTTTTTTTTTTTACTTAGAGTTCTAAACAGTGAATTTTGTTAAAATTTTAATGGTGTTCCTCTGTTGAATATTAATTGGAAGAAGAATTTTGGTGACAATTTTACTCATATGAAATTCTGATCTTTTATTTGCTATTTTTAAATGCTATACTCGTCAAAATCTTTATTTTATTTTTGGATGTTTTAAACATAAAAAAAAAAAAACACTTAAAAAAAATGCTTTATATTTTATTATCAAACATGTTTGCATGATAGACATTATTTTTACATATCTTTTAAGCAATTTTACAAAATTTTAAAGTTTTTACTTTGAAAATATATTTTAAAAAATGCTTCTTCTTTTTTTTTTCACACTTTTAATATTTCAAATTTTCTATTTTCTGGCTTTTCTTCCTTTTTTTATATTTAAATATTTAAAATATTTACTAATTTCACTTTTTTTCCTTTATTCATTCATCCCTCTTTTATTTGTAATTTTAATTTTGCTTCTTTATAATTTAATTTTCCTTTCATTTTTTTCCTTTCGAATTTTCTTTTATTCCTTTTCATGGTGTCTTCATTCTTCTTTAGCATTTTTTATACTTTAAATTTCTTTTCATTTATATATTAGTTAATTTTATTATCTTTAATTTTTTAAGTATTTACATTTCAAACTTTAGATTTAATTTATTTTCGTTATTTGTTCGATTTTTTTTCTTCACTAAATATTTTATTCATTAGAATTCTTTTTCTTGCTTTATATATTATATAAATTATTATCTTTAGTTTTAATTTCTTGCTTGGTTATATTATTCAGCTTTGTTATCTTTATTTTTAATTTTCAACGTATTTACATCGTATCTTTTTCATTCTTTGCCTTTTTTCTTTTTTCATTTTATTTTTTCTCTTTACATTTTTTTTTTCATTCTTTTTCTTTTTTCTTTCGTTTTTTCGTCTTTTTATTGTCTTTTCTTTTCCATTCTTCACCTTATTTTCTTTTTCCATTCTTTGCCTTATTTTCTTTTTCCATTCTTCGCCTTATTTTCTTTTTCCATTCTTCGCCTTATTTTCTTTTTCCATTCTTTGCCTTATTTACTTTCATTCTTTGTCTTTTTTTCTTTCATTCTTTGTGTTTTTTATTTTTTGTCTTTTTTCTCTTTTCATTCTTTGCTTTTTTTCTCTTTTCATTCTTTGCTTTTTTTCTCTTTTCATTCTTTGCTTTTTTTTCTTTTTTCATTCTTTGCCTTTTTTCTTTTTTCATTCTTTGCCTTTTTTCTTTTTTCATTCTTTGCCTTTTTTTCTTTTTTCATTCTTTGCCTTTTTTTCTTTTTTCATTCTTTGCCTTTTTTCTTTTTTCATTCTTTGCCTTTTTTCTTTTTTCATTCTTTGCCTTTTTTCTCTTTTCATTCTTTGCCTTTTTTCTTTTTTCATTCTTTGCCTTTTTCATTTTCTTTTCTCTTTTTCATTCTCTTTTTTTCTTTTTTATTCTTTTTCTTGTCTCTTTTTTCTTTTTCTTTTCTCTTTTCATTTTTTCTTTTTCATTCTTTTTTCATTCCTTTTCTTTTACATTCTTTTTCATTCTTTTTTTCTTTTTTAATTCATTTACCTCTTTTTTCATTCTTTGTTTTTATTCCTTCTTTCATTCTTTGTTTTTATTCCTTCTTTCATTCTTTGTTTTTATTCCTTTTTTCATTCTTTGTCTTTTTTCTCTTTTTGTCTTTTTTCATTATTTCTTTTTATTTCTCATTTTTTCATTCTTTTTCTTTCATATATTTTCATCTGTTTATTTTATCACCTCATATTTCTTTTGTTTTTCTTTCATTTATTGCTTAAAATATTAAAATCTCAAACTTTCCATTTTACTTCATTTTTGTTTTTTCTTTCTTCATTTTTTTCTTTTATACTTTTCATCCTTTTTTCATTTTCCCCCTTTCTTTCTCCATTTTTTTCTTTCATACTTTTCATCCTTTTTTCATTTTCCCCCTTTCTTTCTCCATTTTTTTCTTTCATACTTTTCATCCTTTTTTCATTTTCCCCCTTTCTTTATTTTTTCTTTCATACTTTTCATCTTTTTTTTCATTTTCCCCCTTTCCTTTTCTCTTCTTTTCTTTCATACTTTTCATCCTTTTTTCATTTTCCCCCTTTCTTTCTCCATTTTTTTCTTTCATACTTTTCATCCTTTTTTCATTTTCCCCCTTTCTTTATTTTTTCTTTCATACTTTTCATCTTTTTTTTTCATTTTCCCCCTTTCCTTTTCTCTTTTTTTCTTTCATACTTTTCATCCTTTTTTCATTTTCCCCCTTTCTTTATTTTTTCTTTCATACTTTTCATCTTTTTTTTCATTTTCCCCCTTTCCTTTTCTCTTTTTTTCTTTCATACTTTTCATCCTTTTTTCATTTTCCCCCTTTCTTTCTCCATTTTTTTCTTTCATACTTTTCATCCTTTTTTCATTTTCCCCCTTTCTTTATTTTTTCTTTCATACTTTTCATCTTTTTTTTCATTTTCCCCCTTTCCTTTTCTCTTTTTTTCTTTCATACTTTTCATCCTTTTTTCATTTTCCCCCTTTCTTTCTCCATTTTTTTCTTTCATACTTTTCATCCTTTTTTTCATTTTTTTTCTTTCATACTTTTCATCCTTTTTTCATTTTCCCCCCTTTCCTTTTCTCTTTTTTTCTTTCATACTTTTCATCTTTTTTTTTCATTTTTTTCTTTCATACTTTTCATCCTTTTTTTCATTTTTTTTTCTTTCATACTTTTCATCCTTTTTTTCATTTTCCCCCCTTTCCTTTTCTCTTTTTTCTTTCATACTTTTCATCCTTTTTTCATTTTCCCCCTTTCTTTCTCCATTTTTTCTTTCATACTTTTCATCCTTTTTTTCATTTTCCCCCTTTCTTTATTTTTTCTTTCATACTTTTCATCTTTTTTTTCATTTTTTTCTTTCATACTTTTCATCCTTTTTTTCATTTTTTTTCTTTCATACTTTTCATCCTTTTTTCATTTTCCCCCCTTTCCTTTTCTCTTTTTTTCTTTCATACTTTTCAACTTTTTTTTTCATTTTTTTCTTTCATACTTTTCATCCTTTTTTGCATTTTTTTTTCTTTCATACTTTTCATCCTTTTTTCATTTTCCCCCTTTCTTTCTCCATTTTTTCTTTCATACTTTTCATCCTTTTTTTCATTTTCCCCCTTTCTTTATTTTTTCTTTCATACTTTTCCTGGTGCTACCAGATCAGGCTGTCTACTGACTTCCTGAGATGAAACGCACCTACATAGATGTCTTTGTTTTTTTATTCCCTTTTGCAAAACTTAGTCATGTTCTGCGAAAACAAAAACAAAAACAACATTCTCCTCCCCTTCCCCTCCCTCGTTTTCTTTTTCCTTCACCTCCTCACCCCTTTTTTTTTTTTTTTTTTTTTTTTTTTTTTTTTTTTTTTTTGCCTAGTTGGTAGGGCGATAGAACATACCAACTGCCCCCCTGCAGAGGGTAAAAATCCTTCAATGGGACCACCAGTTGACCGTTGGTGGCAACCCGTAATGCATTAAGAACGGGATCCTGGTGGTTGAGTGGAACATGCCTAGGAAATAATAACATGATACTACAACACACCACTTTGGCCCTTACTAGGCTAGACGGGAGGTTGGATAGGCCCGATCCAATCAATCGGTTGGTCATGACAAGCACTAATTCAGACAATCCAAACAAAAACACACTAACACTCAACATAAACAATAAACTGAGTTAATAAGCGATGGCTGAAGGGTCAATCAAGCTGGGAAAAAGGTAACCATCAGGAATAATAAAAATACAGGGAAATCCCATACTTGGGTGGGCATAACCATATATTGTGAATGCTTGGAAACCTCCCCATGTTTGAGTATACCAGCTATGTAGCCCTGGAGAACCGAGGCGAATGGGATTTACCCCCTCATAGTTCTTCCCCATAAGGGGCTCCGAGGAGGGTGGGGAGCATGGCTGATGAATTTTTCAAAAATTATTATGAATGCCAAAAAATCCAAGAGACCACACACAGAAATAGACTCTGACAGCGACAATGAAGATACAAACTTTCCAAGATTCATCGTGCTAGAAGCAACGTCTAATATACCGTTAACTAAAATGTCACCCTTCATTATCCAAAAGGTAATATCAAGCAAAATAACACCTAAAAATGTCAAAAAATTAAGGAATGGTACCATATTGGTAGAAGTACAAAATAAAAAACAGGCCAAAACTCTACTTCAACTACAAAAATTGCATGAAACAAACATCAAAGCTTATCCACACCAAACACTAAACTACTCCAAAGGAGTCATAAAAAACCAGGAAATCTCCGTCTGCACAACAGAAGAAATCAAAACAGAACTAAAAAACCAAGGGGTCACAGATGTAAAAAGAATCACATTTAAAAAAAAAGGAGAGGTAATATATACAAACACTTATATATTAACATTCAATTATCCTCAAATACCAGAGACCATCAATATAGGTTATGAAAGAACGAAAATAGAACAATACATTCCAAAACCTTTACAATGCTACAACTGCCAAAAGTTTGGACATAATAAAGACCAATGTCTAAGATTCTTCACATGTGGAAACTGCAGTGAAAAAAACCCAGACCACGATGAAGAAGACTGTCCAAATAAAACCAAATGCACAAACTGTCAAGAAGAGCACCACTCTCACTCAAAACAGTGCAAAATATATAAGCAAGAGAAGGAAATAATAACAATCAAATATCAAAAAAATATAACCTTCCAAGAAGCCCGCAAAGAAGTCACAAATCGCACCAAAAACTCATATGCCACAATAACCCAACAAGCAAACAAAATGTACAACTACAATGAACTAAACCTTGCTCCAGAAATTGCAAACCTAGCAAAAGAACTAAAGAACATACTTGAAGAATTAAAATCTTTTTTATCAGAACTGAAAATAAATTCTAACAGCCAAATAAAAGTCAGAAACGAACAACCCAGTATAAAAGAAAACGAAACAAAGGAAATCAGAAAAACTTCCATCAATATTGAGGAATCAATCTCTAAAGAAATGAAACCTCCTCAATTATCAAAACGTGAAAGATCCAAGTCACTAACAAGGACAAAAACAGATGTTAAAAATAAACACACAACAACAGAAAAAATGGAAATAGAACAGAACAACAAAAAAACTACCCCCCAAAAACAAAATGACAAACAAAAAACAGAATTAGTATTAATTGAAAATGAAAATAAATTTGAACTAGTTGAAACTGGTAGCCAAAAAAGACAGTCAAGACAAAGTAAATCTAAAAGTCCCAGACCAAAACCCAAAAAAAGCCTCTCACCAGAAACAAGAAACAGACCATCCACTTCCAAAAGAAACACCCAAACTAACATCGAAACTATGGACGTAGACATAAACACCAACAGTCCAAAACCAAAAGAAAATATAAACCATGACTAACAAAATCCTACAGTGGAACATAAGAGGATTAAAAATTAATATCGAAGAAATGCAAATACTTATCAAATCCTTATGTCCTGCAATAATTTGCCTACAGGAAACACACTTAAAAGAAAATGACAAAATTAACATAAAACACTACTCAATATACAACCACATAAACAAATTATCATGCAAAGCCACCGGTGGATCATCAATACTGATAAACGAAAACATTCCACACAGCAAAGTGAACTTAAAAACAAATATGCAAGCTGTTGCAATAACTGCAACACTACACAAAACAGTAACCCTATGCTCACTCTATATACCACCAAATGAAACAATAAACGAAACAGAATTAAACAATATAATCAAACAACTACCTAAACCTTTTCTACTGTTGGGAGACTTCAATAGTCACAATATATGGTGGGGCAGTAAAAAAAACAACAAAAGAGGCCAAACCATAGAAAAAATAATTAACCAAAATGATCTATGCCTACTCAACAACAAAGAGAATACATATATGCACCCACCAACGGGAACCCTATCAGCAATCGATATAACACTATGTGACCCAACTATATACATGGATTATAGCTGGAGAACACATAAGGATACATGCGGAAGTGACCACTTCCCAATCATAATAGAAAACGAGAATCCCAAGCCAGAAGACAAAACACCCCGCTGGAATTTACAAAAGGCAAATTGGGAAAATTTCCAAAATACATGTCAATACAGATTAATACCTGAAGCGAATCCTGACTTAGAACACATCACATATTTCAGCAACACCCTACTCACAATAGCCGAGGAGAACATACCAAAAAGTTCCACTACTACAAAATATAACAAACCCTGGTACAATAAAGAATGCAAAGAAGCTATAAGAGCCAGACGTGCAAACCTAAGGAAATTCAAAAACAGTCCAACGAAAGAAAATTTGGACACCTATAAAAACAGCAAAGCCAAAGCACGGAAAACTATCAAAGAATCAAAACGGAACTCGTGGAAAGACTATGTAACAAAAATTAATCAAAACACAAAACACAAAAAAGTATGGGAGATGGTCAGAAAAATAGCAGGAAAAAATACAAAGAACCCTATTAAACACCTTATATGCGACAACACAAAGATTACCGACAAACAAAATATCGCAAATAAATTAGCAGAACAATTCTCAATGAACTCATCATCAAAAAACCAAAATAAAAAATTCCAAGCTATAAAGAAAAATGAAGAAAAAATAAAAATAAACTTCAAATCAAAAAATGAAGAAAACTACAATCAATTATTCAACAGTGCAGAACTAGAGGAGGCAATAAACAAATCTCCCGATACAGCAGTCGGCCCCGACGAGATCCATTATCAATTCCTCAAAAAACTACCAAAACCATCACTGGACTACTTATTACAAATTTACAATGAGATATGGATAACTAACAACATTCCAAAAAACTGGAAGCAGGCAACAGTAATCCCAATACCCAAACCAAAAAAAGACCATACAAACCCAACAAACTACCGACCCATTGCACTAACTAGTTGTTTGTGCAAAACTTTTGAGAGAATGATTAACGAAAGGTTAAATTGGTACTTGGAAAGCAAAAATCTAATTACAGAAAGCCAGTCGGGTTTCAGGAAAAATAGAAGCCCCACCGATCACTTAATAAAACTGGAAACACGCATAAGAGAAGCATTTGCAAAAAAAGAACATCTAATAGCAATTTTTTTTGACATGCAAAAGGCGTATGACACCGCTTGGAAATACGGAATCCAAAAAGACCTGTATGAACTAGGACTTAGGGGTAGAATGCCAGAAATTATCAGAAATTTCTTAACAAATAGAAACTTCCAAGTACGGATGGACAACACTTATTCAGTCCAAAAAGATCAAGAAATGGGGGTCCCCCAAGGCAGTATCCTGTCTGTCACCCTCTTCAACATTAAAATAAACAATATCATAAAAAACATAGACCCAGGAATTGAAAACGCCCTATACGTGGACGACCTACTTATATACTACCAATCTAAATATATACAAACAGCCGAACGCAAACTACAACTCTGTCTGAATAAAATAAACAAATGGGCCATAGAAAATGGATTTACATTCTCAGAGGAAAAAACTAAATGCATCCACTTTTGCAAATTACGAAAATTCCACCACGACCCCAACCTGAAACTGGATAACAAGAACATCCCACTCACCGACCAACATAAATATTTAGGTATTATATTCGATAAAAAATTGAACTTTATACCGCATATAAAATATTTAAAAGCAAAATGCCAAAAGACAATGCAATTGATCAAAGTCCTAGCACACACCGATTGGGGTGCAGACAAAGTCACATTATTGAAATTATACCAAACTCTAATCAGATCTAAAATGGACTATGGATGCTTCATCTATGGAGCAGCAAGGAAGTCCTACATAAAAGAACTAAATACAATCCATCATCAAGGATTAAGATTAGCCTTGGGAGCATTTAGAACCTCTCCAGTAGAAAGCCTCTATATAGAGGCCCATGAGCCTCCACTGATTCTAAGACGACAGAAGTTAGCGCTACAATATTACCTAAAGCTGGTATCGTGTCCAACAAATCCTGCATACCAATGTACCCTCCACCCACAATACACACATCTCTTCAACAAGAAAGAAAATATCATCAAGCCCTACAGCCTCCGGATAAAAAACCTTCTCACAGAAGCCCAAATGGACATTACAAAAATACATAAATATAACAAATCAAAAACTCCACCCTGGATGATCAAACAACCACACATAATATTAAAATTAAATAAATATCCCAAAACGAAAACCCACCCATCAACCTTCCATGAAGAACTACTTATCATCCAGAATACATACAAAGAATATACACAAATTTACACTGACGGATCAAAAGATGGAGATAAAGTAGGATGCGCAGCCATCCACAAAAAAATAAAACTAAAGAAAAGGCTCCCAAACGAATCTTCTATTTTCAGCGCAGAAGCAACAGCCATAGATTTGGCACTGAATATAATAACCAATGATGACCATCAAAAATATATCATATTTACTGACTCACTTTCAATACTCATATCTCTAAAAGAAAAAAAAATGACAAACCCACTTATTACAAAATTGCTAAACAAAATAGATGCCATAACCATGAAAAAAAACATTATCTTTTGCTGGATACCAAGCCATATCGGCATATACATGAATGAACAAGCAGATAAGGCAGCAAAGGAAACTCTGCAACAAAACCACATAAGTGGAAAAATCCCCTATACAGACCTAAAGACTAAAATAAACACATTTTTGAAGAGAAAATGGCAAGAAAACTGGAGCTCATGCACCAAAAACAAACTATTCCAAATAACACCAAATATTGGAACGAGAAACACCAAAAAGTTAACAAGAAAGGAAGAGGTAGTAATGACCAGACTGCGAATAGGTCACACTCACATCACCCACTCACATCTACTAAAAGGGGAGGAGACACCAAACTGTATAACGTGTCAAGAACCCTACACAATACACCATATACTGACAAACTGCATTGACCTTGAACAAATCCGAACAAAGTATTACCAAGAAAAAAATCTGAAAACAATATTAAACAAGATTGATCCCCAAAAAATTATCAATTTTCTGAAAGAAACTAAAATATACTCAAAAATATAAGGAAAGACCCCCCCCCCCCAAAAAAAGAAAAACCTTAAGAAGAACAAACCAATATTTAACACAACATAACGAACCTTTCGGCATTAAATGACCCCAAAGTGGTTGATATGCCGTAAAACAGAACAAACAAACAAACAAACAAACAAACTTTCATACTTTTCATCTTTTTTTTCATTTTTTTCTTTCATACTTTTCATCCTTTTTTCATTTTCCCCCTTTCTTTCTTCATTTTCCCCCTTTCTTTCTTCATTTTTTTCTTTTATCCTTTTTTCATTTTCCCCCTTTCTTTCTTCATTTTTTTCTTTCATCCTTTTTTCATTTTCCCCCTTTTTGTCTTCATTTTTTTCTTTCATACTTTTCATCCTTTTTCATTGTACCCCTTTCTTATTTTTTTCCGTTAGTTTTCTAATATCTTTTTTCATCTAGTATTTATATATTTTTCCTGCTATAAAAATTTGTTTACTAATATAAAAAAAAATTCAAACTTATAATTTTTTTTCTTTTCAAATATTTAAATATTTAAATATATCTCCTTTTCTTTCTTTCTTCTCTGTCAAAAAGATTTCGTTTTTGTCTTTTTTCTTTCTTTCTTTCTAGTGTGGATGCTCTTATCTTAATGTTCATTATTTCTGTAATTCAATATTTTTTCAAATGTTTAAAAAAAAATTGAACTTTTAAAACTGTTTATTAAACGCTTCTCTGAGAATTTCTTCATCATTTCACAGCCTTTGCGTTTTTTCAACTCGTATTTTAATTGCCGAGCACAAATCTGTTATAGTCCCATAAGAATCTGGAAGGAAAACTCAACTTGATATTTAATGCAAACAAAATATATTGAACAGAAAACTAAACAAATAAATTGTGTGGTTATACGTTAGTAAGACTGCCATGTATGTGTGACACAGCATTTATTTTAGCGGAAGTTTCGTGGGAATATTTAATTCACAAGTGGTCCTCAGTCGCATGTATATCTCGATCAGTAGAGATGTTGACATTAGGATTTTACTGTTCTTGCAGGGAGGTGTCAAGGTCCTCTTACATACAATACCTGGTATTCTCAAATGGTCACCCATCTAATACTGAACATGCTCAACATTGCTTAACTTCGATGATCTAATAAGAACTGGTGTGTCAACGTGATTATGCTGTATATAGACTGTCAAGTGTGCATAGCTTGTATGTAATTTGCATGCTAACACCAAGAGACATATTCTTCTGTAATTCTTGTAGCTAATTCAATTTATTTGGCATAGCTTAAAACATTACATGTTTCGTCGCTGTTAAGAAGGGCACAAGAAGAGAGAGGAAAAAAGAAGGGAAAACAAAGAGGGAGAGAAGGAGGGGTGCTGTGAATTTAGACGTTCAGAAATACAGTTTACCAGCACTTGTCTAACTTCATCTTGAACTGATCTGTTGTTGGACAACCTCAAGCGGCAGTCTATTCCAGGGAGCCAATATGCAGATGGAAAGTGCGGCTTTTTGTTGGTTTAGCTGAAATCTCCAATGAAGCAGCTTCAGATCATGTCCTTTCAGTTCATGTTCAAGTGCCAGGGTGAAATGAAGATCCCGAGGGAAGTCGTAATGGCTGTGAAGGAGGTTACAGAATTCCATGAAAGAAAGAGTTCTATCATTATCTATAGGGTAGACACACCATAACAGAATGCAACTAAGAAAAACAAAATGATTGCGAAAATAGCATCTATATTTTTTTTATTCATCAATCACTGTCATTTCTTGCTAAAACATACAAATTACGTTGGACATAAAATATGCGGAAAAGAGTAAAATTGTTCAAGAAAAGTTTTACCTGTTTATTAGTAAAAAAAGAAATTGCAATTTTTTTTTTTAACATTTTTATAGTATTTAGACCAATAATCTCTTTTATTCTGCACTATCTATCAAACTCTAACTCGTCCTATCACCTAAGTGTTTCATTCACCAAAGTAATATTTCATATACATTACATGAAAATAGTGTCTATATATAGACACTATTTTCATGTAATGTCTATAAAAAAAATACTTTGCAAGGATGCAATATAGGTAAAATATTTTTGCTTGTTTTCTTTTCCTTATAAGGGAAATGGTTTCCATAATGTTTTATTGTTAAAGTGTTTTTTATTCAATAAGTCTGAAGAAAGGCTGTTCCTGTAAAAATTTTCAAACGACATAATGTTTGAATTTGTCCAAATAGTCTTCAAACAATTGTAACTAACAATGAAATATAAATTCTAATGTTTTACAAAATATGGAAATATTGGACTAAGCTATGTGAAAAAGAAACTTCTAAGAAAGTTTACAGCTCGAAATAATTTTTTTTTTTTTTTTTTACTAATGAGTCACCACTTATTAAGGCTGAAAGCCGCTCAAGGATAGGGTAAAGTGAAAGTTTGTATTTCCTTTTTAAGGATGCAAACAACATTAATTTCATTTTACTCTTAACTGATGAAGATAAATTTTATGCCTCCTCTCACCCAAAAAATAATGTAAAATATATATATATATAAGGTGATGTAGTTTGCTTAAAACATTGTGTCTAATATGTATATATCGAGAGATCATAGAATACTGTAACAATGCAACAAATTGTAATATGATGGTGTTGAGAAAGAGGGCAAAAACAAGTGATTTTTTTTTTCTGAATTAAATCTAACTTAATTTAACCTTAATTCTACACTAATGTGTGTTAATGTGTTCGATTATAGTAAAAATCTCTTTATTAAATGGTGGGTGTATATTAAAATGCTGAAAATATTTTTTATTTCAAAAACAATATTAGTGCTTACTAGCAAAGGTACCCACACTTTGCACGAATATCTTTGCTGTACGCTCAGGTAATTGCTTCGCTGTCGCCCTTGCAGTAAGTGGATGTTGTAAGAGCAGCTATGTCTTAAGGTGTTTCAAATGTTTTAAGTACCTGCTGAGGTGATTGAAATCCAACTATGAACTTTAAAGCAAATAGCTTATATCAAAGTGGACACATTGTTACACATAGAAATTGAAACAATCACAAAGTGATTTGATTCAAATTCACAACAAAGTTGGCTGACCCCCAGGATAGGTGTAAGAGTTTATGAAGAGTCGCACCAAATATGACCTTGACCTTTGACTTTGAAAAAGGTGTGCACCATCGCTGGGTCGGAGACCATCATGTCAGGTTTGGTAAGGATCAGTCCAGTAGTATGGGCTGTAAGAGAGTTGTGTACAGACGCACACAAACGCTATTACTTTATATATAAGTCCACATGGATTTCAAGAGATTTATTACCAGCATATATATATATATATATAATGGATTTTTTAGCTTGTTAAAAGCAGACAAAAGTTAGAGCCTGTTTACTTCGAATGAGTGGTTTATGTAAATTTGATGGTGTTTGAATTTGTGCTCATTTTTGCAATAAATGCTGATCCCTATTAATCCAAAAATTTGCATTGAACAAATACCATAATACTTACTTCACTGTACCTTATCATAACCAAGGTAGATGCAAAATTTCAGTCAGATCAGTGCAGTAGTTTCCAAGAAAAAGTAGAATAGACAAAGAAAAAATATATAAGGAAGAGAGAAAGAGAACAAACGATACATACATTAGATTTGATGAAATATTTGACAGTTTCTGAATACTATTAAAAGAAACAAAATATTAAGATTGTTAAAAATGTACTAGTTTATATAGGCAACGTTTTTGTCAATGATATCTTCAAAGTATAGTGTGTGTGTATATATATATATATATATATATATATATATATATAATGTTTTATGGACTGTGGCTTCCAACAATGTTATTGTTTATTTAGCAACGAGGGGTATTTCATCTACTAGTCTGCAAGTGTCACTGGATCAAAGTACTAATAGATGTTTATACTTCCAGCCAGGTGGGTGTTTGTGCCAATCTACTGGGTCTGTTCTTTTGGTTAGGTGTTATGTCCAGTACTCAGGACCTGATATTTAAAATTATATCCTAGAAGCATTTATGTAAGAAAATTAGACTCTTTTTGTATGTTTCTTCAGGATTCCTGACTACTAGCCCAGTCTAATTTCACTAAACCAACAATGGCAAAATGGTATATATGTATACACTGAATGTCTTAACTTTTTTTTTTGCACTATTTTTTCTCTGTCTTCATTCTCCTGCTGGTTCTTCTAAACACTCACAGTTTGTTTTTTTCCTTCTATTTTTCTATATGACACCTACATTTAATATTCTATGTCTATAACCCTATTGTCATTATTGGTTTAGTATTGTTAGACTGGCTCGTGTCTAGGATAGATATGAGATAATGTTTTGATCGTTTGTTATAAAATTCTGATTTTAATGAATACTTGCATAAGACGACATTTAGAAATTAAATATATAAAACCTCCATGATATATCATAATTGCACTGACACATTGGTCTTTTTTTTTTCTTCTTTTTTTTTTTGTATACATGGGAGTCACACTTATCAAGGCCCAGAGGCCACTCGAGGATAAGGGTTATTTTGTGTACAGTAATCAATGGGATAATATCGTAGTAATCGTTTGTAATGGAGATTTGATAAATTGGATCACTTAAGAGGGCGGTTTATCAGGAATTTGTTTATGTTGACTTGAAGACATCCAAGTTGTAGTCAGGTGGGAAACAGGCAAACGGAAGCGAGTTCCACAGGCGTGCAGTTCTAAGAAAGAAGCTTTGTTCATGGAATCTACATCTTGATTTAGACACAGATAGAGTTGGGAAAATCATTAACAGTGGTTTCAGCTAGACTGGTGTTTTTTGTGAAAGATTGGTGAGGGGGGACTAGAGATTGGAGCGCAGATGAACACTTGCCATGGAAGTAACGATAAAACAAAGACAGGCTTGCAACATCTCTTCTGTGGGAGAGAGGTTGCAAGGAAGAGAAAAGGGTATCCCCCCACTAAGCTATGAAGTCTATTTTGTACTCTGTTAAGGCAGGATAAGCTGTTTCATCAGATCACTGAAGTTAAGAAAGATTGAGTCTGGCCAGTATCAGATGGGTGATATTGAGGAATACCAAGTACTGTACATAGGAGGACATCAACACTTTCAGCAGCTTCTGCATCCCAACTGGCCTCCAGCTATCTTGACCTTGTCCTGCCGCTGGATCAAGTCAGTTGAGACAAGAGTGGGTGGCTGGCTATATGGAAACCAGTTTCATTTTTAAAACAAACTCCCAGCGTGAGTCATCCATCATCACTATGGTCTTCATCATTCCAATATATGAACCACAACTTATTTTTTTTTTAATTCAACTTTATTATCAAAATTTATTTGGAAAATAAAACCAAAAGGAAAGACCCCCGCAGTAATAAATGTTTTTAAAAATAATTGGAAGAAACATATCAGTAGAATCAGGGAAGCACGTAGCAGGAAGAGAATTCCAAAGACTAGCTGTTCGAGGGAAGAAACTATTATAGAAATCTTTCTGGCATCTAGGGACCTTAATAGTGAAGGGGTGTGATTTTGCAGCTAAGCGGGTTTGTTGGGGATATGTACGTCGAAGGGGCACAAGTGCAATGAGTTTATCAGAGCACATTTCATTAAAATATTTGTAAAACAGGCACAGAGATGCATATTGCGGTGATGGGACAGGGGTTGGAGCCTAGTTGACAAAGTGGGACCTATTAGATTGAAAACTTTTTTTTGGACCCTATCAAAGAGGGAGAGACTAGTGGTAGATGCACCAGCCCAGATGTGGCAATAATACTCCATGCATTGGCGAATGGTGGCTTATAGAGGTACAGAATACTCTCAGGTGTGAGTAGTCTTCTAGTCAGCATAAAATAATATTAAACCTTATATCTAGAATTTTTATTCCAATTTTTGGTCAAATCTATTGCATGATTTTGAATCTAGAATATGTTTTAAAATTTAAGGCTTAAGATTAAGCAGATCTTAAGAAGAAATTTAAATCCAGGGAATTTTGCTTAATTGGTATTTAATATGTCTATGGATGAAAAGTAATGCAAATCTGAAATATTTAATTTTTCAAATGGAAGGTTGCACCTATATTATGCTGCTGCTGCTACTACTACTACTACTGCATGGTTTTACGTCTTCTGTTTCCAGATCCTGGGATTGGACACCTTGTGTTTCTATTAGTGTTGATGGCTGCTCTCTAGATGTTTTGTGATGTGTAGCCTTGATATTGTCAAGCCATCGCTTCTTTGGTCGGATGCAATATTTGCCTTTTACATCGAAGGACAGCATTCTATGTTGCCAAAGTTTGTCATCCAGTCTCTTCACATGCCGAAACCATCTCAGTCTTTCGTGTCTTAGCGTAACTTCCAATTATATTCCTAAAAAAAGAAAAAAAAAACCCTTCAAAATACTCCAGAGCAAGTGAAATTTAGGGAATCTACATATTAATACCGTAGTACCTTTAACGTATGTACATGACTGTCATAGCTTCAAGATTATAAATTATTTGATTGTGAGATCCTATTTATTAAAGGAGGATAAGGTAATTATCTACTATGAACATTAAATTAGCATATCTATGACTAATTTAATGTTCATAGTATGTTTTCAACTTCTATCCTTTTTAATAAATAGGATCTCCCAATCGCCAAAGACGCAATGTTAAAAAAAAAATTTCTCTTTTGAGTCATACATGAAACTAAAATATACCTTCTTGGTTTTCTGGCTAAGATTTGAGGGTAGTATATGTTCTGTCTATTTTACCAAGTACTCTAAACACTGCGCCACATGTAATTGTAAAAGTGATATTTTTCTGAAGGTTGAAGGTTCAATTCTCAGTGTGGGCGACCAAAAAATACAATTGCAAATTACTTAGGACCTTTATCCAGTCATGGCTGATGGAACGAGAGCATGCTACCTCCGTGAAATAAATAAAGGGTTCCGTTCAAAATTCCATCCAAATTCCTGAGTTCAACAGAAACATTCCTGATTTTGACAAGATGTACTTGAAGACAGTCGGAGATTATATCGATTGAAATGTGAAAATGACACCCAAGGTGAGAACAATAGTCTGAAAACTCCAAATAATACGAATAACCAATCCTTATCTCAAAAACCTAGAAATGTCTCACTCCTTATTTTTATTATTTTATTTATTATTTTTTACACCAAAAATTTTTTTTGGCAAAAAAAAAACTAAGGAACACCAGGTTTGTATTACAATCCACAGAGCTAAGAAAAAGTTGTCAAAAAACAAATATATAGCAAATAAATATTATCAAAGGCAAGATAAGTTACTTTTTTTTTATCTAACTGAGAGAGTTTTTAGTGTTTTTATTTAATGGAAAATGTTTATTCGATTCGAAAAACACGTAATATTGAGCGCTATCGGAGAACAAGGAAAAAAATAGCTGCAATGTTTCTTTACATCTTTAAGTCTCAATAATCATTCCAAAAAAAGGAATAAAACAAAATGGTGGCAGTAACCCACCCAATAAATGTTACCGTGATATTTATTGGGTGGGTTTCTTTCTACCACCATTTTGTTCTGTTTCTTTGTCGAGACTTCAGAGACTTCACGGCCATTTTTTCTTGTTCTTTGTTAGCACTCAATATTGTTTTTCGAACAGAATAAACATTTTAAAAATAAATAAATACACTAAAACTTATTCAGATAGGTGAAAAAGTAACTTATCTTGTCTTTGGTAACATTTATTTGTTATATAGTTGGTTTTTTTTGACAACTTTTTCATGCCTCTGTGGATTGTAAAACAAACTCTGAATACCTATTTGAGATGGTAGATTTGTCAATTTTGTGACAGCAGCACTATGGAAACGGCACTAACCTTGTGTGGGTTTCACCAGCTTCCTCCAAAGAAGGAACTTCCATGGGAATATGAAATTCACAATCGAGATATGTAGCATTCCATCATGGTAGCATTCCATCAAGCAGTCTTCAAGAACACTCGGCAGACTTGTCTGAAGGACAGAAGATGCAGGAGGAAAGAGCACCAACTAGCCCCAGCCCCAAATCGAAACCAGACCCTAATCTGTAGTTGTTGCAGGTGAGCCTGCTTATTCCACATTGGACTCATCAGCCATGAGCGTGTCTACAGAAAACGTGGACAGGCTCCTTCCTAGATCTTCATTCGCAAAGTCAAGTCATGGTAGACATAATTATGTTTATTTTTTTTTGCATTTGTGTTCTCACTCACAGAGTGATTCGTACGTGCTTCGGTAAGAAAACGTGCGTTATTGCTGTTTGTGGCCAATCTCATTTCCCACAATGGTCCTGGATATGACCTTAAACTATATCCAGTGGTGAGGGCCAACTTGCGGGCTTTGGGGAGTGTGGAGTCACCCTTTAATTGCCATTGCTCCCAGGTACACTCTGACTCGGAGTGGTAGTACCTGTTAGTCCCAACTATGGGTCAAATAGAAACTGACTTGAAAACAAATATATTCTATTAAAAAAATTTTCTTCAAAATCTTTGGATTCGGCATTAAATAACCTGAAAAGGGTTGATATGCCGTAAAACAAAACCAACCAACCAACCAACCATTTCCCACAAAATATTGAGTTTTGCTAGAGAAGTCACCAAGAGAAGTCATATATTTCCCACCTCTAGAAAGGAAATTCATGAACTCCTTTCCATTTCTATAGTACATTTATGCCGACTGAATCAATCTGTCTTATGATTTTATTTTCATTAGTGATGGGATGATTCCAATATTTTTACTGATTTCGATACAATTATCGATTTTCTTCTAAATTCCCGATTCTGATACGATTACTGATTCTAATTCTTTTTAAATTTCTAAATAGTTGCTGTTGGGGGGAAAAAAAATGAAATGAAAAAATGATTATGAAACTGCAGCACTAACCTTTTTATCTGTGACTAAACCTAAATGTAGATTCCATGAACAAAGCTTCTTTTTTAGAACTGCACACCTGTGGGACACTCTTCCGTTTGTCTGCTTTCCAGTTGACTATAATATGGCTGTTTTCAAGTCCAGCGTAAACAAGTTCTTGATCCGTTCCCCTTAAGTAATCCAATTTACCAAAATTTACACTACTAACAATTACTACGATATTGTCCCATTAACTACTGTATACTCTTTTACCCTTATCCTCGAGTGGCCTCTGGGCCTTGATAAGTGACGACTCCTTTGTAAAAAAAAAAAAAAAAAAAAAAAAAAAGCACTAACCCTAGGTAGGTTAACCAGCTTTCTCCGAAGGAGGAAATTTCATGGGAGTGAAATTCACAAGTGATCCCCAGTTGCATGTATATTCCTGTTAAGGGATATGATGATGTTAATTTTTTTTTTTTTTTTTTTTTTTTTTTTTTTTTTTTTGCAACTCTTGCAGGGAGGTGTCGACCTCCTCCTATGTGCAGCGCCTGGACTTCCCAAATTGGTGACCCATCTGGTACTGACCAGGCTCACTGTTGCTTAACTTCGGTTATCTAATGAGAACTTTACAACGTGATTATGCCGTACATTTCATTAATGTTATAAAAATATTTAATAGTTCTTATGTAGCTTCGATTATATCATAAATGCAGAGCATGGCATTCATAGGTAACCATAGGATATGCGTATCAATACAGAGCATGATGCACGTGGATAGATGTACGATATTAGTGAATTAATATATAGATTAATACAAGCTACAACCACTATCAAAAATTTCCCCCACTCTCCATCTGTTCCTAAATCTAAATGCAGATTCCATGAATAAAGTTTCTTTCCTAGAACTGTCTGCCTGTGAAACACTCTTCCACTGGCCTGCTTCCTGGCTGACTACAATATCATAACTTTCAAGTCCATTGTAAATAAGTTTGTGTTGAACCGTCCCCATAATTAATCAAATTCTACCCAACTTACACCTTTAACGATTACTACACTACCGCCTTACATTCATTAATCTTTATCCTCGAGTGGCCTTTAGGCCTTGATAAAAACATTATATATTATTATAGCTATTATTGTAAATTTAACATCAAATTTAGGCATCCCCCCCCCAAAAAAAAAGACATCCCTAATACCAATGAGTCGGTGTTCTCAACTAGTTTTTTGTAAAATTGTTTGAGTTTTTGTTTTAATTATTTGTATTTCATAATGTTTTAAAATTGTTAATTTCATAAAAATTTGCAACGGTTCATTGGTAGCTTCAGTTAGTCATCATGATAGTTTTGGGGGGTGGAGCCCACCAATCTGGATGATGCTCCTCAACTTGCATCTATAAAAAACAAACAGATGATGAGTTATATCATCGATGCAAAATGTGACGGATAGATTTTGATAGTATTCCTTTATTTTGTCTTTTAGTTCTCACATCCCATGAGCGATATTTGCAACAAAGAGAGAAGAATTGCTATTTTCTCGGTCGGAATCTATTCATTTAACATTGTGGTTCCCAACCTTGTTTTTGCTCTGCACCCCTCAAGAAATTTTCCTCAAACTTTGCACTCTCTAAAATTGTGTCTAAGGATAAGCTTTACAAATTTCAACGAATATTTTATCAAAAGAAAATATTAACTTTACTCTTGAAAGACTCCTAAAAACAATAAGACTAAAATGAAAGCAAGAAGTTACTACTTTGCAAAAGAAAACAAAAAAGAAAACCCACAAAAGAGTAAAAATGGCCAAATTTTTATGTAAACTTTTCTTGCGTCCTTTGGAATATCTTTTTGCACTCTCAGTGGATACAAGCATCCCAGGTTGAGAACTCCTGATCTAACACTTATCATTGGTTAGTTTTTGATATTGAAGTAATTTTTATTTATTTATTTGCGGACTGTTATCCACATCTTCATAGTTGTTGTTTCATGACGTTTCGACCAACTCATCCTCTGACCTTCATCAGGTGATTAACTGCAACGAGATAGGAATGTTGAGTGTCTTAACTGTATCCTCCGTAATTACTGCCTTCCATAGTTGTTGTTGTCTCACCAAAGCACAGTGGATAGAGGCATTCAAACTCTACGGTTCCAGATGAGTATTGTCTGAAGATAGTGGTTTCGATCCTACCCAAAGCCAGCCAGAGGATTAGTTGGCCAAAACATGGTGAGACAACAACAACTATGGAAGGCAGTAATTACTGAGGATACAGTTAAGAGACTCAGCATTCCTATCTCATCGTGGTTAACCACCTGATGAAGGCCAGAGGAATAGTTGGTCGAAACGTTGTAAAACAACAATAACTATGAAGATGAGGATAACAGTTTGCAAATCAATAAATAAATATAAAAATTACTTATCTCAAAGGATTTCAATAATTAAAAAGTATATAATTTTTATTTATTTATTTCATGTTTTACACTTCTGACACCAAGTAGTTTAATGCCTTGTCTAGAGCGATTTCTATTTTTAAAAAAAGGGGGGGGGGTAGTATAATAAATTCTGCAATGCTTTCCACTGGAATCTTTATTGTTTAAAATAATAATCCCTTTGCAATAATGTCTGTCGGGTTCGATTAATAAGAAATGACTTCTTTAAAAAATAATCATTATTTTCAGTTAAATATTTTGTTAAAATAAATAGAATGATTGTCTCTTCTTTATTGAAAATTGTAGCAATTTAATTTTTTTCAAACAATATTTTGTTGTCTTACTTTAAAAATGATTGTCAGCTGAATATTCTTCAAATCAATGAAATAAATTTTGTCACTAAAAATTTTTTTAAAAACTAACTTAACGATAGAATTTGATTTTCGAACAATATATATATGTGTGTGTGTGTGTTTTATTATTTCAACCTCGGGTGTATTAACTTAATTCATTACAAGTTGTTTCAATAAACGGGATAAAGATTACTCGTCCATATCTTCAGATGGTTTACGTTAAAACTTAAGCTTTTAACTTAAACCATCTGAAGATATGAACAGGTAATTTTTATCCTGCTTATTGAAACAACTTGTAATGAATGAATACACCCGAGGTTGAAATAATAATAAGAAAACGTATTGGGCACTTTCCTTGTTTTTTTTTTGTTTTGTTTTTTTTACCAAATATACCTCTTATATATATATATATATATATATATATATATATAAATTTCAGTGGAAATTATTTTTTTTTTTTCAATTATATTTCACATTTTATTTATACCAATCCTTTAATTTATGAAGCTCAATGTAATTACAGGGCATATAACAAATAAATGATAAAAGTCTATATTCCAAATCTCAAGATGTTGACCATCTTACAATTTATTCTTTTAAGTACGTTGACATGCACAATTCTTTTCAAATTTTGTAATCATGCCCATATGCATTTTCTTTTCTTTTGATGAATTGATAGGTGCTTTTTCTGACGAGTTAAGGGCAGAATAAATTCATTGATTGATATAATAATTAAATGAATGATTTTATGCTATGAAACAGGTGCTGTCAAGAATTGTGCATGTCAACTTACTTTAAGGGATAAATTGTAAGATGGTCAAAAACTTGAAATTTGGAATATAAACTTTTGTCATTTATTTGTTATATATCAATTATGTATTTTATATACTTGTTTTATTATTTGATATTTTCATTTTTCACGGGTGCAAGTAAAAGAAGTAGGTATAGCAGACAAGCCTCGTTCTGAAATTCGGAAAACTTAGGTCAAAAACCGGTGAAGCTACCGAAAAGTAACCCTTTGAATGAAGATGGATACAAATATTTTTTAAATCAATTTCTTAATTTTACTTAAAAACAAAATGTATTAATATATAAACAATATATTTTTAGAAAATAATTTCTTAACTTTAATTAAACATAGATTGTAAGCATATAGAAATTTTTTTGAAAATAATTATTGAAAAATATTACAAAGTGTACATACTTGGTTCTTTGAGATAATAGGGGCGCTTCCGAACCCCTCTCCCAAAAAAGACAACAAACTTAAAAAACGATGTTAGTTTTTTTTTACTTATTTTAAAGTGCTTTTTTAAAGTTTGAAACACAAGTAGTGGCTAGTTTTTAACTTGAACAACAAGAACACATGGCGGAAATTCTTCAGAGTTTTAATGTATTGTAATGCTTTTATTGGTGTAGCACCAATGTCAGATGTCACATGACCTAACTTTTTAGATTTTTCAGAATAAGGCTCGTCTGTTAGACCTACTTCTTTTACTTCACCTTTTCATGTTTCAGATGATTTTTTTTTACATCCGCTTCAGAAATTTTGTGGAAAGAGTTGATCTCGAAATGACTTCTGCAAATCGTCTCTTTCCACAAAATTTCTGAAGAGGATGTAAAAAAAACTGTCCGAAACGTGAAAAATGAAAATATCAAAAAAAAAGAAAAACAAGCGTAATTGCTGGTGACCCCACTCATTTAAATATGCATTTTTTCTTGTTTTGAAATCCCTGTACCCCTTTTACATGTATATTTTTATCGTCTGATCTCATTTTTTTTTTTTTTTTTTTTTTTTTTGATACTTGCTGAGTTAAATCAAAACATTAAAAAATAAAAATGTTGAAAAAAATTATATTGTATGGACTCGTTATGGAATATAATTTTCATACAAAAAAAATCACTTAATTTGATCAAGTAGTTTTTTTTTTACAGAGGAAAATCAAATTTTAATGAGATCGATCGTGTCGCAGCTATCTTGCATATTTCACGAACGAGGAGGGGGTGCCTTTAAACGAAAAAGTGATTAACAAAGGACAAAATTTTTAAATTAAAAAAGGACACAGAAAAACTCTGTAAAATAAGTGAAAAAAAGTAAAATATTTATCTAGGTATTTTTTCTGCCTATGTTTCAAAATAATCTCGTCAAATTTTGACAAACTTTAAGCGGTGATTGGAGTTATCTCACTTGGCACCACCCTCCTCGTCTGCAAAATATGCAAGATGGACATGACGCAATCGATCTCATAATCATTAGATTTTCCTCTATAAAAAAAAAAATCTACTTGATCAAATTGAGTGATTTGTTTTGTGTAAAAACTTAATTCCATAACGAATACGTACAATATAATTTTTCAATATTTTCATTTTTTAATGTCTTGATTTAATTAAACTAGTACCGTTTTTTAAATATGCGTGAAAAGGGTGATATGAACACTAAATGCCTTAGCATATAAAATAATTGTATTACACATAAATGAACCATTCCTATTTATTAGAATTTGTCATTTAAAAAGATTTCAGAATAAGTATAAAATAATGATTTATGTATTTTTTAATTTTCGCATGTAATTGACATTTTTCAGTTTTTCTATAATTAATATTCGTTAAATATGATAGCGTTTTTTTTTTGTTTTTTTTTGTTTTTCTTTAACTTGTAAAAGGATATTTTATAATTCTGTTAAAAATTGTGGAAAGAAAAAATGATTTGAGAAAGAAAACATTTTCATTTTACTGGAATAATTTTCACCATTTTTTAAAAAAATGTTTGTATTTGCTGTGCTACTACTGTTTTTTTTTATGTTTTTTTATTTTATTAGAATTATGTTCATCTATATTCCTTTATGCATATATGTTTATATAATAATGATTATAATATTAATAATTTTTACAAAAATCTGTAGTGACAGCATAGACTGGCACCATACCAAATAGTCGTAAAGCCACTCAAGGATATGGTTTAAAGCAGGGTTTCTCAAAGTGGTCTCTAAAGAGCTCTGGGGTTCTATGAGTGAGACTGAAGGGCTCCAGAAGCCCTTTCTTAAAGAGGACCAAATGCTTTATATGGAATAATTAAATGGCTGCAGACATTTGATCTTTTTTGCAAGAAAGAGATTTGATACATAACTGCAGGTGTAAAGATTTTCAGGATGGTTCATGAAAAAGTAAATAAAAAAAATTATTTAACAAAAAATGCAACACTTTTTGATTAATCAAAAACAAAAAATGGTTGTAAACACGAAAATATAGTAAAATCACGAACAGGAGCAACTAATGAACAAGTATAAGTTAAAATTTGAAATTAATGTTTTTCATATTTATGTTAGTGCTTCATGAAAAACTTTTGCCCTGCTCAGGGGCTCCATGGTGTCCTGAAGTTTTGGAAACTCTGGCTTAAAGAATAGAGATTAATTATTTATCTTCCTTCCATGGCGGGAAGATGTGGCTAAAAGGTAAAGAAAGTGGAATTTGAAGCCATAGCTCTAGAGGAAGAGTACTCTGGCTAAACAAAAATTGCCTGGGACACTCTGTCAGCATTCACCAATAGGGACATATCAGCCGATTAGCAATAAGCCAAACCCCTTCTCAAAGAGTGAGAAGGTAAAGCCTTAGAAGGTGGGCCTCTTAGAACAGCACAGAACCCCAGATTGATAGAAAACTAATTAGGCAGACCAGAATTGCCCAAGAGACTAGTCTGATTTGGTGTGAAACCGCCATCCCACAGAAAGTGTGATTTGAAATCAGCACTGTAGATGATGAGCTAGTGAAGAAGGTTTGTGTAATAAGTCTAATCAACGTGATTATTGAATCAGGAGATCCTATTTATTAACAGGAGGATAGAAGGTGATAATATGCTATAAACATTAAATTAGGATATAGACATGCTAATTTAATGTTTGTGGTATGTTATCACCTTTTATCCTCCTTTTTAATAGGATCTCCCAATCACTGAAGACGCAAAGTAAAGAAAAAAAAATTGAAATATAAAACATAGTGTCACTTATGGGCCATACGTGAAGTTAAGATAACCTTCTTGGTCTTCTGTTCTGTCTCAGGATGATATAATGATATCGTGGGGTTTCTGTTCATGCCGAGTGTACATACAACGGAACTATGTCATAGACTTCTATAAGATAAACCGTAATAACCAGATATATTCTGACACTACATTAACCAGATTATTTAGATAAATACTTTTACAGTTTTAACAAAAAGGCTACAATAATATCGCAGGGTCTCAATTTACGCTGAACGTCCACAGAATGCCCAGCAGCAATACATTACATATGAAAGATGCCATTGTAGAATTTCCACAGGTCCTGCTAGTTTTTATTAATCTAATATTTTATTATTTATTTATTCATTTTTTTTTACCAACGTTGTTTTTGTTTTGTTTTTTTTTGTTTTTTTCCTACTCAAAAATAGTATACACTGATTTTCAAATATTTTTCTCCAAAAGAAGAAAAAAAAAAGATATTCCTTTTGCAGGTTTTAAAAAAAAAAAAAAGATGGTTTTATATTTTTGTGAATGGAAACGGTAGATATTTTTTAACATAAACAAATCTCCTCAACTGGATATTAATTTTTTTTTTTTATTTTTACAAAAAATAAAAAAATACACCACCACCACCACCACCACCACCACAACAACAGCAACAACAACAAGCACAACAAGAATGAAACCAAAAATGTTTATTTTTATCTTTATATGACTTTGTCATTATTGTTATTATTGTTGTTGTGTAGCCATCTCAACTGGAAGTTCAGGTAGTGGTGGTGCCTACTCTCAGACTATATTGTCGACCGAAAAACAAGGCTCGTCAGAGCAAGGTAGGTGATGACACCAATAATCCCTGTTCCCCCTCCCCCAGTTGCCATCCTTTTCATTGGTCGCGCTTGCCTTTCACCCTTATTGACATCCATTTGCCAACCTATCCAATCTTTTACAAGATTTACAGATTCGTGTCAACCCCTTCCCATCCCCAACCAACCATATGTGTATATATCTGAAAAGATTGTAAATATTTGCTGTATAGAAAGTCAATGTGTATACGTTAAGATTTTTTTTTTATATATATATACTTGCACTATATTAAAAAAAAAGAAAAAAAAGACAGAAAACCCTCACACCATGGTATTAATAATCATGGCAGGAGAAAGATGAAGCCTCAAATAATATCAATAAGGCTTGTTCTGCTTTCTGCTGGCTTCATAATTGCCTTTGGTCGCAAAAAAGAAATATAGCTAACGACCAAATGCTGCATTTACCAGGCCTTTGGTTGCATGACCTTTCTCAATGGGTGCGAAACTTGGCCCTTACAAGTAGCTGACATTCAAATCCTGGAAGTCTTTGCTCAGTGGTGTCTTCGACGCATTCTCTGGATCCGTATCTATGACCACATCCCAAACACCACAATCCACACATGATGTAAGCTTCCTACAATTGAGGAAGTGCATATCAGAAAGCGCTGATGGTTTAGGCATGTCCTTCATCGTCCACTAACTGACCTGATTCACAAGGCAATAGCACCAACACCGCTATTTGGAGGTGCAAGAAAAGTGGTGTTCAACTGAGAACATGGCTTCCAACAGTCGTCTTCTGTATGCAAAGATGAAATCGTGAATGGCTAAAGTATACTGAGGAGTCAGTGATAGACAAAACTAGAAGAATTGACTGGAGTCATGATATGACAAATTCACTTTGAGCCAACTCAACACAAGTAATAAGTAATTACAGAGTTAAAGTCTTATAAGAAATCTTCCTTTTTCTTCTGTCCATTTAATGTAATTTTTCTATTATTCACGAGTCTGGCGTTTTCTGATATTATGCAAGCTTACTCTCTACTTTATACCATTGGTCGATACTCTCCAAATTTCACTTTGTGTGATCTTGTCTAATTTTCCCTAACCAGCCAATCTTCCTACAATTCAATATATCCATGTTTCTGTAAAAGTTTATCCAAAAGAATGAATACTCCATATGACAATACCAGCGTAATTGATTCGTCCTTAAGACAATATCTATGCCAAACAAATGAGCACATCTTCTGACCTAATCTATTACGTTTTGTTATGACTTACAAATAAGACTTCATTCATACAGTTAGTCAGAAAAGATTCTTACATCTATTCATATAATTTAGATTTCAGTCCAATTGTCTACACGTGGCATGTGGTGTCATGCTCTATCCCAAGATGGCTGTTCGCATGTGATCTTATCTTGTTCTCATGTGAAGATGTGATAACTGTTATCTCAGAGTTAAAGCAGGGGAGGCAACTGTGTCTTTACAGAAAGGTTATTTCTCTTTGATCATATTATTGTCCTAATAGGTTTGATTAGATTTCACATTGTTGCAGATCTATCTAATCTGTTATTGCACTGCAGTCAGGCGAGAGAAAGAGCCGAGTGAGGGCCCATCATTTACTAAAAAAATAAATGGATCGATCGTAGTCAAGAGTGATCCAAGGGCCTCCCTTTTTGTAGACTATTACATTGATATATATATATATATATATATATATATATATACATACACATTTTTGCAAGAGAGGCACCACTTATCAAGGCCCGAAGGCCACTCAGAGATAAGGGTTAATGAATGTAAGGTGGTAGTGTAGTAATCATTAAAGATGTAAGTTAGGTATGATTTGATTATTTAAGGGGACAGTGTTCAACAAGATTTTGTTTACATTGGACTTGAAGGCTATGAGTGTAGTCGGCCTGGAAGCAGGCCAGCAGAACAGTGTCCCACAGATGAGCAGTTCAAGGAAAGAAGCTTAGTTCATGGAATCTGCATTTAGATTTTGGCACAGATCGAGAGGAGGAGAAATTGTTGATAGTGGTTATAGCTAGTTGAGTGTTTTTTGTGAAAGTCTCGCAATGGGGGAGAATATTACTCCTTTTTCTGGATTACATCATTTATTGTTGATTCTTATCATATACTTTTGACATTTTTGACAAGGAAATGTCAAGAATCATATTTTGAGTTTTTGACATAACTTGACTGCAGATTGAATCCCAGTCTCCAGGCCCATTAGCAGACACTGTAATCATTATGCCAAATATTCTCATAGGAAGATTAAATCTGGACAGTACAGAAAGATGTGTATAGAAAAGAAGACTTTGTTGGTTTGGTCACATTGAAACAATGGATGAGTTCTTAGTAAATATTGAACAGATGAAATAGTGCGGTCAGTTAGTAGGGAAAAACCAAGGAAAAAATGGGAAGAAGTTATAAGGATAGAATTGAGAGAAAGAAGGATAAACAAGAACTTGGGCAGAGATAGGTTTGTTTGGAGGTCAATTCATAAAAGCTGTCCAAGACATGCCAGCATGTAAAAGCAGATGTTGATGATAATGCAAGAGTAGATGAGAATGCTTGGGTTAGTTAATGTAGAACAGTTGGTGCAGTAGGGTCAGTTGGCAGGGAAAGGCTTAGTAAAACATGAAAGGGATTTATAAGAATGGATTTAAGAGAAAATATAAAAGTCAATTTCAAAAAGCCGTCCAACACATGCCAGCATATAAAACAGATGTTAAACCCAAATGTGATGATGATGATTATTTTATTTGATTCTTATTACAACTCGTCGGCTGATAAGTTTTGAATAAATAAATTGTTTTGAAACTACATTGAGGTTCAAATATTTTATTTTTAAAAAAATCATTCAATTTTTCTCTGTTAAACTTGAAATGTTTTTTATTAATTTTGGATAGTGAATTACATACCTAAAAAAAGAAAGGTGAAAGTGAAGTGTTCTTATCCACAACACTAACACAGCCTTGATACATCCCGAGGCCACTGACATTTTATTTATAAAAAAAAAATAAAAAACTTTTCTTTTACTATGATGAGGAATATTTTACAATCCGAAATTCATAAGAAATATTTAAAGTTAAACATTTTTTTTAATTGAAAGATTTTTAAAAATATTTGCATCTTCATATGGTTTGAAAACAGTTTGTTTATTCGAACTTTTAATTTTATTCAAGATGCTTCTAAGAGCTTTTTGCTAATTTTCATTATCTTCACCTAATTTTTTTACTCTTGTTCAACAAAAAAAAAAAAAATTTTTAGCAACGAAGCGATTGAACTTGTATTATATTTCGATTCATCAGACTACTGGTCTCATTCTGAGTGTCATTTTTACAACGTTTTGGTCAATGTAATCTCCAACCTTCTTCAGGTGTATCTTGTCAAACTTGGGAATGTTTCTGTCGAACTCGGGAATTTGGACGGAATTTTGAACAGGATCCTTTATTTACTTCATAGAGGTAGCGTGCTCTTGTTCCAAATTCCGTCCAAATTTCCGATTTGGACAGAAACATTCCTGAGTTCAGCAAGATACACCTAAAGAAAATCGGAGGTTACATCAACCAAAACGTTGTGAAAATGACCATTAAGATAAGAGCAGTAGTCCGATGAATCCAAATAATACGAATAACCAATCCTCATCTTAAAAATTAAAAAATGTAAGGATTGAACTCCTTTCACCTTTTCATCATACTGCTTGTAATTGCTACACCGCTTCTGCCACTAACGCTAATAATTACAAATTTGATTCCATCTTATTGCACCAAATTGAAACGATGTTGTGATACGTTTATTTTTTTATCCAATCAGTGTCCTATAATTATTTTACTTTGCACATGTTTCTTATATCATTATCTCTAAAAAAAAATAAAAATAAATGGGTAGCACAGACATTAAATACGGCATAAAATAATAACAAAAAAAAGAAAACTTATCCTTCATTAATCCCAAAACTAAGCCTAAGGTGGTGGTTACTAACGTTAACTCCAAACTGGCAGTTATTAATGTCAAGACTTGGATGAGGGTCACTAACTGTAATAACATAAAGGCAGTTACTAATCCAAAGTTCAAGATCATGATCAATAAAACACATTTTTCAGAAATTTCAACAGTGGATAAAAATTTGTGACAATCATTTTGTGTATCTTAAACAGAATAGTTGTCCAATTACAAAAAAGATTTCTAGCTTTAATCCTTTTTCTCAGGCAATGAAAACATTTTAGTTTACAACTATTTCAAGACAGTGTTTATTTTAAGTCATACAATGACTCATAAACATTGACTCTGTAAGCGACCATACCTTTTGTTTATGTTCTTTATTTGTAACTTAATTTGAAAAATGTCTTGAATCGTCAAAAATATTTAACTCTGTTCCATTTATTATTGAGTTGCTGATATTTACAAATTGTTGATCTTCATATCTCATTGAGGATTTTCTATATATGAAGTGTGTCTATCTGATTTTTTCTTTATATCAATCATCCACATACAAACTGTTTTGCTGTGTCACAGTTCATTAATGGGACTAGACTAGTACCTACTCCAAGCTAAACTTGAACTTCCAGCATAGCATCTGACTGCTTTATATGAACATTATCAACCACTGGGTAGTGTTCCATCTGTTTATTCACAAAAAGTTTTACGTCATTGGTAATAGTCATTGTCATAATGTTTCACTTCATTTGAGATCCATCATCGGGCAGTGTCCAAGGCGTCCCTCAGGTCAACATTGGAGCATGCCTTGCTTAAGGGACAGTCAGTGAGGATGTGTACAATAGTCTGCACATTGGCACTGCAGGGACACTGAGCATCTTCTACATAGCCCCACCTGTGCAGGTTGTTACATGTTTTGGCAACCTTCGCTCGGGCCTGGTTAAGTGTTACCCAATCTTTCTGAAGGGAAGTTCAGATGCTGCTGTGAGACCTTCTTTTCTTTTCGTGCCTTATTGTTGTTGTTTTTGACTGATCCATTCCACCAACACAGGCAGAAGGACGCTGGTATTATTTGACCAAGGCCTGTGAAAGTGGCAAAGATCTTGCGAGATGGTAGTCGCTTTTTGGTGCCCAAATAGGGATGGCGATTGCCGTTGCTGTGTTGTCACACTCTGCCTTTGCTTATATATTCATCCACAGATAAAGTATTTTGCTGTATCATGGCTATATATATATATATATATATATATATATATATATATATATATATATATATATATAATATAATGTGTGTGTGTAACCAAACTAAATTGTTGGCATAAATTTGTTACTACTAGTTTTGGTTAACCTCATGGATTACCTTGTCAGCCAGATCAATCGACGCAAAATAAATTTTTTTCTCAGATTTATGTAAAACTAGCTTGGGTTCCCGGCATTGCCCAGGTGTTTGGAGTTGTGTGTTTAGCAAAAAAAAAATGGTAGTAGGCAGACAGGCTCGAACCCATGACACAAAGGCAGAAAAGAAAGTGAAAAAAACCTGACGTCTTATCCCTACTCTATGACGCAACCGGAAGTTCAGAACGTTGAAATCAGTAAAGTCATTCCAACCGATACGATGACTTGCAAAAACGGCTATGCAAAAAACCGACCCTCTTTCTAGAAAAGTGCACAGTTTAGGGTGAAGGAATTAATGTTTTTAGCCAATTTTTCAATATTTGTCGTCCGAAGGGTCGAGCTTCAAAACGATACTGATCTCATGAAAATCTGTCGCCTCTGTCGAAAGTTTTAGACAGACATACAAACATACATAGAAACATGCATTTAAACAGACAGGTGAGATTTATATTATAGACTAGCGAGGGGTACCCGGCGCTGCCTGGGTGTTTGGAGGTGTGTGTGAAAACTCCGGGGGGAGGGGGTAAAAAAAAAAAAGTAAGTATGAGGATCGAACCCGAACCGTTGAGGCAAAGTTGTAAATTAAAATGTGGGAAAAAAAAAAACGTGCGACGTTAACCATTGCTCCACCGCGAAATGCTAAAGGAAACACGTTTGAATTTATTTAATTACTTGGATTTAGCAGGTGCCCATTTTAATGAGTTAATGAGATCAAGTTTGACTGCGGGATTTCATTTACTGCTGAACGCTTTTTTTTTTTTTCTCCCCAAGATGTTATAGGAAAAAGACTAACCCACATGCGGCGAGCAAGAAATGTTGAATAGCTATCTTCCCAAAATCGAGCAAATTAAATAGACAGGGGAGCTTCGTTTTTAACTGTGAGATATTACGATTTATATGTGGTATAAAAAGTTTTAAAAAGTTGTGAAGCGAGCGACCGCTTCTCTGAAAAAAGCCTTTTGTAGACACACAGAAAAAGCGAACACACATACATACATACATTTTCGCTTTTATATATATAGATTACAAACAAAACGAATCAAACAAGTCTATTTATAATTTGATCCAACATTTATTGTTTGAGAAATACCATTTTAAGATGATAACTGTTTGAATTTGAAATGACAAAAACTGTTGTGGTCTTGTAAAGTGACCGGAAGAAAGTCACAACGTATTTAGGGGAAACAAAATATATTAGAGAGAAAAGCAAAAACATCAAATGAAGAATGTGCTTATACATCAGTCCGACTGCCATAGAGCACGACTCGTGCATGACTTGTGCTAACTTGGACCCAGCAGGGACAAAGGGCCCTGGCCGACTTCACTTAGAAAAGGATAGATTTTGTGTGACACCACTTTAACCTTCACTTTGGTACGTTTGAGTCAGTTATTTCATACTCATGTCTGCTCTTAAAAGCTTTGGTTTAAATAGTTTTATTTAAAAGGTTCTAAATTTTCAAGTATTACACCAGTTATCATTTTATTTTTTTGTTTTGTAAATATATAAATATATTATTTGTAAACAACTACTTGCTGGTGATAATTTTTAATGTGATATTCATTTAAAACATGGTATTTCTTACAAATTTTGGTTTAAATAGTTTTATTAAAAATTTATAATTTATTTTTTTAAATAAAAATATCAATCCAAAGATTAAAGTTGTGTAAATATATAAAAAAAACAAAAAACTCTTGATTGCAAAATTCGCTTGAACATACCAAGGTGAAAGTTAAAGCAGTGCCACCCGAAATCTGCCCTTTGCTAAGTGAAACTGACCCGGGGTCCTTATTCCCTGCTTGGTCCCTCATTTGTGTGCTAATTCTGAGAGACAGATTCTCTCGGTCTTTTATTGAAAGAGTTCATTATTATCCATGGGGTGTGCACACCACAATGATAACCATTAAAATTCTTTCTGATTGCAAATGTTTTGTTGGTCATAAATCAGTTTCTTGTCTTCCATCATTTCTTTGTATTCTTTCCAATTTGTTGTTAGGTGTTTTCTTCCTTCATCACCAATATCAAATTGCTGTTCACCCCTCAATTCAATGGAGTCTGAACCATTCTCCCACCCCCTCTTCATCTCCCAATTGCCTAAATCTTCCTTTTTTCAAAATGTTGACCCATAGTTTTTTGGTCAGTGATATCTAATTTGAGACATTTGTCATTTTTGTCAACTTTTTTTATTTTTTTTTTAAAGTTTTTGTCCAGAATTTTCTTTTCTTTTTCTCTTTGTCTCCAGCTAAAATTCCAGGTAGGTGAATTCCATTTTCAACTCCTTTTACTCTGAGGCTTTCTTACCTCACGCCTATGCTGATAGTTGATCTACAAGTCTGCTACTTGGTGCCTACCATTATTGGCCATTGTCCCTTTTTTTAGAAGCATTCTTTCCCCACAATATCTGAATCGTCTTTGGTTCAGCTTTATTCATCAACTAGTTTGCTTAGCCAGTTCGCTATTGCTTCAAAAAGGTAACCGCTCTAAATACTTTAATCAACATTTTAAATAAATAAACATTTTATTCATAAGTTTCTTGTAAACACAAAATAAAATAGCTTTTGTTCCAAATAATAACAAACATGCCTGAAGACGGTCGAAGGCCAATCCGACCGAAATGTTGCACAAATATCACTCCAGATGAGAACAGTATTCTGATCAATACAAGTAATACAAATGAAACAAAAAGTTAACGACTTTAAATACTTGAAATCAACATTTTAAATAAACATTTTATTCATAAGTTTCTTGTAAACTCGAGACAAAGGTTTTCACATTTATTCATGTAAATTGATAAATATTAAGATATAATTTTTATGCAAATTTATTTATGATGTTTTTAGAGTTCAACTATTCATATGCAAAATATGAACATGGTATTGGTCGAGAAAAAAGGAATAGGCAGTAATTTTTACACTGTCAATACTCTAGTTTTAATCTCACAAAAGTCTTAAAGATTTTTTTAACTGGATAAGTGTTTTATAGGTCCTTACAAATTTTCAAATATACCAATATATATAAAGTTTAAAATAAGTTTCCAGACCTTTTTTTTTGTACAAACATTTAAAATTGTACACTCTTGAAAATTCAGTATACTACTACTATACATCTTATGAGATGATTGACCAATTGTTATGACCAGCTACAGCAGGAATTGGAATACACCCTACTAAAGCCTGATTGACAGCTGATGATTTTCAAAAATGCAATCTGGACGTAAGGACGCTTTAAAAGGACGATATGCAATAAAATTATGTTTTAAACTTGGAAAAAATGCTACAAAAACTTATGGAATGCTTCAGACTGCTTTTGGGCCATTTTGCATGAATCGAGTATCAGTTTTTGAGTAGCATAAGAGATTCCAGCAAGGCAGGGGGTCTATGAGGGATGAGAAGTGTAAGAAGAGTAAGGAAGTTAAAACACAAGAGTTGATTGGTCAAATAAAGAATTTTATGGATAAGGATCGCCGTGTGTCTATAAAGGCAATAAGTGCACAGTTTGATATCAGTGTGGGAACTGTACACATAATTATTCGCGAGTAATTAAAGATCTGGAAGATTTGCGCAAAGTTTACCCTCAGGGTGCTCCGAGAAGATCAGAAAGAAAGACATCATGACAGCGAGAGATGGTCAAGCTGATCAATTACAATCCCACAGTTGTTAATGCTCTGGTGATCTGCGATAAAAGCTGAATATACTGCTACGACCCAGAGACCAAGAGACAGAATTCCCAGTGGAAATATGCTGGCTCTCCCAGCCCCAGAAGGCCAGACAGAGTAAATCCACCCAGAAACTTATGATGATCGCCTGGGTGTCATCATCAGTAGGAGCACTTTTGATAGCCAAGGTGCAAGATCTGGTCAGTATCCTATGAATGTTGACCTTTATTATTTCAATTAATCGAATACAATAGACCAAATACAAGCAAATAATTTTGATCAACACAAACCAAAGACCATGGAGAGGAAGAAATGGGCAGCAAATGAAATCAGACTAGAAACAGAATCATATTACCCCCCCCCCCCTTACATTCACTTACTAATGTTCTTTACACATATAGAACATAATAGTCTATATATCTATAAAAGTGCGAATGTGTGTGTGTGAAGACAATTCTCAACCTTTATACTCAACAAATTTTTTATCTACAGTCTTGAAATTTGGTACATAGGGTATTCAGACATGTGGAAAACTTTTTAATTGGTTTTTATCTCGACAAAAACGCTACTAATGGGCTCAAAATTGAAAACTGGTACTTGGATGTCATCGTTTTTTTTTTTTTTTATCTGTTTACTGTTTCATGCAAATCGTTCATATGACAGCTTCCTTATGTTAAGAATAAGTAGGTTTGAAAACACTTTTTAAAGAGCGTAGCAAGTTGGCCTAATGGTTATCGTACTTGACTGTCTTTAGGTTTTGGTTTCGATCTTAGCTCGAATATTTTTTTTACTTACAAAAAGTGAACTGTTTAATACACGCATGCATGTCTATTTCTTTCCATTTTTTTTTTACACCATTATTTTTTTTAAAGGAATTTAATGTTAGGTTTAATACTAGGTAATGCTGGATACATTTGCTAGTAGAACATATAATAATATGGAAACATCGCATTGACACACTGGTTCTCATTAAATCACCAAAGTTAAGCAATGTTGAGCTTGATCAGTCCTAGATGGGTAACCATTTGAGAATACCAGGAACTTTATGTAGGAGAATGTCGACACCTCCCTGCAAGAACTGCAAAAATTTAATTTCATCATCTCCCCTGACCGGGAGATACATGTGACTGGAGACTGTATGAATTTGATATTCCCATGAAACTTCCTCCTTCAGAGGAATCTGGTTCAACTTACCTCAGATGAATGCCGCTGACTGGCATGACATGCATATGTAGAACATAATTCTAAAATTATACCATAAATTTTCCAAAGAAATATTGTTTTTAATGAGAAATTATACAGATTAATATAGAAAGCATCTGCTTGTTATTATCATTTCTTATCCCTTTTTAAGTTTTGCACGATTAGATAATTCAGCTGGTAGTTCCCCCAAGAATGTCAATTGTTTTTGCTATCATCAAAAGGAAAATAGTGATGTAGAGAAGATGATTCAAACATTACCCCCCCCATTAGTAGTAATGATCGCCCACACTGGCCCAAGCACCAATTATTTGAACAAGTAAAAAATGAGTTGTCTTTCCATGCGTTCACCATGACTTGAACAAGTATGATTGCTGACACTGTCATGTGTTTTCCATTGTAAGATTTAAACTAATTTTTCATTGAATTTCATCTCACACACGTCTTCTTCCGCGTTTTCTACAGAATAAGTGTTCTACTAAAACGTGTTCATGTTGATCAAATGATTCCCTTAATGCATTTCCTTGTCGAATTGTATAGAAAAGTAGACCCTTCCCCATCACCAAGAAAAAGAAAGAAAATGAAGTATGTAGATAATTAAAACGGCTGTGCTGTGTTCAAACGTCTGAATAGAAATTGTCATAAGCAAATTGAATGATCCGCAATAGCAAAATAGCTTTTAACAATTCATACAATGAATGGGAAACCTCATCATTTGAGTCACTACACTATCCATTAATAAGCACAGAAAAGGGAAACTGATATACAACGTGCCTTCAATAAGTTTCCAAGCTTTTTTTGTATGGGCACTTTTATTGATAATACACACTCATAACAACAGCCTCTAAGGTTTTCCTTGAGCTGAGGGAAGAATCAAAAGTCACAGGGAGCAAGGTTTGGACTATAGGAAGAGTGAGGAACTGTTTTGATGCTCATCTTGGTCAAATAGTCTGTGATCTTCTCTGAGCACTCTTTTGACAAACCGTGCTCAAATTTTCTGCATCTTCATTTCTTTGTGAATACCTGTGTGTACAGTTTCCACACTGACATCAAACTGTGCACTTATTATCTCTATAGACACCAGACAATCCTTATCCATGAAATTCTTTATTTGGCCAATCAACTCTGATGTTCTGACTTCCTTACTCCTCTCACTCTTCCTTCACAGACTCCCTGCCTTTCTTAAATCTCTTATGCCACTCAAAGACTGATGCTTGATTCATGCAAGATGGTCCAAAAGCAGTCTGAAGCATTCCATATGTTTCTGTGATATTTTTTCCAAGTTTAAAACAGAATTCTATTGCATATCGTCCTTCTAAAATGTCCTCATGTCCATTTTTGAAATTCACCAGCTGTGACAATAAGATTTTAGTAGGGTGTATTCCAATTCCTGCTGTAGCTGTTCACTTGAATCTAAAATCATAAAAATTGGTCAGTCATCTCATAAGATATATAGCAATAACATACTGAATTTTCAAGAGTTTATGACAATTCTAAATGCCTGTTCAGAAAAGGTTTGGAAACTTAAGGTGCCTCGTATAAAGATTGTATTGCTGTTCTAGATATTAATCCAATGAAACTCTGGTGTTTATTAAATAGTGCTCAATAACAAGTAGAGCTGTATTATTGTATAACAATTGGGAATTATTATTTCCATTTTTGGTTCAGTCAAGATTGTGGCTCAAGGAAGTTGAATTTTGAAAGAAATTGCAGCTGAAACCTGCACCCACATATGTAGTTAATAATATCTATATGACTAATATACATGTGTATATATATATATATATATATATATATATATATATATATATATATAGGAGAATTTGGTGATTTTATAAAAATAAACTCGAATGGTGACCCGACGTTGTCTGGGATTGAATGATGATTAACAAATGTTTCACACTCCCATATTTTTATTCTGATCGAAATCAACTCGATTGATTGCTTGTTCTAGTTGGGGACCCATTGCAATGCACCTGGGAGAAGGTTCACATGCCTCTCGCAATGACTAAGTTCACAATATATTGTAGTCTATATTACACTGTAGAGAACCTACTGTTGATTTTATAAAATTATTTTATATATAATGGCCTGAATTAAAGTTTAAAATGCAAAAGTCAAGTATCATGCTTCAATTGTGCTCTAATTCACTTAGAACACACCCTTGTCATATCAAAGAATCTACTTTTGATTTTATATATTGGACCTTTCGGCTTGTGTGGTAATAAAACTTCTCAAATGCACTTGTGATGTTAGGCTGTGTAAGATGTTAACTTTGAACAAAATCGCCTGTTCCTTCTTTCATCGGATTATCTTGATTATTGATACTTATCAAAGACGTTCTGACGCAAAACCTATCTAAGAACACTGTCAAGCACATTAAATACCTTTGTATGAAATTTCATAAAACTCGACTCGGCCATTTTCGAGTCCATAGGAAACGAACTCACAGGCAAAGTTCCTTTTATATAATAGTAGAAATAATAAACTAAAACTTAAAAAATGCAGTTTAAATTCCTGGGAGTACCAAGTTTAACATATTACAGCTTTAAGCCTTGTACAAGTATACATGCTACTAGAAAATTCACAATTACAAAAGAGGATTTAACTCTATAATGCTGAAAACAAAAACTTTAAATTGTCATCAGCTGTTTACCATGTAGCTGTTTCAGAAATTTAAACACAGGATAGCTGTTAAATTCATGGCTCTCCAGTGGAAAATACCACTTTCCCAATAACAAAATGCACACACAATCTAGTTACTATTTCACTAACATATAAAGTATATATATATATATATATATATATATATATATATATAAAGTAAAATAATACTATTAAAACATTACTCTTAAGAATTATTTTGTAATATGTTGTGACATAGTCATTAATCTTCAACTGTGTTGTTACTTTTTAACACTCGGACCCAACATGTTGTTTGAGACAGTCTAAAAAGAGCGCAAAAGGAAAGAAATTTGACTCTTTTTCAGTTGAAATGCATTTATTCATGGTTCTTCTAAAATAACACATTGCCTCTTGTTTTCTATATCTATCTATCTACCTATCTGTCTATCTACCTGAGCTTCTTGCCTTCACCGATATGACTCTCTCTCCAGATTTCCCTGTCTTCCATCAGCTGCCTCAGATCTTCAGGATCACAGCATCATGTGAAATTTGCTGGATGCATGTGGATCTAGGTCATCCTATACTTGTGTGCACGTGCCGTGGAGTCCACAGCAATACATTTCTCACCAGATCTTGCTTGCTCCTCTGGCAATGACCAGCAAATCATAGACATCGTTTCCTGATGGTAGTAAATATGGCAGGTAGGTTGCCATAAAGTTGCTGCTTCATGGGATAACCTTGCCAAGATATATTTAACACTGTTTGTAGCTCACTGCTGATGCAATTCTCTATCTATATAAAAGCCAAGTACGTCCAAGGATGGAATACTGCTGCCATATCTGGGCAGGAGCTGCTAAAACAGCCTATCCTGCCTTGACAGAGTACAAAATAGACTTTGTGGCTTAGTGGGGGATGCCCTTTTCTCTACCCCGCAACCTCTCTCCCACAGAAGAGACGTTGCGAGCCTATTCTTGTTTTATCGTTATTTCCATGGCAGGTGCTCGTCTGAACTCCAATCTCTGGTCCCCCCTCGCCAATCTTTCACAAAAAACACCTGTCTAGCTGAATCCACTGAAAAATTTCCCCCACTCTTTATCTGTGCCTAAATCAAAACGTGGATTCCATGAACAAAGCTTCTTTCTTAGAACTGCACGCCTGTGGAACTCTGTTCCGTCTGCCTGCTTCCCACCTGACTACAACCTGGATGTCTTCAAGTCCAACGTTAACAAATTCCTAATATGAACCGCCCCCTTAAGTAAACACTTCATCAAATCTCCACACTAACGTACTGTACTTGCAATAACCCTTATCCCTGAGTGGCCTCCGGGCCTTGATAAGTGGTGACCACCATGTAAAAAAAAAAAAAAGCACACAGGTGTACGTGGCACCTTGCTTTCTTTCCAATCTTTTGGTGAGTGTCCAGGTTGTAGCACCGTAAACAAGATCAGATTCCACCACTTGTTTTAAAAGTCTCTTACTTTATGTAGTCTGCCATGTTGTTAAGTCTCTTGCCACCATGAGTCAAGCATTTATCTTCCCATGCAATTCTTTCGGTTTTCACTACGTGGTGCATTTTTTTTCTCTTTTTTTTTCTGTTCTTCTCCTCCACTGTGACGTCACTTCACGCAGTGTCTTGGTCATTTGCATATGTTATACGGCTGCTGCTGCTGCTGCTGCTGCTAAAAGTGTTGGCAGCTCTGTTACATTGTTAGCATATAAATTATATAGTAATAAAATCGCATTAATAAAAAAATATATAGTCAATTTTTCCTCTACTGTCTTCACATCAACTCTGGAAATAAATTACTCCCCTCCCCAAGGGGCACTTGTTTCCTTGGTTGAGACTTTCAGATTTGGACTATCAGATTATATAATTTCTTCAATTCCAAGACAAATTTTAGTCTCCTATATTTCTGACAGAATATGATATTGATTTTTTTTTCTTTATCCGTGAACTCGTTTTCGTTTCTGTATTCAAATAATAAATCCTATCTTTTTTCAACAAGCAGATGTATATAACTTTGTATGTTATTTACTCTGCTTCACTTGGTTTGTATTGTAAATATAACTATCAATATTCATAGTGTTCGATGAACTGAATACAATTTCTTTTGTATATTAAATCACATCAAAGTGTAATCAATTAAAAAACATACTTGTATGTATCTACTAGCTGGTTTCCTGGTCGTACAATACGCTTAATCATGATATTTTAATTCATGCAGATTACATATGTATTATTATAGGGTCAATCCTCTATTGAATATTATATATTACAAGGAATAATTTGACTGGTGGATTAATGCACAAAAAAAAATACTAATGATAATGTCATTCATCAAATTCCGTCTGTGTTTGTTTACAATATCATGTCAGCTGATATTTGGGCTTGACGATCTTAAAAATCGTTTTTCTTCTCTTATAGATAGATAAAAAAAAAAAATTTTAAGGGGAATATTTTATGTTACACCGGGCAAGGTTACACCAGTGTAACATAAAATATTCCCCTGTAAAAATTCTTCTTTTTTAGTTATAAGAGAGAAAAGCTATTTTTAAGATCGGAATTTTTTTCGATTTTCAATACTTATCGGATGAATTTCTGTACAAAGCATATCTAAGAACACTATCAGAAATAGAAATTAGCTTTGAGTGGAATTTGCAAACGATAGGCTCAGCCATTTTGGAACCTACAAGGAAGGCAGAAACGTACACACAAAGTGACTTGTAGAGATATATTTTATTTAAATGTATTGTCTCATGGTTAATGTAAAATCCAGATTCAAATTCGTCTTCAAAAGCTCAAATGTATGATGTAAATATTTGCAATCATCGGAATTGCAAGTAATTGATCTCAGCTCTAGGAACACCCATTACTGATCGAATCAATATTTTCATTTTGAGTAAAAGGCAGAAAATCTATGGAGCTAAAACACATGAGAGCTTATCTTGGTTCAAATTTAATTAGAAACACACATACATTGTGTGTGTGTGTGTGTGTGTGTGTGTGTGTGTGTGTGTGTGTGTGTGTGTGTGTGTGTGTGTGTGAATATATATAAAGGCAAAATGTGTGTGCGTGTTTGTATGTCTCGCAATAACTTTTCTCACCCACATCGCACCAGGTGTAGACTGGTACCATCTGAAAGAGTGATGTCTGTCGAATTGAATTAGAAAAAATGGTCAATTATTTTGTATAGAAATAAACGTTTAAAGCAAGGGAGGGCCAGAAAAACTGTGCGTTTCTAAACAACTTTGAAAACTGCATGTGTGTCAAGCATTATTTTTTTAACTGGTTTAAACTGGTTTTAATAACAGAATTTCCAACATCATTTCACTCTGTTGTGGGGCAGTGGATTAGGAGGTTGCCTCGTAAACTTTAGTTTTCACATTCGAGTACAGTGTTTTTTTGTTTTTTTTAAACAGGGTTATTTTGTAATTTTAAATAACTTCTTTATTTCGATTTTTTATCATCGGTTTTAAAAAGTTTTAACATTTAAACAGAGTTAAAAGATTTTTATTTGACATAACATTTTTCTTATTTCGAGGGTTACGCAATGTGATTTATCTTTCTTTTAACTAATCATTTTTATAAAGGTTATTTCACTTAAAACAATTTACTTTTTAAAACTGAATTATTTCCACTTTGTATTCGTTGCAACATACAATAATGAGAAATCTTTCTAGACTAAAACTGCTTAAACTGTTTTTTTACATACTTCTTTTTCTGCCCAATTATATTTTCCTGTTTTTATCTGCGAGTTAGCAGCTGTGTCCAAACCCAACTTCATCACCATCCAGGCAACGCCAGGTATCCACGCTAGTGTGTGTGTATATATATATATATATACATATATATGGCACAATCACACTGACACACAGGTTCTCGCCAGATCATCGAAGTTAAGCAACATTGAGCCTAGCCAGTACCAGATGGATGTCCATTTGGAAAGGCTAGATACTGTATATCATTCGCCAAGTCATAGAAATTAATTCACTGGGAGAGATGCACCCCCAGTCTTCATTTAGATATGCTACTAGGGGAATATAACTCTGATGTAAAAACCTGCTGTCTACTGTATACTCTGTCCTGTGGCAGTCATCTGCACCAACAAAGGTTAGCAGTAATATCAAAAAGTGTGGTTGGTTCTACACAAAGCCTTCACCAGTATAAACAAATCGTCTGTGTGGATTTCCGAGCAACTTAGTTGTTGTGGTGGAAGCTCCTACGTCTAAATCAATGGGAGAGTCCATCATATATATATATATACATATATATATATATATACATATATATATATATATATATATATATATATATATATATATATATATATATATATATATATATTAGCAAAAGTACCCGTCGTTGACTGGGTTCAAAAACAGCCTACAGAAAATGCACTCTGATTTATGAAAGTATGATAGGTTATGAAAAGGAAGGGTTGTAAAGAGATAGCTCCGAATTTGGAGGTATCAAAACCAAAGCAAAATATAATGAAAGTAAAAATAAAATAGATAAACCCCATAATTTATTATACCATACCTGTTCACACTGAAACACTTATCACAATATTCTTTGGATCTATATTAAAAAACCTTGTTAAACTTTGTGACATATTTCCATTCTATGGAGGTCAGGTGCGAACGAACACTCCATAATTTTATTATACCATATTTCTTCAAACTGAAACATAATTATCAAAGTATACTGATGCAAATAGATATGAAAAGTCTTTATTAAAGTTTGTGCCTATTTCCGTTCTATGGAGGCCAGACGTGAACGCAGACCTCACAATTTTATTATACCATCCCTATTTAAGTTGAAACATACTTATCAAAGTATTATGTACATCTATATCAAAAACACTTGTAAACGTTTTTTTTTTTAATTTTTAAATTTTTTATTTCCATACTTTGTGGACCAGGCACGTATGCAGACCCCACAATTTAAATGAATCATCATTATGCCAGATCAAACATATCCATTCCTCTGTCTTGATACATCTTCTATCATTATATGTGATCAGTTTTCTATAATAGTCAACCATATAGGAGCCTATTCGTGACCAGACACACACAGAGACGTTCAGCTTTATATTATAGATATATATATAACAACAGTCTAAGTTACAAATTTCAAGAGGTTGTCCATCTTACCATTTATTTTTTTAAGCATGTTGAAATGTTCAATTCTTGACAGCACCTGTTTCGTAGCACAGAATCATTTATGTAATTATTGTCAATTTTTTAATTATTTCCGCCATCAACTCATCGGAAGAAAATATGGTGTATAACTAAAAGAAAATACAACTGCAACTTCACTTCTGATGTTCGGATTTTGTATTCGTGCTCATATTCCTTTATTTTTTTTAAAGTTGATGAGTTTGTTTTCTTCTGATGAGTTAAGGGCAGAATAAATTATGAAATCGACATAATAATTACATAAATGATTCTGTGCTATGAAACGGGTGCTGTCAAGAATTGAACATTTCACCATGCTTAAAAAAAAAATGTGAAGATGGACAATATTAAGAAATTTGGAATATAGACTTTTGTCATTTATTTATATTTGCTCTGTAGTTACATCGAGCTTCATAAATTAAAGGATTGATTTGAATAAAAGGTGAAATATAATTGAATATGCATATTTTCCCATCTATCTTAAGTCGAGCATATTAAGAAGCTATAAGCAGACTGCCACTAGCATATAAGTAATGCTCTTTGTGTAAACAAATGGAGCTTAGGCGTTTGGACAATGTTTGAACATTGTTTATTCACATACCCATCTTAGCAGCAGCCAAATAGCATAATGGTTAGAAGCGCCAACTGTTGTCTAGGCGGTCAAGTTTCAAACCTGGCTTGTGGTAGTTGCTTTTCTAGCACACTGATAAGCTGTGATACAGCGAAACAGTGCTGTATGTGGATGACTATATATATATATATAATTTTATTTAAAAGCATACATTGCATGGTTTTTAGATAAAGTAATTTATATTAGCTCTTATAAAACCTACGACTGAACACGTTATTGTATTTCAACTAATATATGATGTATTCTCTTTCTTTATGGGATTCTTTGAGTTAGTTTTCTTTTTGAAAAAGAGTTTTTATTGTCGAAATATCAAAGTCATTTATCTTCCTTGTTATCTTAAACAATAAGTCCATATTTACTGATTTATATATATAAAGATTTATGAAATCAAAAGACCTTTGTTTGTTTGTTTGTTTTTGTTCATATGTCATGTCAATGCTCATGTTGGGACGATTAATCAGAATCGGAAATTGAAAGATCAGAACTTTTTGAGGTATTGGAATCTGAAAAAACTGCATATTTTCCGATGCCAAAATCGATTCCTTTTGTTATTTTTTGTTTGATTTTGTTTAAAACAAAATTTTCACCGCTAGTAGTAATAATAAAATAATAAATATTTATTGATTTAAACTTCCATTAAAACAAAAATCTATAGATCACCCCCTCATAAATGTGTTTTAACGTTTGAGAAAATATATATACATTTAACATGTTTTTATGGCAATCGGGACAAAACAATCATTTTATAGTTAAATATTTAGAGATTATAAATCTCTAAATATTTAACTATAAAATGATTGTTTTGTCCCGATTGCCATAAAAACATGTTAAATGTATATATATTTTCTCAAACGTCGGGATCAAGAATTTAGTACAGAATCAGTATTGGAATCGGGGAAAAATATTGGAATCGTCCCATCACTAGTTAATATCCTGGTATTCTACATTGCCACAGCTTTCTTATACACTTGGGTATTTGTTTACCAGTAATGCTTCAAGCAAACTACCATTTCCCTTTTATATATAGAAAGAAAGATAGAGATTGTGTGAAGCTGTAAATAAAGAGTACCTGTGTGTGTGTGTGTGTGTGTGTGTGTGTGTGTGAGAGAGAGAGATAGTGTAATACTGAGCACCATTTTCTACATAGCCAAAGTTATATTGAATTTCTTTTACTAAATGCCAACTTGGCATCCTTCCCAACGATACAAGCTGTTGAGAAAAGGTGACTAAATAGGCAATCGTTTTCCTTCTAAAAGAAAACAGAGGAAATAACAGACGATTATTTTGCGCAAACAAGAAAGGATTGTTGGAATGATATTCATTGAAGACGTAACAGCTTCTCTCTTTCTCCTCTTCTTCTTCCTCGCTTTCTACCCCCTTCTCTCTCTCTCTCTCTCTCTCTCTCTCTCTCTCTCTCTCTCTCTCTCTATTTATCTCTTTTTTTACAAAAAAATATGTTTTGAATAGGAAAGAAGCACGTCAATGACTCAGCATTATATATGGGCTAACAGTAAAACTGGATTGGCTATATATGAATGAGAGAGAAAGGAGAGAGAAGGAAAATGATGAGGGGGAGGGCGGATAGAGAGTGTAAGAAAATGAGAAAAGGAATAGCAGAATAATAGAAGGAAAACGAGAGACAAATGGTGAGTAGAAGGAAGAGGAAAATAATTAGAGAGGAAGAGATTTTGCTCTTTTTTTTTTTTAACCTCTAAACAAAGCATAATGCCGCCACTTGAAACATAAAGGGATACTATTTGGGATCTTGTCTAACGGATGATATTGTGGAAGCTGCTTAGCGAGATGTCTGTTCGCATTACATTTAAACTTCTGCATGCCAGTATACAGTCAACGAAGCAGGAAACAATGAGGGAATTCCAAAGTCTGACAGCTATTAGAGTAGAAGGCTTTCCAGCATCTAAAGGCCTCAACAGTGAAGGGAGTGGGATGAAGAGAAGAGGAAAATGATGTTGAATTAGAGAAGGGTGGGTGGGGGAGAAGAAGAAAATAGATGCAAAAGAGTGTCAAGAGTAGAAAAGTTGTTTGTTTGTTTGTTTGTTTGTTTGTTTTAAATAAAATTAAAGACTGAATAAAAAAAAATAAATAAAATGGAGTTAATCATGAGATTCCAGAAAATAAGAGCAAGATCAAAAACAAAAACAAAAAATGCAATGACCTCTGCGGTTGAAAAAACAAATTCTAATGCTTCACTTGCAGTTTTAATTTATCGCACATGGATTTAACATTTTTCAAAGATATCTCGTAAGAAATATGGATTTATCCTCCCTCTACCATCCCACTTTTTCTCTGTATCATTCTTGCTTGCACCTAACTACTTGCAATGGAGTGTGTATGATTGGTTGGATAAATATCGTTATAAAGTATAAAAACGATTATGTCTAATCTAAAATCATATCTGATTTTTTTTCACTAATACTGTTGGAAAAAGGTATGAGCCCCCAATCCCATCCCTTCTATCTATGGATAAAATACTATGTGTTTAGCTACTCATGTGTAATATAATGTTTTCAGGAAGTTTTGTTTTTGTTTTTTTTTTCAATAAAATTTTGCCAACTCAGATGATGTTAATTTAAGCTGAAAAGCCAAACTCCTTGTTTTTTCTTTTTTTACCATCACTGCTTTCCCCTCTTCCATCTCCTATTTTTACTCCTCCTTCTCCCATTTCCTCTCACATTTCCCATCTATTTTCCCTCCTCCATCCCTGATTTCCTCACTCTCATTTCTCCCCTCATCCTTTTCTCCTTCTCCCTCCTCCTTTCCTTTCTTACTTCTCTCGTCCCCCCCTCTCACTTCCTCTTTTCTTTTTCTCGCTTCCCCTTCTCCACTTCCTTCTTAGTCACCTCCTCCTCATCATTATCTCCCTTCTTCTCTCCCTATTCTTTTCTCCTCCTCCTCCTCTTTTTCATCTCTTTCTTTCTGTTCACCATTTCTACCAAAAGTTCCCAAACTGTTCAATAATCAAGCTATTGTCTCTCTAGACATGACAAATGATCGTTGATTGCTTGACCAGCGAAAATTTTCCTTTTTTTTTTAAACGAGGAGGTCACCACTTATCAAGGCCCGGAAGCCACTCGGAGATAAGGGTTATTGCGTGTACAGTACGTTAGTGTTGAAATTTGATAAAGTGTCTTACTTAAGGAGGCGGTTCATCAGGAATTTGTTTATGTTGGACTTGAAGACATCCAAGTAGAAAAATCGGTTAAACATTTGGATTTCCTACATTTTATGAGAATTTTTCATTTTTATTTATATTTTATTTATTTTTGGTCATTTTGTTGGCTTATCCTGAATTAAAACTTGACCAACTCTGAAACAAATGCAGCATTCACAAACATGCTTAACTTCAACATTTTACAAAACTCAAACTTAACGATCTTAAAAATATTAATGACAGAATCATCAAATTTAACAGATGGTTTTCTTTAAATAATCATTATTTGTGGAATTGCCATAAAATGAGAATAAAATATACTGAAGTATGATATTTTAATTTATGTAGATTTCATATTTATCATTATAGAGCAAATACTCTATTGATTATTATATTGTACCCAATACATAGTGATTTTAAAAGTAGAAAACAAAAATGTGACTTGAGCGTCATCGGCTGGAATTGAAACTAAAACATTTAATTCTTTAGCTTTTTCCTTACTATCGGATCTAAGTCCATACACATACAAAAACTTGTAAAAAATAACGTTGTTAAAGATAGAAATGTATATTTGCACATGTGTAAAAATAACATATTTAGTTGATTTATGCCTGCCAAGTTCCAATATTGTTTCGAATTTGACCCCCTTAAAAGCTATTTTTACCGGCTAAAAAGCAAATCAAATTTGTGCCACAGATTCAAATCCCCTATATATCAAGTTTCAAGTCTGGAAACTAAAAGTGACAGAATAGTTTGATAGAGATTATTCCTCACACAAACAGGCAACGTCACTTTATATATATATATATAGAGAGAGAGAGAGAGAAATAGAAAGGCTTATCAAAAGGCGGCTTCATAACTGGGTTCAAATCTCATGATTGACATGAATTGTCATCCCTACATTGATGATTGTGTAAGCATGAAACACTAGTGTCCCTAGAATAATTATTATATAATTATATATATATATATATATATATATATATATATATATATATATATAGATAGATAGATAAACACAAATTTAAGACTGTAAATTATATTTTACATGAATTTATGTTCGGCAGGATACTCAAAAAGAGATATATATATAAAACAAATAAATGACAGAAAACTATATTCCAAAATTCATGATGTTGACCATCTTTCAATTTATTCTTTTTATTACCTTGACATTCACAATTCTCAGCCAGCAATATTGGAATATAGACTTTCGTCGTTTGTTTATTATACTTCATAAATTAAGGATTGGTATGAATAAAAAGTGAAATATAATTGAAAAAAATCATATTTCCACAGAAATAAATAAATAAATAAATAAATAAATATATATATATATATATATATATATATACAGTGCCGGCAAAAAGAAAGTCTGCACTTGTAATTTTTTTCAAAAACTTCAAATTTAAGCTAAATTTAATGTAACTGTTTAAACAACGTATACATCATTTGATTCACCTTTTATTCCTCTATAATTTTACCTGTTCATATTTGGCTTTTAATTGAAATATTCTAGTGTTCACATCAATTTAAAAAAAAACGTCAAATTGAGGAGGCAAAAAGAAAGTCCACAGAAACAAATTCGCTTAAAACCAGCTTAAATGATCGCCCCTAGATCAGTTGAAAATATCCACCAACAGGCAACAAAGCATCTCTAATTGTAATTGTTGTTGTACTAGGTTATACAACGTAACTTTTAGTCCATATGTCACGACTTTCTCTTAATGATCATCAGGAGCTCATTAATCTCCATCTTTCTGGTTTATCCAATCAAGAAATCAGCCGCAGATTGAAATGTGATGAGAAAACGGTATGAAAGATTTTGAAAAAGCACCAAAACACCGGCAGTGTTCGTGATGCCCCTAAATCTGGTCGTACTAGAGTTACTTCTAACAGGGAACACAATGCTATCAAGATCCGCAGCCTAAAATACAGATTTGAAACGGCACCCCAAATCCAACAACAGTGCAATCTTGTTAAAAAGTGCCCTCTTTCTACTGTCAAGAACAGATTAAAGGAATTTAATTTGTGAGAATATGTTGCAAGATGCAAGCCAATGATTTCTGTAAAGAACAGAAAGTGCCATCTGGATTTCGTCAGATGCAATGAAGATCATGACTCTTCATATTGGTCAAAAGTGCTTTTTAGCGACAAAAGCAAGTTCAATAGTCTAGGCAGTGATGGTAGGCAGTACGTCCATCAGAGGAAAGATGAAGAATTTAATCCTAGGTGCTCAGTTTCAATGCTGCAAGGTGGTGGAGGTTCAGTTTTGGTGTGGGGCATTATTAGTACCAATGGTCCAGAGCCTATAGTTCGCTTGCAAGGTCGAATTAATTCGGCCAAGTACATTAATATGTTGACTGAACATTTTCTACCTTACTTTGGTCGGAATTTGGATGATAATCACATCTTCATGCAGGATAATGCTTCCATTCACACAGCTGGCAATTTCAAGAGGCTCCTGGAAGAGCATGATATTCCGTGTTTGGATTGGCCTGTACAATCTCCAGACCTCAATCCTATCGAAAATGTATGGCATTACATCAAGCAACAGCTACGCAATGATAAAATTTCAAATTTGGAAGAACTATGGACAAAAATTAAAGTGGGATGACCTTACTCTGGAGTATTGCTGCAGTCTAATTCAAAGAATTCCCAAAAGATTGCAGGCTGTCAAATTGCAGAAGGGCTATGCTACTAAATTCATTACTAGTTCATTGTGTTCCTGTTGTATTTGTGTTGCATTAAGGTCCTAAAATTACATTTAAATAATAATTTTCCATTGTGCGGACTTTCTTTTTGCCTCCTCAATTTGAAGTTATTTTTAACGTGAACACTAGAATATTTCAAAATTTTACACAGATACTCCTTAACTCTTATCCTCAAGTAACCTTTCAGCTTTGATAAGCGGTGACTCTCTAGTTAGAATAAAAAATTTTAAAAAAAGAAAAACAGTAAACCAATACTCGTATTTGGATTCTTCGAACTACTGTTCTCATCTTGAGTGTTATTTTTACAATTTTCAGTCGATGTAACATTCAACCTTCTTTGGATTTATCTTGTTGAATTCAGAAATCTGCGTAGAAATTTGAACGGAACCTTTTATTTAATCCACGGGGGGTAGCATGCTTTCATTCTGTTAGTCATGACTGATTTTTTGTTTTTTTCTTTTTTTACAAAGGAGTCACTACTTATCAAGGCCTAGAGACCACTCGAGGATAAGGGTTAATGAGTGAAAAGTGGTCAAAGAGAACATGTCGTCGTAATCATTAGAGGTGGAAATTTGGTAAATAGAATTACTTAAGGGGATGGCTCATTAAGAATTTGTTCACATTGGACTTGAAGATGACCATATTGTAGTCAGCTGGATTAAAAGTCCCAAGTAATTTGCAATTGAAATTTTGAGTGTCGTCCGCACTAAAGATTGAACCTTCGACCTCCAGGAGTATAACTTTTATGACTGAATTTTACCAAGTACTCTATCCACTATGCCAATAATAATCGATAATAAATAGTGATATATAAGGATAAGTAGTAAAATCGTAGATCTACAAATAAAATACGTTTAAGGTTCTTAAAATTCATTCCAGAATTGTCCGTAAAAATCTCTGGATAAAATTCTTGGTAAATTCGACTACAAAATTGCACTCATCTGGAGGTTAAAGGTTCGATCCTCAATGCAGGTGACACTCAAAATACAATTGCAAATTACTTAGAACTTCTACCCAGTTATCGTTGACGGATCGAGAGCATGCTACCTCTGTGGATTAAATAAATGGTTCAATTCTAAATTCCGTGCAGATTCCCGAGTTTGACAGAAACATTTCCAAGTTCGACAAGATACACCCAAAGAAGGGGAGAGGTTACATCGACGGAAACATTGTAAAAATAACACTTAAGAACTGTAGTCTGAAGAGTCCAAATAATACAAATTGTCAATCCTCACAGAGGTAATATGCTCTCATCCCATCAGTGATGATGCAACAACTTGTGGCTTAGCGGATAAAGTATTTGATAAAAATCAGTTACAGATATCATCAGAGTTACACTATACTGGAGCTTGAAGGTTTGATTCTGTGTGCGCGACTCTCAGAAATACAATTGTTAATTACAAACCCAGTCATGACCGACAAAATAAGAGCATGCGACCGCCATGTATTAAATGAAGTGTTCTGTTCCGTGCAGATTTCCGAGTTTAACCGAAAGGTTTCTGAGTTTGACAAGATACACCTGAAGAAGGGCGGAGGTTAAATTGATCGAAATGTTGTGAAAATAACACTCAAGATGAGAGTCTGAGGAATCCAATAAATACAAATTATCAATCCTCATCTCAAAATTTTAGAAACATAATAGGAAAATATTGCTGAAAATATAACCTTCTTTCCTCAGATGAATCGGTTAGTTTAAATGTCTTTATTGACAAATTACCTTTTCCTTTCTCTGTCCTGAGTTAGTCTCAATTGTATTTTTTCATTCAGCCTAATAGTGTGATAGGAGATAACTGTCGCCCAAATATTTATCGAGTGTATCAGCTTTCGACTCTTCTGCGGCAAAACAAGCCAATCGAATATATTGAATTAATGACTGCAGACGAATATAGAAAACAAGCTTAGCTGACGTGTTGCCAATTGCTTCTTGAGGTGCTTGTTTACATTAGTGATCTTTTAAACCGACGCATTTCGGGTGAAAACATTATTACCTGTTTACTTGTCATACCGAAATTAGTATAAATTCCAAAAATTGATCTAGTATAAGATGTGCTAGATGTATTTCTAACAAAATATCACCCGCAATTACATTCTGTTTAACAGTGGCGGATCCTTAATTTAATACAATTTAAGTCAAGGGAAATAAGTCAGTTTGTCATACTGAATTGGTCACACAGCTCTTCTACATGAAAACATTTGATAATTTCTATTTTTACGTGTAAATTATTTTTCTACTGGACCATTTTTCAAAAATTTTTTATATTTATACTAATTTCGCCATGACATGTGAGTATGTAAGCTTTTCACCTGAAATGCGTTGGTTTAAAATATCAGTAATGCAAACAAGCACCACTTGTGATATATCGTAACTGGCTCCTTGTGTATCAAAAGAGCTCTTCCCTCCTCCAAAATACTTACTTCCCACACTTTGTTTGAGGTATATGGTTTTATTTGGCAAAAAATTCACAAAATAACAAGTGAAGTATGCATGGTCCCCCGTGAGTGCACAATGAACGAGGCATAAAAAAAATGACTAAGTTCAGCATTTGCCCCCCCCCCCATTTAGCCCCCAAAGTCCCCAGGGGATGTCAAATCCTAGTGAAAGTGAACAAGCGGTGCAGTTTTAGGCCTTAACATATGTAAATTTGAGTTCTGCACCATGCAAAAGAAGAAATGACTAAGTCCATCATTTGTCCCCCCCCCTTATTTAACCCCAAAAGTCCTCAAGGCCTTAACATGTTTAAATTTGAGTTCAGCACCATACAAAACTGCTAAATAGACATATACAGAAAATTTTGGACAAATATGGTAAAATAGTCCCAAAAATGGAGCCCCTGGGACACACCCAAGAGTTATCGCGAAGTATAGACAAACAAAATTATTTAGAAATCAGTTAGTTACAACTTTTCAGAAAGTTTTATAAAAATCCATGGCATCAGTTTTTTTTTTTTTTTTAATAAGCACAAAAGTGTCAATTTTAGCCATTTTAACCTGAAAGGCACCCCTAGGGGAACACCCAAAGTTTTCATGGAAAATCCGTTCTGTTACTTTTTTACTCATATCATATTTAATGTTTGTGCAAAATTTCCAAAAATTCCAAGACGTAGTTAATTGAGAAAAGTGCAGACAGACGAACGGACAAGGGCGAATTTACAGGTCCACCCTCCTTTTGTCGGGGGGGGGGGGGCAAAAAATTAGGTACAAGGCCACTCAAAGATTGGCGAAGGAGGGGGAGGGGTCTATTGTCATCCTTGTCACTGTATCTTTACTTATCTATGCTAATCCTAGCTAGAGTTTTCATTCATCATAATACATAATACCGCAAACACACTGGGGAGGGGGGGGGGGCTACTTAAGATTCCACGAATCACATCGTTTTTTTTTTTTTGTTTTTTGGGGTTTTTTTATCTTTGCTTCCCCAAGTGTCAAACTTTGCCCTCATGAGGAGGCAGGTAAAGAAAAACAATTTGGTTCAAAGATTTTTTTTCTTTTAGTTTTTTTACACTCCAAACAAGACATATAGCCAACTGGAACATAAGGGGCTACTACTTGAGATCGTGTCTAGGAATTATAGAGGTCCAACAATCAACCCATCTATTAACTCTTATATATATATATATATATATATATATATATATATATATAGAGAGAGAGAGAGAGAGAGAGAGAGAGTTAAAGGCATAATAGATTCACTGCTTGATATAATAATTAGTGATTGATTTTGCGCTACAAAACAGATACTGTCAAGAATTGTAAATGTCAACTGAATTAAAGGAATAAATTATAAGATGGTCAACATCATAAATTTTGGAATATAGTTTATCATTTATTCACTATATTGCTCTATAATTGAGCTTCTTAAATAAGGATTGGTATATATTATAAGAAAATATATATATATATATATATATATATATATATATATATATATATATATATATATATATGAACATAACTTTGGGAATGGAATTGGTTGTTGAGTCGCTTTCTCTTAAATCTCCTTTTTATCCTCGTCCTTTCTTGCTCTTCCTTTCATATATTAGATGATGCAAATTACGTTTCTGAGTTTTGAGATGAGAATTGATTATTTGATAATTTGAGTGTCATTTTCACCACATCCGATCTTCTTCAGATGTATTTTGTCAAACTTTTGAATCTGCAAAGAATTTTGAACAAAATCTTTTTTTTTTAATCCAAAGGAGAGTCGCATGCTCTCAGTCCGCCAGCCATGACTGGGTAGAAATCCTAAATAATTTGCAATCGAATTTTTGAGTCTCACCAACGTTGAGGATTGAATCTTCGACCTCCAGAAAAATATAAATTTACAACTGAATTTTACCAAGTGTTTTATCCACTATGCCACGGATCTTTGCGGACAAATCTAGTATGAACTTTAAGAGCTGTAAATCTATTATGTTTTTTTCCATTCCCAAGTTCGACAAGATACACCAAAAGGCATATCAACCAAACATTGTGAAAAAAAATACTCAAAATGAGAACAGTAGTCCGAACAGTAATCTCTTTTATCTGTAATAGTATCCAGCTGTTTACAATTTTTTTTTTTTTTTCATTATGAGAGAAGGAAGGGGGTAATTGTGCTTACCTTAAAGGGTGGGTAAATATTTGTAGTAACCACATCATCCTTGTGTAATATATATATATATATATATATATTAGCAGATGTACCCGGCATTGCCCAGTATTAAACGTAATGTTAACTTCCTTTAAAAAAAAAAAGTGAATTAAAAGAAAATGAAAGAAACTAAAACATGTGCATGCGAGTATTATGTCCTTTTCTAAATAACCACTTTAACATGCAGGAGGAGCTGTTTTGCATGAAAAATAAATATTTGGATCTTGGAATGTTACTATACTGTTATTGTTTTATATATGCTCTGTTGTTATATTTAACATGTATTGAGCTTTTAAACAAAAACGATTGGTATACACAAAAAGAGAAATATAATTGAAAAAACATCTTTTTACCAAAACAACGTGTGTGTGTGTAAGTTTTGTAGAGATATATGGCAATTAAGCTACACAAAATTTTCCACACATTTTCAAAACTTAATACTTGGCTCTAGGTGCATATTGAACACTGTTGAAGTAAAAACTGAAAATAGATACATAAAATTTTATGTAGATACTTGAATATATATATATATATATATATATATATATATATATATATATATATATATATATATATATGAGCAAACAGTTAATAAAATATGTTAAAAAACACTTTGAAATGAGTTAAAAACATATTTAATCTGAAAAGGAAACACTAGGTAAGTGGATAGTCCTTAATCCGCAGAGTTTTGAAGAAATACTTTCCTTCTCATCAGAGGATAGGAATTAGCAAAATGCGGGATTGGATTTTGCATGCAAAAGTATTTGATGAAACAACAAGTAAGTCAAAGATCTTACTTGATAACAAAAAAAGTGAAGCAGAGGGAATATGGTGAAGAAAAAGGTGATTACACGTGAATGGATAGTCTGGTGGAAGATAAATAATCCAGTGGCGGTAAAATCCAAATATATAACTTCAAGAAAGTTAATTGAATTTCCAATTTGGTTTTATCGAGCTTTTACATCTGGCTGAGATTACTTTATAAATATTAATTCTTTAATATTTATAATATACTTTAATTTTACCATCTTGGATCATTTTGGTAAATTTAATTGTAATTTTTATTTTATTTTATATATATATATATATATATATATATATATATATATATATATAATGTGTGTGTTAAGAATGTATTAGTAGGATAAAATCCAAATAAAATCCACTGGATTTATATAACAGTGCTCAGTAACAAAGCTATATAATGTTTTTATGTGACAATGTTTCAATCTATAGTTATTAATAAATAAAGATTGAAACCAGTGTAGCAAAACCTGTTGGATGTTTGCATTAATATTAATAAAATATTTGCATTTCAACCACTTGCTCATGGGTTCTATCATGTCCCGTTAATACAGGGTGACCAAAAAAAAAAAAAAGCTAAATGGAGGCCATCTAGAACATATGCTGTAGAACGGAGAAAAAAAAGGCCGAAGACCCTAGTGTTTTGATGTGATGTTTTGAATATAATAAACTAGTTATGACCAAAGTTTCATTTCATTCGAACAAAACACTAAGAAACGGGGCCTAATTAGAGTCGGTCTCGTTTTTTTGTGATCACCCTGTACAATGAAACTTTTTAGAAACTTCCACCTAAAGAGGGGTAAATACTGCCAAATCTCCCCCCTCTCTCAAAACATGCTGTCTGAGATTGATATCCATTATATAGCACGCCTTATGACCCTTAGGCATCAGTTTATGAATGTATATGCATATATATAATATATACTAGCCAGTCCCCCCCTCCGGTGTGCACAGTTGTACAATATGCTTAAAATATATTTTAATTAATACAGAAACTGAGTCCTGTGTGTGCGAGTATTATGTTTTTTCTAAACAGTTCACTTTTTGTAAATAAAAAAAAAAAATACTCAAGCTGAGATCGAAACCAAAACCTAAAGACAGTGAGTCAGGTACAATAACCATTAGGCCAGCTTGACACGTTCTTCAAAAAGTGTTTTCAAACCTACTTATTATTAACATCTGTCATGTGAGCGATTCACACATGTGCATTTGTGAAACAGCAAACAGATAAAAATCCGATGGCTCGCATGCACCAATTCTTAAATTTTAAGTCCTTAGCAGCCCTTTTTTTCCAATTAAAAGGTTTTGCACTTGTCTGAAGACCCTATATACCAAATTTAAAGTCTGTAGATGAAAAATTTGTTGGGTATATAGGTTGAGAAGTGTCCTCATACACACATTCTCACTTTTATATATATATATATATATATATATATATATATATATAATAAAGAATAAAATAAAAGTTACAATAAGTTTACTAAGGTAATCAAAATGGTAAACTTAAAATATATTATAAATATTAAAGAGTTAATATTTACAAGTAAAATAAACTCAGCCAGATGTAAAAAGCTCAATAAAACCGAAAAGGAAATAGAGCTTATAATAAATCTCTTTATTATTTTTCTTTTGCCTCCTGTTCCCCTTACCTCACCCTTTTTTTTAACCAAGTAAGATCTTTGACTTACTTGTAGTTTCATTAAATACTTTTATATGCAAAATCCGATCCTGCATTTTGCTAGTTCCTGCCCTCTGATGAGAAGGAGAGTATTTCTTCGAAACTCCGCGGATTAAGGACTATCCACCTATCTTGTGCTTCCTTTTTTAAAATTAAATATATTTTAACTCTTTTTCAAGATGTCTTTTAACATATTTTATTAATCATTTGTTCATATCTCTATATAAATAAAATGAACTCATTTTTTCCTGTCTGATTTTGACATTAATAGGATTAAAAATCAAGATATTTCATGCAAATATAATATGCACAAACGGCAGAACAATATCTGAAGTGTGTTATAGGCTTATTATTTCTCAAATTCCTCGATAATCTTAGATTTCTATACTTTTTCTGCTGAGAAGTCACGGCCAAAATCGGTTAAGATCAATGGAAGTGGTAAAATATTTTCTCTCTAATAAATTCCTCCTCCCCCTGCCACCACTTAACACCGTTTGGGGATCGTTCACAAGGAACAGTTGAGAAGAGAACACCGGTTTGGCTTCGTAGTTCTTTCATGTGAAGTTATTTAAAATCACTAAACTAAGCTGCAGTGCTCTGTGGCGTAGTGGTTAGCGTGCTGGACAATTCACATTATATTTTCACGTTCGCGCCGACCTACCGTAGTCGTTTTTTTTTTTTTTTTTTTTTTTTTTATTCCTAAACAACTGGAATGGACTTTTCTTGGTGGCCGAACTGTTAACGTTGCAGATGTTTTTTTTTTTTTTTTTTTCACACTTTATTTTCCTACTTTTACTCATGACTCCGGGTTTGATCCTTCCTACTTACCTACCATAACATTTTTTAAAACTCCCCCCCCCCCGTCCCGGAAACAAACACTCGGGCAACGCCGGGTACCCCCGCTAGTGTATATATATATATATATATATATATATATATATACTAGCAAGCTACCTGGCATTGCCTGGTCATAAAATACGTATGAATATTATATTTTAATTAATGCAGATTTCCTATTTATTATGAACAGAAATACCTTAGATATTAAACATAACGTTAAATTTCTTAAAAAAGAAAAGAAAATGAAGTAAAAAAAACAAAAAAAAAACGAAAGAAACTGAGACATGTTCATGCAAGTATTATGTTTTTTCCTCAACAGCTCACATCTTGTAAGTAAAAAATAAAAAAAATACTCAAGCTGAGATCGAAACCAAAACCTAAAGACAGTGAATCAAGTACGATAACCATTAGGCCAGTTTGACATGATCTTTAAAATGTGTTTTCAAACATATAGAAGCTGTCATATTTCATGAATGCGCATACGCAATTGTGAAACAGTTGAAAACATAAAAATCCAATCACTCCTATGTACCAATTTTTCAATTCTGACTCCTTAGCAGCCCTTTTTTCCAAATGAAAAGTGAATGAAAAATTTTTCACATGTCCAAATGTCCTATACACCAATTTTCAAGCCTGTAAATCAAAAATTTGTTGGGTAGATATGTTAAGTGTCTTCATACACACACATTTTTACTTTTATAGATATACTAGCAGAGCGCCTAGCATTAGCCGATCGTAAAATATGTTTAAATATGATATTTTGATTAATGCAGATTTTGTTGAACCCAATATATGGTAATGATTTAAAAAGTTTTAAAAAATATGACTTGTACGCCACCACCGAGAATCGAAACCAAAACGTTTAGTTTAAGATTTATTTTTGGCTTTGCCGTCAATGACTGAGCTATGAAGACATGTTTGCTACAAGATTAAATATTAAAACATGAACCAATAGCTACTCCGTTTTGCATGCATATTCGTAATACCTGCGTTCGACCTTCACCTGGCAAATTTCCTTTTTTTTTTTTTTTTTTTTTTTTTTTTAAAATTTTCACACTTTTTTACCGATTTTCCCAGGCTAAAACCCAAATATAAAGTTTTGCATGCGTCCAAATATCTTATATGAAGTTTCATGTCTGTTGACCAAAAACTCTAGGAGGAGTTTGGTAGGCAAAATTCTTTAAACAAAAATATATATGTATAGATAAATATATATGGAAAGAGTTTTGTGTTTACTATAAACTTTTGACACAAATATTATGCAAGATAAATCTAGATTATCTGCATGAATATAATTACACATAATAGTTTACTAAAGGTGATCATCCCATAAGAAAACCGAAAAAAACTAATAGGGAATTAATGAAAGTGAATGTTTAAAAGAATATGCAAATTAGCTAGATCTTTTGCTAATGAATGCAATTCCATGACCCATATATAAGAAAGCTGTATTTTCTTTTTAAATAAAAATCTTGCTTTTTTTCTTTCTTGGCCTTCGCGCCACACACACACACACACACACACACGATATGATTTGGGCATCTTAGGTAGGACGACTCCTGGCGTGCTTGACGTATTGTGGTGAATGAGAACTTTAGCTAGGATCAAGCAAAGATTAGAAAAAGTACACTGATGAGGGTACATAGACACTCCTCCCCAATTTTTGAGTGGCCTTGTGCCTAATTTTTTGTTTATTACTATTTTGTTAACTTTTCAGAGTAAATAAAAAATATAAGATCAAAGTGTAGTATCTGTTCTGATGCTTTACTTAAGTTAATTGGTCTTTGGTCAATGTAGGCGAAACCCTTCATACTGAGACAATTACTATTTTTGGATACAGTGCCCGCTTTTTGCCCTTTTAGGGGAGCTGGTCTCCCCCCCCCCACACACACACACATTAAAAACGACCTTGTGTCACATTTGCTTTTGTGGGGAAGCAAATAAATACCTAAATAAATAGAAAGAGTTTTTAATATGAATACAAATACACAAAAAAAAACAACTAAATTTATAGGAGTATATATATATATATATATATATATATATATATATATATATATATATATATATATATTAAATGCATAAATATAAACTCTTTCACACACGCACATTCTTACTTTTTATAGGTAGGTAGATAGATAGATCGATAGATAGATATTTCAAATGGTAGCAATGCTACCAGTATAGAATGTCAGAGTTCTTCCTTGGCTTTTACATCACTTGAGAAAGGTAATGATTTATCTCCCCTTATTAAGCGATAAAATAATAGAAAAAACTCTAAAGCCTTGATAGGGCAATAAGTGTGAAAAAGAAATTTAAAAAAAACAAACTCAACACCAGCTCGCCAACCCATATTAGCCAAGCGTAGCGCATATGGCCTAGACCTCTACATCAATAGATGCCGAGCTTGACTCTGAAGTGAGTGCTTTTTTTTTTTTTCTTCAATATTTGAAATATGCATTATGTTTTGTGTATGTGTGTGCTATGTTTTTGTGTATGTGTATTATGTTTTTGTTATGTTTGTATGTTTTTGTGTGTGTGTATTATGTTTTTGTGTGAGTGCTATGTTTTGTTATGGATATAGAAAGACATCCTTGTATGCATTTTTGTGCTAAGCTGTAAAAACATTGATTCACACATTTAGATTCTGGCTAAGTTATAAACCTGCCAAATCATATATATACAGTGATGATCATATTTATTGGCACGGTAAAATAAAAGTTAAATTTTGTCTAATAAATTCTAAAAAAGGGATTAAATTAAAGAAAATAACAAAGTATATTATGTATTTTTAACTGGCCTTTCCGATGCAGCAATCGGATTTTAGAAAAAATAAATAACAAAGGAACAACAAACATAATTGCAAAAAACCCTTGTTCAAAATTATTGGCACGATTTATTTAATAATCAATTGTATAGCCTTTGGCCTTGATTACCTTCCTCAGTCGCTTTTCATAGTTTACAACCAAGTTGTTGCACTCTTCAGTAGTAATTTTAGCCCACTCTTCCTGACAATAATCCTCCAATTGAATAAGATTCTTAGGTTTCCTTTGCATTACCCTCAATTTTAATGTTCTCCATAAATTTTCAATTGGATTAAGGTCTGGGCTTTGTGATGGCCACTCCAAAACATTAATATGATTGTCCTCAAGCCATTTCTTAGTCAGTTTAGCCGAATGCTTTGGGTCATTATCTTGCATGAACCACCAACGACGACCAAGTGAGAGCTCTTTAGCAGAGTCTTTCAGGTTTTCATCCAATATTTTAACATAATCTTCCTTTTTTATGCTACCTGTGACCTTAACAAGTCGCCCTGGTCCAGAGGCAGCAAAGGATCCCCAAAACATCAAACTGCCTCCACCGTGCTTCACTGTGGGTATGGTGTTCTTAGGCAGGAAAGCTTCGCCAGATTTTCTGTAAATATAAGACACTTTATTATGGCCAAATAACTCTATTTTCGTTTCGTCAGTCCATAGAACACGTTTCCAGAATGCAACATCTTTATCAATATGACGTTTTGCAAAGGCTAGCCTTGCTTTCAGGTGCATAGGCTTCAATAAGGGAGTCTTTCTCGGACGACATGCTTTTAAACCAGCTCTCTTCAAAACTCTACCAACTGTATGTCGAGATACATTCACTCCAGAGGTGCTCTGTTCATCAACAATCTCCCCAACAGAGATCCTTGGGTTTTGTTTTACTTGTCGAACAATTTTCCGTTCATCTCTTGGGGAAAGAATCCTTTTTCTCCCTCTACCCTCTAAACTCATAACGTGGCCTTGCGATTTGAACTTGTTTATTATGGCTCTAACAGTGGATTTGGGAAGGTTTAGCTTCTTTGAAATCTTATCATAGCCCTCCCCATTGGTATGGCATGCTACAACAAGCTTCCTGACGTCTTCGCTGTGTTCCTTAGTTTTAACCATGGCGATTGAAAATTATAATTTAGTCACTTATAATAGTTTAAATAAATCGCTATCTAAAAATTATCTGAAAAAAATTATTCACTGAATTAGCGTTAAACAAGCATAATATGGCTATAAAAAAGTTCAGAAAGCACGTAAACCGGAAATTGATTGATATTATACTGATACTAAAAGAAAAACAAAGCCGTGCCAATAATTTTGAACAAGGGTTTTTTGCAATTATGTTTGTTGTTCCTTTGTTATTTATTTTTTCTAAAATCCGATTGCTGCATCGGAAAGGCCAGTTAAAAATACATAATATACTTTGTTATTTTCTTTAATTTAATCCCTTTTTTAGAATTTATTAGACAAAATTTAACTTTTATTTTACCGTGCCAATAAATATGATCATCACTGTATATATATATATATATATATATATATATATATATACTAGACTACCCGTGACCCATTGGATCAGTATGTTATATTAGCTATGGAATTAATGTATGAGCGTGACACTTTTGACATAAAGAAAATAGTTTTTTGTGAAATAACAGAAACATTTCTATGAAAGTATATTAAAATGAAAAAAAGAATATAGATAGATTTCTATGAGTCGTTCTGTTTATAATTGTTTATTTAAAAAAGAACAAAAAAAACTTACAGCCATTGAATTATAAGTGGTTTGCCATACTTATAGGTAAATGTGCACTGAACAGATACCATAATACTTAAAGTTAAATTCAAATTTTGATATATCTTTTAATTTAAATGAGAAAAAAAACAATTGGGATGCTGAAAACATACACAGTAAAACAATATGTTTTATTGTTGCGTTGATTATTTGTAACGCAAATTATAAAAACCATATTTTCGGGGTTATTTATTTATGTTGGTAGTGTAGAAAAAAATGTATGAATGTTTTTAAGGTGTATTAAAAAATGGAGAATAAATTTTTTTTTTTAAATGAAAGCGGTGGGTAAATTGCTGTTGTAAAATGCTCTTATGGTTGTCAATGGGTTAAAGTAGATTTATTTGTAAGAAAATTGCGTTAAAATAACTTTAACGTAATATGGAAATGAACGATGTAAAAAAAATGCAGAAAGTATTAACAGTTGTTTATTTGGATAATTTAAACGCGAAAAAAACAAAAATTGAGACGCTAAAAATGTACACAGTGAAACAATATGTTTTATTGTCGCGTTGATTATTTGTTTATGTTTATGCATGCACAACCAGAAGTCGTAAACCGGATGGTGGGTTATAACACCCGTTACAAGGTCATTTTTATAATTATATATATACTTTTTTTAAATTTTCTCATTTTGTTTCAGCAGAAGGTGAGGCATCCTGCTGGACGCCAGGCATTTACCTGCTATCTCATACATTCCAACCGAGAGATCATTTTATGATTCTAGCTATCCTTTTAAGTACAATTATTTGTATCTCTTGCACTTGGTTCACCGGTTATATTTGCCAGGTAGTTTCTGAAATTCTTTTTCATGAGTTTGGGTGCACCTATAATTACTGGAATGATGAAGATATTCGTACGGTTTCAGTTTGTTTTCATGTCGTACATAAGTGTTTGGTATTTCGTTATCTTTTTCCTCTCAGCTCAACCCACATCATCGGGAACATTAACTTCTACTAAGGTTGCTTCTTTCTCTTTCTTGCCCCATATCACTATGACAGGTTTGATAGCTTTGTTTTCTAGGCACACGTAACTGTAGGAATTGCATAATAAGAGGAAGTGTGAGAAAGAAAGAGAGGAGGTGAAAAGGTGAGATTGAGAGCACGGGAGAGAAACAGAAAAAAAAAACGGATCGAGGAAAACAGGAAGAGATTGGGTATGTGAAAAAAAAAAAGAAGAGATTGAAGATAAGAGAAGGCAATGAGAATGAGAAAAGAAAAGGATTGAGCATTTGAAAAATGGAGAAGGAAGGGTTAAGAAGATGGAGAGAGTGGGGAGGCCTAGATGAAAGAGAGAGAAGAAGAGACTGTAAATTGATCTTTTTCTTCTTCCTTACTATTAGTGTTGCCACAATAACTTGTACTCCTACAATTATCACTGATGCTGTGCTTTTCTACTGCGTTAACCTGATGCAAAAACACCGTACAAATAATGGTAGTTGTAGTGGATTTACCGAATGACAGACACCTAGGTGGAACCTGCAAAATGTAGTACCATACTAATCCTCTGCTTGCTGGGGCAAGCAAAGCACACACTATGGGGGCTACTTATTCAAAAGGTATAGCGAATTTTTTTTTTTTTTCGTTTTCTTTCTTTTTTCTTTCTTTCATTTTTCTTTTCTCTTTTTCTTTCTTTTTCTCTTTTTCTTTCTTTTTCTCTTTCCTTTCTTTTTCTCTTTCCTTTCTTTTTCTCTTTCCTTTCTTTTTCTCTTTCCTTTCTTTTTCTCTTTCCTTTCTTTTTCTCTTTCCTTTCTTTTTCTCTTTTCTTTCTTTTTTTCTTTTCTTTCTTTTTCTCTCTTTTTTTTTTAACGATTTCGATACTTTTGTTATTTTCTTGCATGTATATGCATACGATCTCAGACATAAAAAAATGTTATATATGACCGCATTTGACAGTTAACATATTTTGAAATATTTTTTTTTTTTTTTTGTTATTTTTTGGGTATATTTCCCATATGTTCACAGGTTGTTTTTTAAAAAAAAAAAAAAAAAAAAGCATTTTTGAGGTGTTTCAAACACAATTCTGTCTATTCACGGGATAAACAACAACGTGATACATACAACATTATTCTTTTGTCACTTCAAGCAAAACAACTTCACGTAACGATGTAAAAGATGCAAAAGAGTTTTTTAAAAAAATCTTCCATGAAGTTTTACGACGAAATATCTCTTTCCTTATCTAGATTAATAAAGTAATGAGAAAAATTTGTTTTTCTCGTGTCAACGTAACTTTGATACTTTGGCATTGAATCAATTTAAAAAAAAAAAAAAAGAAAGTTTACTATTAATAGGATATTAATAGTGTAAAGTAACACAAATTTTTTTTTTAAAGTAATTTAATTATGTAAAAATCCATCAGAATGCATTTCGGTTTTCCTTATCCATTTTCTAAGATTAATTTAATAAAATTCCACCAGGACATTACATGCATGTTAAGATTTTTTTAAAAGTAAAATTTGATGTTAATAATAACATGTGATAGTGCAGGAGGACACAGTGTTCCATTCATTATGGGCAAGAGCAGATATTCCTGCTAGTGTGTATATATATATATATATATATATATATATATATATATATATAAAATAAAAATTACAATTAAATTTACCAAAATGATCCAAGATGGTAAAATTAAAGTATATTATAAATATTAAAGAATTAATATTTATAAAGTTATCTCAGCCAGCATGCAAAATCCAATCCCGCATTTTGCTAATTCCTACCCTCTGATGAGAAGGAAAGTATTTCTTCGAAACTCCGCGGATTAAGGACTATCCACTTATCTAGTGTTTCCTTTTCAGATTAAATATGTTTTTAACTCATTTCAAAGTGTTTTTTAACATGTTTTATTAACTGCTTGCTCGTGTATATATATATATATATATATATATATATTTGAGGTTAATATTTTTCAGAGGTAAAGCAACCAGTGAAGTTTTAACGAGGTTAATACAAGAGTGCTTGATAATGAAATAGTGCAAGATATATTTTTTGTTTGTTTTACATAAGCATTAATGTGTCACTACACATTCATGAACATGTTTTAGTCAGCCAGTTACAATTAAATAGAAACCTCTTCAGGCGATATTGCTTATAAAAGGTAAAGTCTCTAGTTACTTGTAACTGGCTGATCAAAACATGCTTATGAATGTGTAGCGACATATATTTATTTATGTAAAACTATATGTGTATGTATATATATATATATATATATATATATATGATGATGATGAGAATAATGAGACTAGTATTCCGACGAAATAGAGAAATAAAAAAGGAATAAACCAAATTATGTGTTCATTAACGTTTCGTCTTTCTTCCGAGACTTCTTCTGAATGAATGGAATTAAGAAAACAAAACACCTGTACAAATATTTGGAAATATATTTTTGATGTGATGAAATGTGTATGTATGTATGTATGTATATATATATATATATATATATCGCTAAAAATTGCATCAAAACTCATCCCAAAGATCAAACAAACTTTATTTTCTTACAGATCAGCAGTTTTCAAATACAAATGCTTTTAGTTATATTTCTGAATTTTTGAGATGAGGATTAATGATTCATATTATTTGGATTATTTGAACTACTGCTCTCATCTTGAGTGTTATTTCCACAACGTTTTGGTCAATGTAACCTCCGACCTTCTTCAGGTGTGTCTTATCGAACTCGAGAAACAGCACAGAATGTCAAACAGGGGGTGGCATGTTTTCGATCCATCAACCATGACTGGGTAGAAATCCTAAGTAATTCGCAATTGTATTTTGAGTGTGACCCACATTGAGGATTGAACTTCGAACCTCCAGTAACTTCCAACTGAATATACACCAGGTATTTTATCCATGCCGCCATGGGTTCTTGCCAATAATGAAAAGTAACAATTTGTATTATTTAGAGTATACTGTTTCCATGTTGGATGTAATTCTCATAACGTTTCGGTTGATGTAACCTCATATTTTCTTTAGGTGCGTTTTATTGAACTCTGAAATCTGTATTGAATTTCGAATGGAACCCTTTATTTAATTCACAAATATAGCTTACTTTCATTCAGTCAGCCATGACCAGGTAAAAGTCTCAAGTAATTCCTAATTACATTCTTAGTATCACCTATAATAAAGCCTGAACTTTCAACCTCCAGAAAACTGTCACTTAGGACTTTTATCCATTGCACCACGATTCTTTGTGGTTAACAAAAAACAAATCAAAACAAGTGAGGTATTAGTAATTCTACTATTTGGATCACATGCTGATGAACTCGTAGCACTTGTACCCCCTCAACATGCACACCCCTGACTAATCCACCAAGTAGCAAAATCCCACATCTTCACTGTTTAGATGGCAGAAAGTCTTCTACTCAGACGATCAGACTTTGGAATTCCTTCACTGTTTCTTGCTTCTCTGACTGTACTGACATGCAGAAGTTTAAATGTAATGTGAACAGACATCTCTTGACTCAACACATCATAATTCCCTGTTAGACATAATTCCAAACAGTAGTTCCTTATAACTAAGTGGTAATATTCTTTGTTTGTGGTGAAAAAGAGTTTAAAAACAAAAAAAAAACAATTTTGGGGATTATAATTGTACCATCAAATTGGTACGAATCCTAACCTTTTCATTGCTAGGGATTCCCAATCGGGGTCCACAGAAGCTTTCTGTCACACTGGAGTTTAAAATTCCATTTACTTTAGTCTATCATGCCTGAATTCTTTTACTTCTTTTAAACTCCTCGGCCTAACGTTTACAGGGAATATGAACTGGAATAGATACATTGAGAGCATTGCCAAGGCTGCTGCAAGGAAGGTTGGCTCCCTCTACCGTGCTAGAAAACTACTTACGCCTGCCAGTATCCTATACCTCTATAAGGCAACCATTCGCCCATGTATGGAGTACTGTTGTCACATCTGGGCTGGTGCATCTGCTGCTTGTCTCTCGCTCCTGGACAGGGTTCAAAAAAGAGTCGCAAACCTGATAGGTCCTGAACTGTCATCTGGACTTCAACCTCTGTCCCATCGACGAGATGTTGCATCCCTCTGCCTGTTCTACAAATACTTTAATGGTGAATGCTCTGACGAACTGCAAACACTTGTACCTCCCCGACGTAACTACCCCCGACAAACCCGACAAGCTACTAAGTCTCATCCCTTTACAGTGGAGATCCCTAGGTGCAAGAAAGCCTTTTACTCCAATAGTTTCTTCTCCAGAACTGCGGGTCTTTGGAACTCCCTTCCGGGATTCTGCTTTCCCAACTGCAATGATATGCAGAAGTTCAAGTGTAATGTTAACAAACATCTTTCTACTCTTCTCCCTTCATAATGACCCCGCTAATTAATTCCCTAATAGTAGCCCCCTGCTTCAAAGTGGCACTGTGCCTTGTTTGGGGTGAAAATTGAATAAAAAAAAAAAAAAAAAAAAAAATTTAAAAAAAAAAAAAAAAAATTTAAAAAAAAAAAAAAAAATTTAAAAAAAAAAAAAAATTTAAAAAAAAAAAAAAAAATTTAAAAAAAAAAAAAAAAAAAATTTAAAAAAAAAAAAAAAAAATTTAAAAAAATAAAAAAATAAAAAAATTTAAAAAGCCGTTTAATCGCTAAAAATACAGATTGAATGGACATCTTTAAGAAAATCCATTTTTCTTTCAAAAAAAATCCTGTTTTGCTGTTTCTATGAAAGTTGTTATAAATCATTAAATATGTCATTATTGTATGGTCGCAAAGATTTCTCAGTGTTGGCATCGATACAAAGTTTATTTTTGGGAGTTATTTATTTTGGGCTAATCAATAGACAAATGAATTGTACAACTTGTTTGGGAAAACTTACTAACACGGACTTGATATTTAAAGTTGAAACTAGATTTCTTCTATTAATGTACTATTTTACTGTTATTATTAATGGAGATTTGGTATCTGTCTAAAGCCGAAACTATACCATTACAGGGTGGAATGATAAAATTTTCGCCTTAGAAAAGACAGCCTGATTCCATTTCTGTTTAATAAAACCGTTTTTATTTTTTATTTTTGTTGCCTACCATCCATCTACTAGTTGGCCAGTTGTGTGCAAATTCCAAGAGCGATAGGAGCCTTATATCATGTCAGAAAGTGACGCAATGTTCAACAAGTGAGATCAGAGATGTGCCACTGTACAACTCATGCTCTCTACCAATTCAAGTTCTGACAACAGAACAAATGCATCACTGGATTGCCACGAATAACAGGAATGCCCAGGGTGATGAAAACGGTTTCCGACCACGTTTATGGTCTTTGGTGTGGTTTCAAGTGAGGGCCACATCATGCCACCTGACATCTTCAAAGTTTTTTTTTTTTTTTTTTTTTTTTTTTTTACATGGAGTTCACCACTTATCAAGGCCCAATGGCCACTCAGGGATAAGGGTTATTGTGTGTACAGTAATCAAAGGGATAGTGTAGCAATAGTATTGGAGAATTGGTAAGGTGTCATTACTTGGGGGGGGGGGCGGTTCATCAGGAATTTGTTTGTGTTGGACTTGAAGACATCCAGGTTGAAGTCGGGAGGGAAACAGGCAAGCAGAACAGAGTTCCACAGGCGTGCAGTTCTAAGAAAGAAGCTTTGTTCATGGTATCTACGTTTTGATTTAGGCACATATAGGGAGTGGGGAAAATTATTGACGGTGGTTTCAGCTAGTCGGGTGTTTTTTGAGAAAGATTGGCGTGGGGGGACCAGAGAATGGAGCTCAAACGAGCACCTGCCATGGAAGTAACGATAGAACAATGACAGGCTCGCTACGTCTCTTCTGTGCGAAAGAGGTTGCAGGGTAGAGAAAAAGGCATCTCCACCAAGCCACGAAGTCTATTTTGTACTCCGTCAAGGCAGGATAGGCTGATTTTTGCAGCCTCCGCCCAGATGTGGCAGCAGTACTCCATCTTTGGACGTACTTGGCTCTTATATAGATAGAGAATTGCATCATTAGTGAGATATCTTCTAGAGCGGTAGAAGGATCCCACCATTTTCCCAGCGACCTTGGCCACAGACTTGATGTATGTGTTCCATTTAAGATCAGGTGTAAAGGTCAAACCCAGGAGCTTATCAAATCCTGGGACCTCCCTTAGACGAGAGCCATCCATTTTAATTGATGCCAGATGGGGATCAGAGCGTTTATGATGTAGAGATAGGAGCTTGGTCTTAAATGCATTAAAGGTAACCAGCCACCTCTTTCCCTACTGTACCACGCGCTCAAGATCAGAGGAGAGAGAATCAGAGAGAACATCATCATTTACGGCCTTAGATGTGTTGCCGTAGATGGTCGGCTTGAAAGTCAAAACCAAAGTGTACCTGGATGTGTTGAAGAGCATGGTGCAATCAGGTGGCCACTGGCAGATCCTGGGTGTGGCAGTAGAACTCGGCGCCGGCCCACAAGTCCAAATAGATCCAGGCTTACTACAATTTTATTTATTTGCAGACTGTTATCCTCATCTTTATAGTTGTTTCACAACGTTTCAGACAACTATTCCTCTTGGCCAAAACGTCGTGAAACAACTATAATAATGAGGATAACAGTCCTCAAATAAATAAATATACAAATTACTCATCTGAAAGAATTCCAATAATTAAATAATACTACAACTTTTTACCCTTCTTACTGCCCCCCCCTCACCCCCTGACCTAAACTCACTGGACAACTTTGTTTGGTCATACGTTAAGAACATCACCAACATGACCTCCCACAATACTAAAGCCAGCCTGATCACTGCCATCTGCCGAGCTCCCACCTGTGCTTGTGGAAAAGGCATGCTCCCAGTTTCGGACCTGTATCGAGGTTGTGATTGAGGCTGAAGGCGGCTACATTGAATAGATGTTAGCTCTACTCCATAATCAAGTTACCTGAATTGATTTTTTTTTTTTTCAAAAAAAGTTTTAAAATAAAGCTGTAATGTTATTTTCTTTAGGGCAACATTTTTATTGTTCCATCCTGTACTTCGATTGATGTACAATTGTATTATTTTTCAACGCTCAATTCAATTTGCTATAAAAAATTTATTTTATTTATTTTTTATTTTTTGGACTAATGTACTTTCAATGCTTAGTTCAGGGAATAGTGTAGTATCTGTTCTTTTGTCACAAGACAATCCTTCCAGGCATTACTTCCTCACTTTTTTTTGTGGTAGGAGAGGTAGTATAGTATCTATCATGCAGTCATAATAGGATCATCTCAGAAATTACCGCCTCCTTTAGGGGAAGTAGTGTGGTATATATTGCTTCGTCATGATACTCTCTTTCCCGGCATTATCTCCTCCTTGGCAAGCCAGCATAATATATAGTTTCCAAACTGACAATTGTTTTTCTAACGACAGAAAAAATGCTTTCCAATTCATGTTCTACTCACATCCTCTGTCTTCATCTTTTATGTTTTCATCTAAATTAGATGTTTTCTATTTGATGGGTGTTTTCATTATTTATAGGTTTTAGATTCTTATCCTGCATCGTGATTTTTCTGTTCTTCTTTGTACTGAGTCAGCGCTTAGCAAGGCCAAAAGCCACCCGAGAATAAGGATTAATGAGATGGACAGTTGAATGATGAATATCATGTGAAGATTGATAATGATGGGTGAAAAATTTTTACGGTAGAAACTTGTTTGCTTGCATCTATTTCCACTTTATATATTGGAAAATTTTCTGTAAAATAAATTGGCACTGGGTTATCGTAATTGTTCACTTTCTCACATGCATACACAATATTTAACAATTCCATATATTTTATTTAGACCGGAAGTAATGTGATAAATGTAAACAGGATTTTAATTACCAAATTATACTAAGTGTTAATCATCATCTCAAAATATTCAAAAACACAATACAAAAAACTTTAAAAGTCAACACCAATCACCGTAAATGAACACTTGATTATGCTTAAGGAAGGTCATAGGTCATAGGTCATCCAAAACATCAAACTATAAATATCTATATTTGCATGACTATTATTAGCTGTTGTACGGTAATACTAAACCAAAAGCCAGTCATTTTAATAGCATAAAAATGAGTGAAACGGTATATTGTAAAAGTATTCATAGCTCGAGTATTTCACTTTCAAGGTTTCTAAATAAAATTATCTTTACCAACTAAAAACCAAATCGAATTTGTTCCACAAGTCTAAACCCCAGTATATATCAATTTTCAAGTCTGTAGACCAACAATTAACAGTAGTTTGATAAACCATTCCAGACATACACACAATTAATATATATATATATATATATATATATATATATGAGAGAGATATAATGACAACACAAAAAGGTACAGTTACATCATATTCCTAATTAAATGTACAAGTTCTAAGAATTCAACATCAAAACTTTAGTGTACATAAATTTCTGAACCCCCAAAAATTATATTAACACTTTACGATTAAAAATTTTATTTATGCAATAAATAAAATTTTTAATCATACATTTATGTTCTTCTTGACTCAAGGGATAAAAGGAAAAATTAACCAAAATCGCAGCTGCAAAGTGACACACCCAGACGTGACGGAAGTTAGCATGCAACTGACGCACGAACATAAACAAACCCTTCATTAACTTGCTGAACCATGCATAGACCTGTACTTTGAAGACCAGTTGTGTTGAAAGCCATAAGAGTAAGAAATATTGGTTTTTTTTTTTTTTTTTGAAAGGCGACTTAAAAGTACAATTTGGTGGTAAAGGATTTAGTCTTTTTATCAGAACATACTAGGACTGGACTATTGGTGAAATGATTTTCCTTCTAATTCATATTGATGAAGAAACTTAATAAAATATTTATCTCATAAATGTACATACACTAAAATTTGTCGGTGTTGAATTTTTCAAATTTCTTTACTTAATGATGAATGTTGTAATTTTGTATCTTTTTAAGTTGTCATTTAAAAACTTTGGTTGACCTCAAAGTCTAAATAATAGAACTGTTTTGATACGTACAGTATTCATTGACATCTGATGGACTTGAAAGATCTTGTCTCCAAAACTTTTATATAGATCAGGTAGCCGAACTGATAAGTGAGAGATGACTCTGATTACATCAATAATGATCTGACCAAAAAGAGGAAGCAATCCCTTGCGTCATGCTTTTTATATTTGGTAACCATGTGACTGAATTAACCAACTGGAAACCGTCCTGTCATCACATGATCTCTCTACGTTTAGGAAAAAAAAAAATTCTTTTACAGCTCAAACACTACTCTATACAAATATGAGTCTATATTTACTAACCTCTCACTCTGGTAGGATGTGACACAAGGCTAATTTTATGGAAGCGATGGAACACCTTTCTGAGTTGAAAAATCAAGCAAGGAATTATCACTTAAAACTTCAGAGATAAAAGGGAGATAACCCAATTCAGGAATTGGGTTATCTCCCTTTTCCATTCATTTTTTTTTGCTTGTCTTTTTTTTTTTCTATTTTTTTTTTTTTATTTTTTTTCCTTTCAGCACTCCAACATTTAATGGCATTTTATTTTTATATGAAATGAAAATAGGTTATTTTATTTTTGTTTTTATTTTAAGGCTTTAAACTTACAAGAAAAACTTATCAGTATTATTTGGATTTATCAAACTACTGTTCTCATCTTCAGTGTTATTTTTCACAATGTTTCGGTTGGTTTAACCTCTGACCTTGTTCAGGTGTATCTTGTCAAACTCGGGAATCTTTGTCCAACTCGGGGAATCTGCACAGGATTTCGAACAGAACCCTTTATTTAATCCATATTTTATTTAATCCATAAGGTAGCATGCTCGCATTTCGTCAGCCATGACTGGGTAGAAATCTTAGGTAATTCGCAAGTATTTTGACTGTCGCACGCACTTAAGATTAACCCTTCAACCTTCCAGAAATGCGTAGCTATTACATCTTAAGAAGGTCAGAGGTTACAACGATCAAAACGTTGTGGAATTAAAACTCAGGATGAGAGCAGTAATCCAAAAAGTCCAATAAATATGAATAATGAAACCTCATTTCAAAAATTCAGAAACATAAAAACTTATCCCTTTTTTTTTTATTCTGCTTCTCTTTTTAGGCCGCAGTTTGGTGGCGAAGAAAAATGACGGCATTAAAGAATCTACAGACAGTAGTGCTACACTTGAAGATGATGACACCAAAGGTAAATATCTCTTACATTAAACAGTTTCTACTTTTTTTTTTTTTTAAATTTTATCTCTCAAAATCCACACACACACACACACACATAAAAGGCACCCTGGCATTAAGAATCCCTGTGTACTCTTATTTACTACCCTGACCACCTATATTTTCCCTTTTTATTTATTTTTTAATTTCTATAATTTTCATTTTTAATTGGTATAAAAGAAATAACTTTTAAACTATTCGTAGTTATTTCCCTTGATTTCGTTTTTTTTTTTTCTTTTTTCTTTTCACAGTCACTAACTCAGCGTTTTTTTTTTTTTTTTTTTTTTTGTGTGTGTGTTTCTTACAGTCACTACTTTGGACCATCGTGATCCAAATGAAATCAATATTGCAATATTTTTTTTTTACCATAAACTAATCGAGGTCACATTAAACCATTATATATACATTATATAAATATAAGGTTTTTAAGTAAATTTTTTGGGACTTTCTGATATTTATTTACATTTAGAGACAGAAAAGACAGTTCCACAAAACAAGGTGTTTGTATAGATTATCTTTTAAACCAATTCATTTCAGATGAAAATATTATTACATAATTATGTGTCATGTCGAAATTAGTATAAACTCTAAAAAGTATGAAAAATGATTTAGGTATGCTAGATGTATTTTTAACAAAAACTCTACAATTACATTCAGAGATATATTTAAAAATGACAGACCATTAATTTAAGTCAAGGGAGATAAGTCGGTTTCTTATTCTGGATTGGTTGCATAATTCTTCCACATTAAAACATGCAATACAACTCGATAATTCAATAAATTCTATTTTTACTTGTAACTATTTTTCTACTGAATCATTTTGTAATTTTTAGAATTTATACTAATTTCGACATGACACATAAGTACAGGATGTTTTCACCTGAAATGTGTTGGTTTCAAAGATTAATAATCTACACAAGAACCAAAAAATAATTTTAAAACACTGCTGCTGAATATAAGAATACAATTATATTAACATTATCCAATCAAAACACTTGTTGCCAAGGTGACTGACCAGGTAGACAGCAGTTCATAGGTTGACCTATAATTACATAATCCCCTTGCTCTCCTGCTACTACCCTCTCTATTGCTCTTCTCTTACTGCTTCCCTCTATTCCCCTCCTCCCACAACTTCTTATCTCAACCGCATCTACCCTCCACACACCCTCTAAAACATTAAGGGTTCAAACAGACAAGCAAAATTATGAGTTTTTATATTATATGGATGTTGTTGTTTATTTACTTTTAATTATTTTTGCCAGTGGTTCTCTATCTACTATTATATATATATATATATATATATATATATATATATATATATATATATGAAAGTAAATTTTTGGTACAGCAGAATGGAAGGAGAAATTTCAGAGGAAACATAATTTAATTTAAATACCAAAAAAAACAAGAAATGGGCAGGTGAAATTAAAATTTTCCCTAAGGCCTTATCGTCTGACCCTCTAAGAGGAAACGTCAGAATGATAGATTAAAAACTAAGAAAACGAATGAGGGAAGAGGGGAATTTTGGTTACAGTTTTTTTCTCCACTGTTCTTCCAACTGTAACCAAAATTCCCCTCTTCCCTCATTCGTTTTCTTAGTTTTTAATCTATCATTCTGACGTTTCCTCTTAGAGGGTCAGACGATAAGGCCTTAGGGAAAATTTTAATTTCACCTGCCCATTTCTTGTTTTTTTTGGTATTTAAATATATATATATATATATATATATATATATCATATTCAATATTTTTATCCAAAGGTTTAATATATTAAAATATACTAGTCAATGGCAATGTACATAAGCCAATTAAAATTAAGCCAAGTAAATTGACTCAAATATTAAGCTTCATGATTATCATTTCTATAATCGAGTATTCATAAAGTTTAAAATTGTCCAAATGGTGTTGAAACAATTGTAACACTATTAGAAAAGTACATAATATGGTGCAGACTTTTTCATTTGTTATTTTGGTTTGAAAGTTGAATATATATATATATATATATATATATATATATATATATATATATATATATATATGCAAAAATTGATGATGAAAATAAAAGTTGAAAGAATTACAATATTAATCAATTAAAAATTCAAACAATTTTTGATGGATTAATAAGTATTGTAATTGATGCAATTTTTATTTTCATCATCAATTTTTTTTTTTTTTTTTTTTTTCTTTTTTGTTAATTTCTCTTATCCAGTACATTAATCTGTTTTTTTTTTTTTTTCATCATGATAGGTTATAATATAAAGATAATATTTATCTTTGGAATTTTAATTATATATAAACCTTTTTAGAATGTAATTATGTTATTTGAGATTTTTTACACTTTTCAGAAATATATTCTAAAAAAAACAACTTAATGTTCTTGAAAAAAAAACTTCATCAGATTACTATTTACTTTTTTTCTAACCTTTAAATACAAATCACAGAAAATTATTTCTCAATTTAAACTCCATTTTCTCAGATTATATAAAAAAAAATTTTAATTGCATGTTCAATTTTTGAGGTGGAGTTCATTTCATTGTGTAAGTTTTAAGGAACAAAGTTGAGTATCTGATCTGATATTACACTTCATCTTTTTCATCCCCTGTTAATGGAATGAAATCCTTCTAGACTGAGGCAATTTTTATTTTTATCCCATCTAAGAGGGTCACTTTTATGGGAGCTGGATTTTTTCCACTTAAAAAATAAACCTTGTGTCTAAATCTACCCTTGTGGAGAAGCAAGTAAATAGGAACTAGTCAGAAAACAGGCTGTATTGTTACAACGGGGTGAGGAGTTGCAGGTGGCAGAGGTAGTTCTGGAGAGGACAGTTGGCTGTCTGGGTTTGCAAAGATGACGTCAATAGAGGCCAGGAGGATCAGCTAGAGCAGCGATCCTGGATCGAGGTGCACTGGGAATGATATCAAAGAAGTTCAAAATGGGGGACGCAGAATTCTCGGGTATTTGGGTCAGCAGGACTGACCGACATTTCAGACAATAAACAAAAAAGGCGTGGAGGAATGTTCTAATGTCATCCATCCCAATAAAAAAGAGACAGCCAGATAACGAGAAAAGAAACGACCATGGAAAAGAGAGAGAGAGAGAGAGAACACATATATTTGTCATTTTGCACACACACCACCACCACCACCCTGTGACCCCCTCCTTGCTGTCAGTATTGTCACTGGAGAATAAACATTGTTTCTAATCATTATCATTAGGTGTTATTTAAAAGTACAAGAGACTTTTTTGTGTGTGTGTGTGTGTGTTTACATTTGATTGTGGAGTCATGCATAATTCTATGAATTCAAACAACCCCCGGTTAGCGAGCCAGCTAGTCTTATGAATAACACAACAGTATTTGAGCTAAATTTATATAAAAAGTGAACACTCTGCTAAAAATTGAACATGTATTTATTTTTTTTCAAGTATTATAATCTGAAAATATTATAATTGATTAATAGCATTTTAAATATTTTTTTATGTATTTTTATTTTCAATTATATCTGTTGGGGCAAACATTATACGTTATATACATTTCTCTTCCCTCCCTTTTTCTGGTTGATAACCACTGGTTGTTGGGATTTTCTTATGAAGTTTCATGTTGTTCTTGTATCACATTCAATGTTTCGTATTCCTTTAACAAATGTCTGCATGGGTTTCTTCCTTTTCTTATTTATTTTTTGCTATTCTCATCTTGAGTTTTATTTTCACAATGTTTCAGTTGATGTAGCCTTTGACCTTTTTCAAATGTATCTTGTCGGAATCTGCATGGAATTTTGCAAAGACCCATGGCATCGTAGATAAAGTAAAATTCAGTTGTAAAGTTAACCTCTTCTGGAGGTTGAAACCTCAATCCTCAGTGTGGACGACACTCAAAATACAATTGCAAATTATTTTCAACTTTCAAGTCATGACTGTTGGAATGAGAGCATGCTGCCCCCATGGATTAAATAAAAGGTTCCGTTTGAAATTCCATGCAGATTCTCGAGTTTGACAGAAAGATTCTTGAGTTCGCAAGATATACCTGAAGAAGGTTAGAGGTTACATCAACTGAAACGCTGTGGAGAAAACACTTAAGAACAGTAATCTAAAGAATCCAAATAATACAAATAATCAATCCTCATCTCCAAAATACATCTTTTGGTAGTTCTTATTTTAATTAATAATCTGTCAAACTTTAAAAAATATTATTAATTTTAATCTCTCAGAATTACATGAACACAGAGATGAAATATTAAATACTCCATCAGATAAACCTTCCCAAAAAGTCCGTGTGCATTTTTTCCCGTTATTTATTTTATTATTTATCATGTTCTTATGTGTGTCATGCTTACATCCGGGTCATTTGTTATGTTCTTCTATTTCTTGCCATAAATAATTTTACTAAGAATTCTTCATAAGTTTTGATTTCAGTTTCGATTATGGCTAATGGCACTTCAATCATTTATTTTTTTTATAAATAATTTTATCAAGAATTCTTCATAAGTTTTGGTTTCAGTTTCGATTATGACTGAAGGAACTCAAGTTATATATATATATATATATATATATATATATATATATTCATAAGTTTTTATTTCGGTTTCGATTCAAGCAAATGCACCCAAGTCATATGGATATATTTTTTTTATTTTTTGAATCGCAACTATATAATATATAAAAATCGATAGAACATTAACTCTATAATAATATATACGAAATCTGCAAGAATTAAAATATCATATTTAAGCGTACTTTATGACCGGCTTTGCCAGGCGTTCATGCTAGCTTAGATAAATACTTTTGCAGTTTTAACAAAAAAGCTACAATAATATCAGAGCGTCTTCATTTACACTGCCAACATCAATATATTACATATGAATGAGTCCTGGAATTTCCCCAGGTCCCGCTAGTTATTATTTTTATTTTTTTCTGTTTATTCACCCCAAACAAGGCACAGTACCACTAAGTCATAAGGGGTTGGGACCAGATTTGCAGGGATACTATTTATGGAGTTGGGCAGCGAGATAGCTGTTCACATTACACTTGGACTGCTGCATGTCAGTACAGTCAGAGAAGCAGCTTACATAAATCGCCAGAATATGATGAAATGATGCAGCAAACAATTAAGAAAAGGGGAAAAAATTTAGTTTTCATCATGCAAAAATTTAAATCATAAAAAATAAATTAGTAATGCTATCATGATGAATCTAACAGAACACACTGATCGATTAATTTTTTTTATTATTTATTTCCATTTCCTTCATTAAAATTACTAGATTATAAATGATTTCTATCATGATATTTTTTTTATAAATTTGATTAGCGTTTGGTATACTCTGGTTTAGGTAAGCTGCCAGAATATGGCAAGTGCTCGACTGTACTCCAATCTATGGTTCCCCCTTGCCAAACTTTCACAAAAAAAACACTCAACTAACTACAACCACTATAAACGATTTCTCCCACTCTCTATCTGTGCCTAAATCTAAATGCAGATTCCATGAACAAAGCTTCTTTGCCCAAAACTGCCCGCTTGTGGAACACTGTTCCGCTGGCCTGCTTCTCACTTGAATACAACATAGTAGCTTTCAAATCCAATGTAAACAAGTTCTTGTTAAGCCGTCCCCATAAATAATCAAATTCTACCCAATTTACACCATTAACGATTATTACACAACCACCTTATACTCATTAACCTTTATTCTCGAGTGGCCTTCGGCCTTGATAAGTGGTGACACCCAAGTAAACAAAACGAAAAATAAAAGGGAAACATCCATGAAGAAGTGAGTCATTCTCTGCATAAAAAACAAAAAAAAAGATTTAGATCTGCCTGATATATATTCGGTTAAAAAAAAAATTTAATTGCATGATAAATTTACTTTTTGCCAATAAATTTCCAGTGTGAAGAGAGATATTAAAAATATATTGTAAGAATAAAAAAAAAAACTTGTGTTCAATTAATCGTACTGAGTGAATCTTTTATATTCGGTATTGTTCTTCAGCATTAAATAACATAAAAACATTTGATTCGTCATTAAGTTAACAAACCCAATCAGAACGTCAGATGTTTTCTCTAATAACATTGTCAAATTCAAATACACTTTATTTCTTGACCAATCATAATGCGTCAATCTTTTTTTTTAATCCTATCATTTTTTTTTTTTTCTGAAATCATATTTGAGGTTCTTGTATATTCATTCTTATGTTGCTCTCCGCCATTTTGAAATTTAGGAAAGGCTGATATTGAGAGTAAGTACGACAAACTTGAAATATTTATAACTCAACGTGTGCTCAGGCGTGTGCTTTTTTTTATATAGTTAACAGATTTCTAAGTTATAATAATAGACTATTTTCTAAATAATGTTTTAGATTTTATTGAAGCGGTTAGCTTCCAAAATTGCTATCTAATTTTATTAGTTTTGTCTGATTTTCTAAATGGTCACAGAGCAAATTATTCCATATTTGTTGTCCGATATTTTGCGGATTCCGTTTTTTTTTTTTTTTTTTCTTGCCACCTGGATTGATTGAATAAGTGTTAGGATTAAAAGAAGAGTATGCACTGTTTTGTAAAAAAAATAAAATTAGTTTTTATTAAAAATTAAATTGAATTAGATAACAAATTACCAATTAAATTGAATTAGATTACAAATTAAATGTCATTATGATGTATCCAATATAGAATATTGCCAAAGTAATTGTCTTTTCTACAGTGGCATCAGAGAAATTGTTAAATGTGACTCCACAAAAATTAGAAAATATATTAATATTTGAAAAATAAAATTTAAAAAAATGTCCGCAAAATATTAGATAACAAATTACTACAGTGGATTAATATTTTCCGTCACCATTTGAAAAAACCAAACAAGGCTAGTCAATAAAATTTGGTAACAACTTTTAGGAGCAAACCACTTTAATATATACACCTTTTTACAGTTTGATTGGTTTGTGCAACTTATTTTTTTTTTTTTTTGTGTGTGTGTGTATGTGTTCTTTAGACGTAGATGTTTATTTAATAGAATAGCACCTTACTAATTTTTTTTTTTTTTTTAGAAAAGAAATATTTATTCTCCTGACAAGACGACAGTTTAGTGAGTCCAAAAAAAGATGGCTACCAAATTTCTGTTTAAAAATGAAAAATAAATTTTTACTTTAGATTTTGGTTAAGATTTATTTTGGATTATTAGCTTTGTGGTTCCAAAAGAATCCAGAAGGGCATAACTCTGTATTTAATGGAAACAAAATATATTGAACAGAAAAAAAAAAATACAAATAAAGAGTATAGGCACTCCTGCATTAAACGGTCGGCGCCATTCTTTAGGGAGTGATAACTCCAATTTTTTCTTGGTCAAATAACACAGCAAATAATTAAAAAAAAATTTTTTCCTGTTTTCAAACACAAAAATATCTGAAACCCAATACATTTATTGTATAAAAATGTATCGAAATATAATTGTAAAAACATTTATTGAAAAATCTGTGTAAGAAAATATAATTTTAATAAAACAATTTTGTAATTAAAGTAACGGTGAATTATTTTTTCTCAAAAAAATGTTTTTGAATTAAAGTAAAATAGGATTTAAAAAAAAACAACTAATATGGTGCAAATAGTGAATAATTGATGGAATAGATATACACGCGCGTGTGTGTGTATATGTATATATATATATATATATATATATATATATATATATATAAGCGAGATAAGACACTGATAGAATTCAGATGAATAATCCTGATAGATATTACTTGAAGTAATACTTTCAAAGAGATCCTAGCCAAAAAGGAAAAGCTCAGTATTTAAGAATAGAGCAATATATAAGTGTCGTGGTTAAATTTGAAATTCTGAAAAAACAACATATAGAGACATATATTCGATTTAAGAATTTATTGCTTGACAAAAGGAATATATAGATGGCTCATATCATCAGAGGAAATGAAATGCAGTTTTTTGATAACTGCATTTCATTTCCTTTGATGATATGAGCCGTTGTTGAAAATCCATGGATTAAGGAAATTAAAATAACCCCTTCTATATATTTCTTTCGTCAAGCAATAAATTCTTAAATCGAATATATGTCTCTATATGTTGTTTTTTCAGAATTTAACCACGAAACTTATATATATAATAAATTCCACAGCCAAACAATGTCGCAACAGAATTTATTATACATAATCTCTCACATTCTGAAAATCATATATGTATATATATATATAGAGAGAGAGACAGATAAAATAGTACTGTACACTAGCCATAATCACAAGGAATACATGTAGATACACACACAGAGAGAGAAAAAATAATCTTATTATTTCAAAGATTAATATTTTTTACATTTATAACCAATAGTTGCCAAATCTGCAATTCAAGAAAATAGTTGTTAAAGTTTATTGCCTCTAAAAAACAAAAACACCCTGTACACACACATTTATATATACGCTTCTTCTTCTTACACGTATTACACATTTTTTTTTTTTTTTTACTCTGTGTGTATATGTCCTTTTCATGTTGTTTTTATTATTATGTTGTTGTTGTTTTAAGTTTTTGTGATTTCAATTTGTTTTTTAAATCAATTGATTCCAGTGTTTTTATATTTACATGTTTGTTGTTGTTAGAAAAAGTTTTATTTTTCTCACATTAAAATTGTGTGTGGGGGAGGGTTGCATTTTTTATCTTTTTTTATTCTGTTTTTAATAAATACAGCATTATGTTCCCGCCTTTTTTTTTTTTTTCTCTTTTTTGCCAAAAAAAGAAGCTTTTTTTTTTCTTTCTTTCTTTCTTTCTTTTTTGTTTAATTTATTATTATTCAGCACTTTGATGGTTTGCATGTTTTCATCTATGGTCTCGAGTGCCTTGGGTACCCTTGGGTAAGGTTTCACGGCTGATACCCATACCACCACCCCAACATCAATCTTTCAACGAAATTTCTACTTTTTTTTTTCTACTGCCTACCCTACTTCACAACCCTGTTGACTAATGCAAACTCTGTCTACGCCAACCTTGTCCTTTGTATGATTTAGACTAAATTCTGTGATGAGGCCCAGTTTAAGAGATTTAAAACTTGTTGGGTCACCACTTAAAAAAAGTAGAATCTATTATTTGCAGACTATTTATAATTTATATTATCTTCATACAAACTACATTAATCTGGAAATTGAAGGGCGCTTATGGCAACTGAGACAATTATCTGGAGGGGGGGAGCATTGACTAAACAAAGATCAGCATATTTTGTGAGAGATAATTTAGAAAAACGCTAAAATAAACAAACAATGAAACGATTTTAAGTTAAAAAAAAAAACAAGCACAGAATGGAGTTAATCACGGAAATTGTTGAAAATTTATGTGGAGACAAGATCTCTTTTTAGTTGAACTTGTTTCATTGTTCGATTGATTTTTTTAGCGTCCTAAATTATCTTCTGTAAAATATGCTTATTTGTTTAGTTAATGCGAGTTATCCCCCCTAGATAATTGTCTCCGTTCCATAAGTGTCAATTGGAGATATTAAAAACTTGCAGAATAAAATCTTTTATAAAAAATGATCGGCTTCAGCATTAACTGACTAAAAAGAAAAAGGGTTGATATGCCATCAAACAAAACAAATCTATTTAATTTTACCTATTTAATCATTTGATTTCCTTTTTTTTTTTTTTTTTTTTTCTTTTTTTTTTCTTTTTCTTTTTTTTTTTTTTTCTTTTTTTTTTTTTTCTTTTTTTTAATTATTATGACTTCTGTTGTATACTCATTTCCGGGTCTCTACCAGAGATCTAAGTCCAGAAATGTTGCCGTGATATTTTGATTGTACACACACGCACAAACACCTGCACATACAAACATATATGCGTTTCAAATGAACAAAATATTATGTGGAGTATAAACTGCATTTAAAAACATTTTTGTATTTCTTTAAGATGTGAACTGCCAGAGATATTATTTCTTTTAAATCTTTTTTTTATTTTTATTTTTTTTTTTTTTATAAAAAAGAAACCTTTCCCTCCCCCCTTTACCAAAAATCTTTTCTTTTTTTTTTTTCAAATGTTATCCTTCTGCATTTTTCTGCATCCGTCAACTTTTATACTAAACTTTATTTTCTATCTTCAGTTTTTGTTCTATTATTACCACAAATGCCTCAAATTTAATTTCCTTATTCAAAAGCTTTTTTTTTTCTTTTTTCTTTTTTTTCTTTTTTTTTTTTTTTTTTTTTAGTGATTCCTTTTTTGTTTTTTACTCGGCTTTATATTCTGGATATGTATTTTTCTGAAAAATTACATTAACTCTTAACATCCTATACTATTCAAAACTGCATTAAATGATCGAAATGATAGCTCTTTAAATATATTTTTAAAGATATTTAAAACTTCCTTATGGAAAGGAAATGTCATTTTAATAACAAATAGCATTTTTTTTACACGTTATTTAAAAAAGAAATTCTTCCAAAATGTCTGCTTTTGATTGTAACTCAAAAAAATTGTTCAGTCACAATATTGTTTTAGTTCAATGTGATACTATTTCGGCCCAAAGAGTCGATGAATGTTATATTCTGCGTGACTCGATCACAATAGTGTTTTGAGTTCAAATAACAATCATATTTGTAAAATGTGATATTATCTCAGCTCGGTTAATCAATAAGTCTTATATTCTAGATGATTTAGCACTAAATACAGCCTAATGCCATGAGAATCCCATGCATTACAACCAGATGTTTTATCAGTCATTCCATGGCAACACCGTAACAAAAATATTGTGAGCTTGTTTCTGCTTTATCGTTATTTTCATGGGAAGTGCTCGTCTGAGCTCTAATCTATGTCCCCCCTCACCAAACTTTCATGAAAAACACTTGTTTAGCTGAAATCACTATCAATAATTTCCCCCACTCTTTATCTGTGCCTAAACCTAAATGTAGATTCCATGAACAAAGGTTCTTTCTTAGAACTGCACGCCTGTGGAACTGTCTTTCGTTTGCCTGCTTTCCACCTGACTACAATATGGTCGTCTTCAAGTCCAACATAAACAAGTTCTTGATGAACCGTCCCCTTTAAGTAATCCAATTTACTATGATATTGTCCCATTGACTACCGTACACTCATTAACCCTTATCCTCGAGTTGCCATCCAGGCCTTGATAAGTGGTGACTTATTTACAAAAAAGAAAAAAAAAGAAAAGTGATAGATATGCCATAAAACAAACAAAACAAAAACCACACCAATACCATGTTTAAAATCTCCAGAGTTTCAATGTTGATACAGTTCTGTTAAAAATTTAGGTAAAAGATCAGTTCTCTCAGTAACCCCAAAAGCAAAAAAACTTGTGGTGCACAGTAAAAATTTTTTTTTTTTTTTTTTTTTACTTAGAAGTCACCACTTCTCGAGTAGTCTTTGGGCCTTGATAAGGTTTAATGAATGTAAGGTGGTAGTGTAGTAATCATTAATGGTGTAAATTAGGTATAATTTGATTATTTATGGGAACGGCTCAACAAGAACTTGTTTACATTGGATTTAAAGGCTATGTTGTATTCCATTGGAAAGCAGGTCAGCAGAACAATGGTCTACAGGCGGACAGTTCTAGGAAACATTAGAAACACAGATGTATAATGGTTTGAAGAGTTGATGAGTATTATATTCTGGTTGACTTAGCACTAAATATATCCCAATGCCACGATTATCACATGCATTCAGTGTTTGAAGGTCGCTTTTTAGGGGCTCCAATATGGAAGGTATTATTTTTGGAGAATGCCGATTTTTAGGGAGAAACTTTTAGTGAAAACTGTTTTTAAGTTTATATGCAAATGTGTCCGAGTGAAAGGAATGTTGGATGATAAACACAAAATAATGAATTCAAAAGCATAAATTTACAAAATATCTTTGCATATGTTTAAAAATGAAAATTTGCATCAATAAGAAATCGAATGCTTGTTCATAGTTTTAGAGTCCTTATAGAAAATGGAGGATTCATCGGCCGAGATATCAAAGAGTCGATAATTTAAAGGGCCATGAATTATCCACAGGTTTGAAAATCATAATAAAAACTTCTCCATTCAATTACACAAATTATATTTGATTAAAAATTATTAATAAGAGTTAATGTTCATTTGTTTTCATTGTAGAAAGAAAGTTCAGTGAGAAAAGTTAGGATTTAAAACCTAATACAATCGATGATTAAACAACGATTGTGGATTTTGTGTGTTACGGGACCATGATTGGTAGCATTCATGTTAGAACTCCATCCCATAATGCCATGTTTCTCGCAAGCTTCGTGTCTCTTGTCAAGAGCAGATAATCATCATGCAATTTCTCTTTCCAAAGGCAAAAATTATAAGATGTAAAAGAGTTGTCTTCCTTTAAACATAAATATCGGTGCTTCTATATTATACAAACAAAAAAATATTGAATTTCAAGTAAAACAAATGGTACCTACATAATTGTCATGATGCAAATAGTACCATATCCAAAAATTATGGAAAATAATAAGGCAGAAAAACAATTATTAATAAAAAACTGCTTATTTGAGGAATAAAATTTTTGACATTTTGAATTACGTTTGTCATGTGATGTAAACAGAACTTAATTATCTCCCCTGTAGACTTATCTGTTTTTAGTAAGTGTAATATCGTGATTTCTCATCATTTCACAAATTTCTTTTTCATTATCTTTCTACCTTATCGTTTTTCGTAATTTTTGGATATGTTACTATTTGAGACCTGACAATTACATAGCTACCATTTGTTTCACTTGGAATTCTATATTATTTTGTTGTTATTATAATATAGAAGCACAGAAATGTCTTTCAATGGAATATGGTTTCCGAACCAATGAATTAACAAAAGTTTAAATAAAACTTATGCATATGCAGAATATAAAAACAGGATTATAAAAACAAATGATGTTTTTTGTACTAAAAACACAATATCAGCTGTTCTACTCCATGAATTTTTGTAAATTTGGGATATATTTCTATTTTCAACATTAAAATTAAGTACCATTGCTTTTGGTTTAAAACCACATATTTTAAAAAATCGATCCGTCGACTCTATCTTAACAAGCATATTTTTTCTTTCTTTTTTTTAACATAGGAGTCCCCACTCATCAAGGCCCAGAGGCCACTCGAGGATGAGGGTTAAAAAGTGTACAGTAGTCAATGGGACAATATCGTAGTAATTGTCAGTAGTGGAAATTTGGTAAATTGGATTACTTAAAGGGAACGGCTCATTAAAAACTTGTTTACATTGGACTTGAAGATAACCATATTGTAGTCAGCTGGAAAACAGGGAAACAGTAGAGAGTTCCAAAGAAAGAAGCTTTGTTCATGGAATCTATGTTTAGGTGCAGGCACAGATAAAGAGTGAGGGAAATACAACTTATGAAAGTTTGGCGAGGGGGAATTATAGATTGGAGCTCAGACAAGCACTTGCCATGAAAATCACGATAAAGCATAAATGTCTTTCAATGGAATATGGTTTCCCAACTTATAAATAACAAAAAGTTCAAATTAAAATTCATGCATATGCAGAATATAAAAACAGGATTTAAAAAAAAAAAAAATTGTTACTTAAAAAAAAAAATTTTCTTTTTATTCAACCTTTTTTACTTTTCAGTTTATAAATTCTTATCTGATCTCGCATGTTGAGTTCAGTGATAGTGCAATTAGCCTGAAGGTGCACAATGTCTGTTGTTCAAACTAAACTATATTATGTCACACATAAGAGAAGGAAAGCATCAAGCAAACCATGTGCTGAGAAAATAAAAATTAATTGAAACAAACATGAAAATGTGCATTTCGTCAAATTAAAAAAAACTATGGAAGACCATCTGTGCTATTTATCGATTTGATTTAATCTTGTTAAAATTAATTTATGAATGTTTTATTTTATTTCAATTTTTTGTCATAAGGTGTAATATCCACTGCTTTAAAAGACCTAATTTTTTTCGTTATAATTAACCATCAAATGTGCTGTTTTATATCATAATAATATACTCTGCTTGGACAGTTGTATATTCTATATCTATACTAGTCTGGGTGCCTGGTGTTTCCCGAGTGTTTGGAGGTGTGTGTTGAGCAAAAAAAAAAAAAAGTGGTAGTAGGCAGGCAGGCTCGAACCCATGACGTGAAGGCGGATAAGAAAGGGCAAGAAAATCTGATGTCTTACTGCTACTCTGATGCGACTGGAAGTTCAGAATGTTAAGATTAGGCAAAGTCGATCCAACCAATACAATGGCTTGCAAAAAAGCGACCCCTCCTTGTAGAAACCTACCTGGTTGAGGGTGAAGGAATTAATGTTTTGGACTAATCTTTCGATATTTGTCATTTGAGATGTCAAAATGACACCGATCCCGTGAAAATCCTTCGCCTCTGTCAAAAGTTTTAGGCAGACATACAGACATACAAACATACATACATACATTTAAACAGACAGGTGAGATTTATATTCTAGATAATTATAAAACTCTGTGAACCTTGCTTGAATCTTGTCTTTAATTATCAGATGATACCGTCTTTTAAAAAAGGGATGACAGGTGACTTTATATATGTATGGGTGTGGCTCAGAGGCTAAGGAATGAGGATAAAGAGTTGTATGTTTTGGTTTCGATTCTGGCTGATAGCACCCAATTCATATATATTATTTTTAGTTTTGATCTCGCTACTATATATCAGTTTCAATACAATAATCGATAGAGAATTGTCTCTATAATAATAAATATGTAATCTGCATGAATATTTAATATCATATTTAAACATATCTTATGACTGGGCAACGCCGAACAGTTTGTTAGTATGATATAAAATTAGGTAGCTTTATATATTTTTGTACACGATTCACTCCTAAACTAATTAACCAATCATTATGAATTTTGGAACACGGCTGCTAGGCATACGTGGGTGTAATATGAGCTTTATTTATTTTAATTTTATTTTTCTGCAAAGAGGTGGTGGAAGTTTTTTTTCTGAATATTCAGATATTTTGTAAAAATGTTAACATTAGTTATTAGCAATTAATAACTATTTCCCAAATTCAAGATTCTTTGGATTACCATTAAAGTAGTCTTAGGTACATGATACAGATATAACCTTCCATTTTAAAACTCAAATATTTTTGATTTAAACTGAATTTTATCCATAGTAATTAGGCACTAATAAAGCAAGATTCCTTAAACTTCAATTTCTTGAGACCTATTAGGTTTAAGCCATAAATTTTAGACATTTTCTAGAATAAAAATGATATAATGGACTTTGATCAAATAAGGATTCTAGATAAGGTATAAATATAGTGAAAAAAATCTTGTTCAGGAAAATAATTTTCATCCATCCTGGCTGGGGTATTCTAGTTTCATATATATATATATATATATATATATATATATATATATATATATATATATATATATATATAAAACAAGAAAATTCTAATTTAAATCTATATATTAAACTCGGATCAAATTTTGAGAATTCTGTAAAAAAAAAAAAAAAAAAATGCCCCCCCTCAACACATAAACTCATTTTGAATAATTTAATGCTAATATACAATATTTATTGTAAATGATTTATTCTGTATGATTAGATTTGAAAAGCCAGCACAGTAGAAGTGCACTCTGACCTACAAACAAATTGCCTGAGCAGCCCTGTCAGCATTCCCAATAGGGGTGTCTCGAAGCTCAAGAAGATAAGGCCTAGGAAGATGAACCTCCTAGAAGTGTACAAAATCTCATCTTGACAGTAAAACAAGGCTGTCGATTTCAAAATGACCCAATCTCTATCAGAAGATGAACGGACTGTAATGAACAACACCTACTCAGGATAACCTGTAACATTTTCACATTAAACATTAAACGAGCATTCACACCTGTTGTAGGCTACACATGTACATTATTACCTGTGAACAATCAACAAAGCAAAGTCTTTTTACATGCGTGCATGGACAATGGTCTTTTTTATTGTTGCTGTTCCATGTATGGACTGTGACCTTTAGTGGTCATTGATCTTCTGTTTAACTCAAGACGAATCTATACATCCATGGAATACAATGAAGATTTGTTGGCTTTCAAAAGTTTTATTGGAGAAAAGAGTTTGGTTTACGAGGGAGAGAGACTACCTCAACTGAAACTAATTTCTTTTTCTTAGAGGATTGAGACGTAAACAGCAGACATCAAGGCAACATTCGTTTAGTTTCTCTACATTTTCACCACATGTCGCCTCTCTCGTTTCCCAACTCTGACTGACTAGAAACTCTGCTCTCCCCCGAGCACATGGCGTCATTTCTATGTAATATCATTCAACACCTGCATTTCTAGTGTGTTTTGTCTAAAAAAAGTAGCTTTCGACCGCCTGCTCCAAACACACCAGCTGCACTGGATCTATTTTCGTTTGCTACTAGGTTATCCTGACATGTACTCTATGTAACACTTGCCAAAACTCATACTAGTTAACATGATCTCTACTTACTATCATAGGGTCTCTATATATAACAAACCTATGTTTTAAAAAATATCCAACGCAATTATTTGGCTCCCTAAACTTTTTAAACTATTGTTTCTTACATGAAGTTCTTAATTCTTCATTGACCTGCCAAGCATTTTAAAAAGAAAATTTTATTTAAAAAATAAAGAAAAACATGACATTAATGTAGATTACTTGAAGCATTGTTTAGAAATGAAATTTAAATTAATCGAAAGTAATACAATACAGAGGTGTAATGGATAGACACAAACCGAAGGAAATTAAGATATAATGCTGGAATAAACTATGCACATTCACTTTTATTAATACTATATATATATATATATATATATATATATATATATATATATATATATATAATGTTCTTGCATCAGCATCGTCAGATGGAGGATTTATATTGTAATATTTTGGAAAATTATCTTTCATCCAACATGTGTTTGACTTTCAAATGTGCATATTATGGCTATTGTAAAAGCAAGCAGTTCCGCAGAAATTGAAAATTAATTTAATTTACTTCTAAAACCCGTTATATTATTTCATAATAATAATTCTTTAACAGTAAAAATTCCTTTGCCATTTTTTTAAATTGTTGATAAAAATTCATCATAAAACTTTATAAACTATGGTTCATAATTTAACATTATGATGATGATGATCATCATCAGCATCATAATCATCATAATTTAACATTTTGATAATCATCATCATAATCATCATCATAATTTAAGATTATGATGAGTATCATAATCTTCATAATTTAACATTTTGATGATGATGGCCATCATCATATAACTAGTCCATTTGACATAATGGTAAGAGTGTTCGCTAATAAACTGAGAGATTGGGGTTCAATCCCCCATCAAGTTATACCAAAATCTTTTTAAAAAATAGTACTTGATTCCTCCTTGCTAAATACTCAATTATAAGAGGAGGGTCAAAGGCAAAGTAATTCTGGGAATGGAGTAGTGCTCGCCCCTACACCTTGGTGTTGCAAATAATGAAAAGGAGGCCTTTAGGTCGTCCCTGACTATAGTTAACTCCTTAGCATTTTATTTTTTTTTGTTGTTCAGAATAAATTAAAATTTAAATCATTAAATTAAAATTTTCTCATCCATTTTATGCAAATAGGTGTAATTTTATTCCTATCACTTTTAACAGTTGGCAACTATTGATCTGCCATGCATATTTTATCTTAACAATTCTATTATAGATTTTCAACAATCAAGAAGAAAGTCTTGATTGTTATCTTGACACTAGTATATAATGCGATAATCTGTTCAGTTTAAAAACGGCAAGAAATGATAAATCTTTGCTTTAAGTCAATTTTAATGGCTAAATTATTATCAGTTTAACCAACAAAGAAAATATTCATTTTTACCTAGTTTATCTTGCTGACTTTCTCATAACCTTTCCAATTCAATGAACAATAAAAAAAAAAATTAATTTTTTTTTTTACATTCATTTTCTTTTAATGGCTGTAAATATATTCCTTTCAGTTCAAAAAAAACAAAAAAGACGCATTTAAATGATTATTTTAATTGTTTACACTGAACTGTGGATATTACACCTAATCAAATGTTTCTTTTGTTATTTCATCATCTAATTGTTTTTGCCTTTTATATTATTTTTGTATATTTTTCTTTTAAATGAAGAAAATGTTGACCTGTTCTTGATCCGACCCACAATCCAAATATAAGCCATATATTGAGACCGACAAAAATTGCTTTTTGAAGTTGTGTATTTTTTAGATAAGGCCTGATTGTTTACATCACTTGTTTTGATTGGACTATTGTTCTCATCTTGAGTGTTATCTGTGCAACGTTTTGGTCAGATTGGCTTTCGACTGTCCTCATGCCGTGTTGCCACGGTAATCCCAGTCGTAATCAAGCTTAATGAAGTCCCTGTAATCTTTCTGGAAGTTTTGTTGTCGGACAGTGTCCTTGTTTTCATATGAACAGCCAAGTTATAATGTATCAAGAAGTCGGCACCAAGCTAGGGTGTTTTGACGTCTGTTATTATGAATTACCACTTGAAATCATGCCTGAGTTTGATTAGCTCCTTGTTCCTGTAAGTTTCTATGGTGGAACTATTTGCTGCTCAGAGTTAAAAGGAGGTCAGTTTCAGGGTGGTTATGTTGGTCGGTGATATCACACTGATAGCAGTGCCAGTGTCCACTAAAAATTTGAGGGAATTGTTACGATTCCACACATAGAATGTGTGAATATGTCTCAACAGGAATCATCATCACTGCCTGTTGGTCTATTTGTTTCCTTGTGATTGCGGTGAAGTTGGCATTTGCGAGCCTGGTCACCGAAAACTTGATGGTACTGACATTTGTCTGTCGTCACCCACGATTTGAGCTGCGGGTATGGCCTCAGTTCTGGGTGCGTGGCACTCGGCTCTGCTGTCTCTGGCGTAGGGAAAGTTTCAGGTCTCTTAACTCTGCTCGTATCTGAGCCATCTCATCTTCCAGACATTGTGTGCAGTTTCTGGTGTAATTTTCAACCTGATGGATCCTTTGGTATGCCTGAGAATAAATTATATTGGCTGAACCGGCCACAACCTCAAGAGGAGTTTTAACTGGTACCAGTGTCAGGACTTGTTTTATATTTGGAGGTAGCCAATCCATCTATAGACCTTGGAGGATGGGCTCTGCCAAGGTGTTGTTTCTGAGGTGACTCTTCATCAGACGTAGGAGCCTGGATGGAGTTCCAGACGTAGACAGAGTCTGGAGTGGGTAGCCTGACATCGACTGGCACTGAAAAGCTCCTGAGGGCTGCAGGAGTTGCTGAAAAGGCTGCAGGAAGCTTTGGCAGGTGCTGGAAGGCTGCAGGAGGCGTTGGAAAGGTTGCAGGAAGCTGCGGCAGCTGCTGGAAGAGAACAGATTGGATTTGTGTGTTTTTCTTTTCTGTTCGAAACAAAAAAAATTGCCAATGTAGTAAATACACACCACAACATCCTATCTCTACAGGAGAAAGCATATCAAAAATGTTCACAATGAATTTAGAGATATTAAGACAGTTTCTTTTTTAAAACAAGAACAGATATATATTTTTTTAAGCTGTTTTTATTCAATTTGTCCATCCAACAATGAGAATGCTATTTAAAATGTGTGATGTCAACTTTATTGGCAAAAAAAATACTAAAAGTGCAACAAGTCATGCAAAATATTTGAATGTTTGTCCAAGACAACTTTAAATCTGGATATGATAAGAAACGTCATTTCATCTGGCAAGCTGTTCCATGAAGCAACAAACATGGGCAGATCAATAAACAGAGTTTTTTTTATATATATAGATACTTAGCCACATCTAAGAAATATAAAAAATTATGGGCACAAAGAAAAAGTGAATCAATTTCTGAAATCCCTTTGAATCCCATTTCCTTTATTGTAAGGTAATATCATACTTTTTTGGGTTTGGACATGAACTCTCCAGCGCCTTCTTCTACATTTATTGAATTTATATTTTTCAGTGTTTTTGTAACTGTTGTTGTTGTTGTTGTTTTTTCTTTATGCGTGTATGACTTTATTTCTTTGTCTTTTTATTAACTTTTTTCTTCATTATTTTTAATCTCTTGCTTAGAAAAACATTCCAAGGTAAAAAAAAAAAAAAAAAATAGTTCAGCAGAATTGATGATTCCACAGCTTTTTTTTTTTTTTTCACTTTATTTATTTTTTTTTTTACTTTTATTTTCATTTTGTACGAGGCTTTCTTTTTTTCCAGGTTGTTTTCACTTAGAAACATTGTCATTTTTCTCATTTGTAATTTTTTTCACTTGACAAGAAAAGTTCATTCTAAGGACACAAAGAAAAGTTCTCTGACTCCCTTTCTATATTATCTTTTAAAAGATAAGAAACTTGGTGGTAAAACTATTAAAACAAACTCATAGTTAGCAAAGTTTTCCAGTTTGCTTGAAGCATTGTGTGAAATGTGAAAGGGTTGTGTTTTAGGGCTATTACAATGCAGTTATGGAAACGGTCTATGTGGTAAAATAAATAACGGTGACAATATTGAAGGAACTTCAATAATTTTCAGTTATGAATATTTTTTTCTGAACATAGTGTGTTGCATGAGATGGTAGATGCATGAGTTTCCCAAATATTTTCGAGAAAATTTCTCTTCATCAGAGGTGTTGGGAAAGGAACATTCGAGCGCTTTCTATGGTTCCCTCCCCCTCTGATAAAGAGAAATTTTCTTAAAAATATTTGGGAAACTCATGCGTCCACAATCTTGTGCGATACTATATTCAGTAATAAATATGCATAATTAAAAATTATTGAAGTCCCTTCAATATTTTTATCATTATTTTGCCACATAGACTGTTCCCATAAGTGCATTGTGATAGCCCTCAAACTCAACCCTTTCAAACTTATAGCTATATAGTAAAGGGGGTGTCAGCAAGTTAACTTAATTTTTATTTTCAAATTAAAAACCCCATTTCTGGTGGTAGTTTTTGCTGTCCCCTTCAGCAACAGTTGTATTTTTAGGATGGACTTTATCTTCACCAATATGGTTATAGAAATTATCTCCTTTTTCCTTCAGTATCTGCAGCCTCGTCTTCTTCCTTTCCCTTGGAACACTCCGAGGGTTAACTGTTTAATACTACCCCCACCAAATCAACCACAAATACCACCAAGAAAGTATGCCCCTCTCTTTCTAAAATTAAGATGAAAAATAAAAATGTGTGCTTATGTAGAATTACACTTAATTAAAAAAAAAAAATGCAGAAAACTATTTATGACGTACGTACTTGTCACAGAACAAAGATGTCATATTCTAAAAATTACATAAATTGATCAAGTAGTTTTTTTTTTTGTTGTTTTTTTTATTAAGAAAATCAAATTTTATGAGGAAGCAAGGAGGGAGTCAGGAGCAGCCATATTGTTTGAAATTCTCCCAAAATTCAAAAGTGAAAATTCAATTCGACTACAGAGATTTTGTTTTTATTCAAAATAATTAAAACTTTGTAATCACTAAAAATTGTAAAATTAGATTTTCTTAATTAAAAACAAACTACTTGACCAATTTATGTGATTTTTGGAATATAACAGCTTTGTTCCATAATAAATACATACATCAGATTTTTGTTTTTTGTATTTTTGTGTTTTAAGTAAGTGTAATTCTAAAAAAGCATTTTAAAAAAATCAAACTTTGAATTGATTTTACACTAAAGAACCTTAACCCCTCCACATTCCCGAACATTTTAATTTCTTTTGCCAATGTTTCATGTTAACTTTTTAACTAAATTATTAATATATTCTCATACATGTTTTTCACTTTTTTTTTTTTACTAGAATTTGTTTAATACTAGCAGGGCTATCTGGCATTGTTCGGAGTAAAAGTGTAGCACAACTTATTTGCCCAGCCCATACCTATCTCTGGACACACACACACTACTCCAGTCAGCATAAGGTATATAAGTCTGAAAATTAGGATGATAATATTAAAAGATGTGTGTGTACACTTTGATGGCATTAAATGCCTGCTTGGCGCCCAAATATTGAATCTTTTCCTTTAAATTTCTGTAAATCTTTGGTATAGCCAAGAATAATATCAACATTTAATATGAATTACGGTATAAATGTCATTATTTTAGCGAAGAAAGAAAATAAACATATATATATATATATATATATATATATATAGAGAGAGAGAGAGAGAGAGAGCATGTATAATAAAATAAAAATACAATGAAACATTGAAATAATAGAAGGATCATCAACAACCTAAAACACAAGCAGAGTTTTAGATATGAAAATTGGAAAATACAAAAACGCTATAAGAAAATAATTTTATATAAGAAATAATAACACAAAAGTTACTTGCTCGTAGTTCAACACGTTTTTGTGTAAAAAAGTTGAATGAATAGTTAATATGCTCATAGTGTATTGGGCAGTTTGGCATCGTGTATGTGTGTGCATTTACCTTTGTTCTGGTTAGTGTGCATATAGATGTATGCAAGTCGATAAAGTTGGATACATAAGGCATAAAGTTCTTGTGCCTTACTACTCCACGTCCAAAGGCACAGGTTGGAGTGTTAAAATGTTCTTGAGTTTCTTCCATTTGGCTGATTTTGTTGACCAAGTCTTAGAGCGATTTCTAAGTTCATACTGGCTTACTATATTCACATATAGGTGTTATTTTTGGGGGGTATAAAAAATTTCGATTCAATAAAAATTCTTTGAGTTTACACCTTCATATTAGAAGCTATTGAAGTGGCAAAGAGCGTATCACGTTCAACTGAAGAAAGAAGGGAAGCAATTAGAACCATTTACGTTTTCGCGTTCGTTGATTTGCATCTCGATATCTAATCGACCAGTTTTACAGAAGCACTTTCATCAAATCCATACCAGACCTTGTGCCCAACCTACTAGAAAGGAAGTAAATAAAATAACTGCATCAAATTGCATGCAAATCAAAAATATTTGAAACTGAAATTTTGCAAATATGTATTAATTCATCTCTGATATTTATATGGTTAAAAAAGTCATCAATAGTTATTTGAATTTTCACAAAAAACTTTCAAAACTGTTTAACATAAAATTACATGAAAATAAAATATAACCTATATTAGCCACCCTTATGTCAAGCAGATGTAATCCAAAAATTCATAATGATCGGTAATTAGTTATGAATACTATCCTAGACAAATGGACGGACGAACAGGCGCTTTCTTAAATCAACAAAATATTTTTCCGACACAAGGGATATAACTCATGTATACTAAATATTTTTCCAAAACAAGGGAGATAATTCATGTATTTTAATCTACCATGCGTTTATTTATGAAATAAGCGCAACCACATTGTAGGATCCATTATACAAACAGCCTGAAAATCTGTTCTTGTTCACATAAGTGTTGCGCTGATAAAAACAAAATCGATATGAATGAACATTGGAGAAAGTGATAAAGGTAGACAAGAGAAAGAGGGATGAATAAAGACCAGGCCAGAGATAGGTTTGTTTAGAAGTCGATTGCTAATGTTGTGTAATGTGAGTCTTAAAGACAAGTTTAGATCTTATGACCTCAGAGGCGGATTAAATCTGAATAGTACAGGGAGATATGTGCAGAACAGGTAACCTTTTTTTTTTAGTTTGGTCACATTGGAACGATTAATGAGATTGTAGCAGCATCAGTTGCGAAGAAATGATGAGGATGGATTTGAAAGAAAGAGGGACAAATAAAGATCTGACCAGATAGGTTAGTTTGCAAGTCGGTTTCTAAATGTTCGCATGTAAAACAGATATTAACATGATGATGATGATGATCATCATCATCATCTCTACACCGTTTGTAAATCAATAACAAAGTCCTACTTGCATTAGAAAATGCTAATTGTATCAAAATATTCTGTTCATATTTTTGGAACTACGCTATGGAAAAATCTATGGAACTTTTAATCAATATAAATCATACACCATCCAATGTGACCGTATCATTCCTATAGCTACGTAACTTGAAAATGGCGCTATTAAACCTGACACAGTGATATGTGACAAGAAAAAGAAAGGAGCAACCTTAGTAGAAGTTAGTGTCCTCAATGACGCTGGGTTAAACAGAACTGAGAGGGAAAAGATAACAAAATATTAAAGTCTAATGTATGACATGAAAAGAAACTGGAATCTTAGGAAGATCTCCATAATTCCAGTGATTATAGAAGCAACTGGATTCAGGAAAAATAATTTCCAAAACTATCTGGGAAATATACTCGGTGAACCAAGTGCAAGAGAGATACAAACAATTGCGCTTAAAAGGACGGTTGGAATGTATGAGATAGCATGTAAATATCTGACATCCGGTAGGATTCCCATCCACAGCTAGAACAAAATGATAAGAAAATTGGAAAATAAAAAAAAAAACATCCACCTCACTGAGCAGAAATTTTGTTCTCAATTATGTGGTGAAGTTTTTTAGACAAAGATTAAACAAGTTCTTTTAATACATTATGATTGGCTAATAACTCAGCCGCATTATCCTTATGCAAATTAGTGTCTCACTTATCATGTGACTTTACTCGTTTCCAGCCCCAAACAAGGTATATTGCCACTTGGAACATAAGAGGCCACTATTTGGGATCGTGTCTAACAGGGGATTGTAGGGAGTTGAGCAGCGAGATGTCTGTTCACATTACATTTAAACTTTTGCATGTCAGTACAATCAGGGAATTTTAAAGTCTAGCAGTCCAATGGAATAAACTATTAGAGGAGAAGGTTTTCTGGCATTTGGGACCTCAACAGTGAAAGGGTGGGATTTTGCTGCTTGTCAGGATTATTGCATCGAGGGGGCACAAGTGCTGTGAGTTTATCAGACCACATTCCGATAAAATACTTGTAAAACAGAGACATTAGATTTTAAACTTTTAAAACATCAATTTGTTTTTTCAATTGACTTACCTCTGGCCTTTTGGCTAGGAGCAAAGTGTAGTACATGTTCTGATACTACACTTAATCTTTTCTATCCTCGATTAGTGAGGAAGTTATTTTAGTTTCACTCTAGAGGGGCCCCTTTTTTGAAGAGCTGGATTTTCACATTAAAAACAAACTATCTAAATCTGCCTAACTCTGTCCGCTGGGGGGGGGGGGCAAGTAAATAGTGTCTAACGATTTTTAAGGGGTTCAACTTTTTAAAAATTGATTTCAGGGGTTAAAAGTTTGATAATTATAATTAAATAATAATTATATATTACTATATATATTATATATAATTAGTAGCTTGATAATTATAATTAAAGAATAATTATTACTTTTTTACCTACTTGTTTATTCAATAAAAAAAAAAATTTTGAAATAATTTTGAAATAATTGCTAATAAGTTTTTATGCTTCAAAATTTTTTATTTTTTTATTGAGTAAACAAATAGGTAAAAAACTAATAATTATTTTTTATTATAATTATCAAGCTACTTTAAGAATACTTAAGTATGAGCACTGTCTGCAGACTAATAACTAAGGCACTCAACTAGGTGTCTATGCAATGTTCATGATTTCTGCTTGATTGTCTAATGTATTCGCCTGAAGTCGACGTTTAATAGTTCTTAATTCCCTCCAATCCCGTGGCAATTGTTTGATGGCCTTGAGATAGTCTCAACAAATGGCACAAAAGGTGGCTTTGTGGTTGGGTTTGAATCTCATGATCGACAGGAATTGTTACCCAACACTGATGATTGTGTAAGCATGAAACAGTGTCTGTAGGTATAAATGTATAATTATTATTTAACTAGCCTGGGTGCCCGGTGTTGCCCGGGTGTTTATAGGTGTGTGTTGAGCAAAAAAAAAAAAAAAGTTATAGTAGGCAGGCAGGCTCGAACCCGTACTGCAAAGGAGGAAAAGAAAGTGAAAATAAAAAAGACGTGATGCTTTAGCTGTTGCACCCATCGCCAAACCGGAAGTTACATAGGTTTAAATTAAGGCTAGACAATCGAAAAGAGGCAATGACTTTCGAAAATATCGGTGAAAAAAGTGATCCCTCCCTGTAGAAAACTGCTCAGTTGAGGATGAAAGAATTAATGTTTTTGGCCAATTTTTTATATTTGTCGTCCAAAGGTCGAGCTTCAAAATGATACTGATCTTGTGAAAATCCGTCGCCTCTGTCGAAAGTTTTTGCGAAATATGCAAATATACATACAGTTAAACAGACAGGTAAGATTTATATTATAGATTAGGGCGGGTGACCAGTGTTACCCGGGTGTTTGGAGGTGTGTGTGTGTAAGAGGGAGAGTAAACTAAAGAATAATCGAACTAATAACCCTGTTTAAATATTATAAAAAAACGATGTCAAATTTCTTAAAAAATTGGAAAAAGCAAAACAAACAAAAAAAACGCGAAAAAACGTAAAACTTCTTTTAAAAAATCGGAAAAAAAAAAAAGGAAAAAAAAACAGCAAAAAGCGAAAAAAAAAATGGCATAAATAACCCTGTCTCAATATTAAAAGTTTAAAAATAAAAAATAAAAATTATCTTATACCTCGAATCGAACCTTAAATCTTAAGATAATGACGTTGTCACTTTGACCATTGTGCCATGATCGCGTGGGTGAATGTAGGTCGGTTTTTATAATATTTAAACAAATTCAAGGGACGTCTTTTGCGCATGTTTACACATGCGTAGAAGCTATCTTGTCATGAAGGAATGATTTTTTGCTACCCCTCCCTGGAGAAAAGCGTCCAGTTGAGAATGAATGAAAGAATGAATGGTTTTAGCCAATTTTTTTATATTTGTCGTCCGAAGGTTCAAGCTTCAAAATGATATCTATCTGATGAAAGTCCGTTGCTTGTATGGAAAGTTTTTGCAAGGCATACAAACACACACACACACACACACACACACACACAAACTTTCGCTTTTATATATATTTATATATATAGCTTAGTGCATTAGAAGAAAAGAGCAAGCTCAATTCTACAAGAGGAGACATATCTGGACAATATAAAGCTCAACAAGTATCATTGGAGTTTATATAGGAGAACAACAGGAATGGGAAATGAAGTCACAAAAACTATATATTGGTAAATATAGATTGGTTCATTTATTTAATAAGGGAATACAGACAATTAGTTGGGGGATAGAAGGGACTTTTTAATTGATCTATTTAATTCCTAATGAATCCCACACTAGACGCCGCATCCCACTATGTTACCTAGCATTTCTCTACTCTTCTGATGAGAAGCATTAGGCTTCGAAATGCCTTGGCATAAAGAGTCCCTTCTATCCCCCAACTAATTGTTTGTAGTATTCCCTTACTGAATTAATGAACCAATCTATATTCACCAATATATAGTTTTTGTGACTTCATTTCCCATTCCTATTGTTCTCTTATATATATATATATATATATATATATATATATATACATATATATACAAATTTTACAATTTTTATCTATACTATAATTTTAGCCATTAAAAGTGGGCAAAAATTATACTCGATTTAGAATAAATGCTTTATGCCAACTTGATGGTTGGATATGGTTAAATTTATGCTCGTTTTTATATGAAATACAAATTCCTAACTGAATACCATAAAATTTTGAATGAATACCATTAAACTTTGTTTAATGCACTCCATACAAAATTTCAGCCAGATTAGCTTTGTAGTTTCCGAGAAAAAGTAGAATGAACGGACAGTCTAAGAGAAATATAACATAGATTTTTGGCTACAAAAAAGTTGATTTTAAAACAAACTTTTTTATCTTCTACTTAGGAAAATGCTACCAGTATTGATGGCATGGGTTTAAACAATTACAAGTTAACATTTAAACATTGGCATAATTTTTTTTCCTTAAAATACAAAAAAGTTGTGAACCTTTCTCTTTATTTCTGTACTGTGGTTTTTTTTCACTCCTCCTCTTCCTCCTCCTTCTCCTCCTACCGTGGGGCTAGTCTCATTTTCCAAGACCAACTCGCGCTGTTCCACTGAGCAGGACGTCCTGGGCAGGCAATGCTGGTTAGGACAATCAGGTATGTAATAACCAATGAGGTGTATACATATATATGTACATACATATACATATATATGTACATACATATACATATATAGCCTTTTTAGTTACAACGCTGTTGCTGCTGCTGCTATCATATCTACGCCATCAACGCCGTGGTCGTTATTGCTGTTGGTGATTTTTTTTTTACAATCTGTTATATTGTATATATTTAAAAACTTTTAACATCTTTGTGATGTTTGATAATTTGATTTTATAGAGACCGTGCATTCTTCTGAAATATATAAGGCCTATATCATTTCAGCCTTCTGTTTTCTTTAGGTAGCCATTAAGTCATACTTCCAAAGAAAGAAAAAAAGTTAAAATGTTACATAGTCACAGTGCTTCTCAACCTTTTCGATTTTGCCCCCCCCCCTTTTTTTTTTCTCCGATCCTGCTTGTTGAACATACATAACAAATAACCAAGTACTTTTATATGAAAATAGTTTTGTAAAGACAGATTTTTTTTTTTTTCAAGTAGAAGGAATATATTACAAGAGCCACCAAGTTTCAAAAGGATCTTGCTTTAAACTAGTCACAATCATACCAATAAGCTAAATCAATGGTTCCCAAAAATTTCCCTCAAACCTTGCATCCCCTAAAATTTATATTGTGTTCAAGGATGTTTTGCAAATTTTGACTATTTTATCGAAAGCAAATTGTAACTTTATTCTTTAATATAATTTACAATGAAAAAAAAAAAAAACAAGTCATAAATATTGGAATGACCCTTAAAAATGTCTTACTTGAAATTGCATTAATAGTTAAGTAGCAATAAAGAATACAATATAGTACAAAACTAGTTTCAAAATTCTTAGAAAATTTACGTTTTTCTAAATAATAGCTGCAAAAATTAATAACAATACTCACCCCTAAAATGAAAACAAGAACTTAGTATATTGCGAAAGGAAAAAAAAAAAAATAGTAATATATAGCCAATATCCTATTTTTATCTAAACTTTTCTCTCATCCCATGAAATATTGCCTTACATTCTGAGGGGTTGGAAGCACCCTAGGTTGGGGACCCCTGATCTAAACAAATTCAATAAGCCTATTTGCAACTGAAAACATTTTTATCTTTTTCATATTTGTGTTTCAAGCGATAGATTCTTTGTACAATTGTGGATATAACTAAATTACTGAGCAAAAATGCATCCACAGGTAGCATCTCAAATTAACGACTTTTTCCCCAATTAAGACGAAAAATACTAATGCGATCCAATCACTTTCAATCACCAAAGTCAGTTTTGGAATCCATTAGTATCTATGCATCTTCTAATAATTATTGTTCATTACGACATTTTCGAAATTAAGTTGCACTTTTCTTTATACATAAGACTCGATGAAGAAATAGGTTCTTAAAATATGTCCTAACATGCAGTGCTGTTGCCACATGTGGAGAGGAGCTGCTTGGAGTATCCTTTCCTGCTTTAAAACCAACTAGGTGATGTTCTTTTCTCCTCCCTGCAACTTTTTTCTCACAGAAGAGACATTCCGAGTCTATCTCTGCTCTATTGTTATTTTCATGGCAAGTGGTCAACTGAGTTTCAATCTGCACCTCAGCCCTGAAAGACATACACAACAAATACTCGTCTGGCTACAACTACTGTCAACAATTTCCCCACTTTCTATTTGTACCTAAATCTATACACAAATCTCATTGGCAAAGCTTCTTTTGTAGAACTGCCCGTCTGCGGAACTTTGTACCGTAGGCCTGCTTTCCAGCTGATTACAACATGGTCATCTTCAAGTCCTATGTAAACAAGTTCTTGTTGAGTTGTCTCCTTAAATAATCTAATTCTACCCAATTTCAACCTCTACTGATCATTATGCTGTTGTTTCACCGACCAGCTTACACTCATTAACCCTTTATTCTTGAGTGGTCTCCCTTGTAAAAAACAGATAAATAAATAAAAAACGGAATATTATTCTGAGGAGGTGAGGGAGGAGAGGAAGGGTACGCTGGCAGTTTCAATGATGAGAAATACGTTAAGCCATACAACTATCAGTTAAACACGCTGAAAAAAGTCACTCCATTTTGTTAGGCTCATCTTTTAACTCAGCAATAATCCTGCTTATCATCCAAATGAAATCCGTTGAACAAGCATCAAGAACAGTAATCCAAAGAATCCAAATAATACGAAACACAATTTTATTGTTATGCAAATCTTGACAACAGCACCACCGATGGGGAAAATTCATCGTCTTCAAACAATCAAATTTTTTTATTAACTTAGCTTTTCAGGACATTATTACTTCAGTATGTTAGTTTATCAAACAATACAAAACAAAGATAAGAAAATGAGGCATTATAATCGAAAGAGAGGATCCCAGAGAAGAGAGAGAGAGAGAGAGAGGGAGGTAGACTAAAAGAGTAATACAATGCTGGAACTTGGTAATGCTGTTTTGTTTTTTGTTATGAAAAAGATGTTTAGTATCTTGGTTTTTCTGTGTCATAGGGACGTTTCTTGAAGGGCTATTACATCCTAGACATGGCAACCAGCTCATCAGGAGAAATAAACGATATGTACATCCTCTTTAGGTCACGGGGGTGATACGAGGGGCGTGCAATAAGTAATGCCCCTGACCCACTTCCAGTTGTCTGATCTAGCTGAAATTTTGCATGTGCAATGATTTATATCTCTACGGGTTATGTGGTGGCAAATTACAGCTCTGAACTAATTGTGGTTTCTGTTTTACAGGTGTTTGAACTGAGTCAGGTGTGAAATGGAGCCTGTTGAATGTCGAGCTATGATCCGGTTTTTGTATTTGAAAGAACGTACACCACAGGAGACTTTTCATGAAATGAAAGAAACTTATGGTGATAATGCCCCATCATATGACCTTGTAAAACGCTGGCATCGTGAATTCAAACATGGCCGGAAGTCTGTGGAAACAGCTCCCAGACCTGGTTGCCCCCTCCCCTTCTGCCATTGATGAGGTATCTGTCCATCAAGTTGAGGCTGCCATTTTGGAAGATTGGCGCATTACTATTCCCCAAATAGCCCAAGATGTCAAGATTAGTACAGGGTCTGTGGAAACTATCATTCATGACCATATGCATAAGGTGTCTGCCAGATGGATTCCTAGATTGCTCACACCATTCCAGAAGCGAGAACGTGTCAAGTGCCCGAGGATGAATTTGGAGATGTGCCAAGAAGATGAGTCAAAGTTTTTCAAAAGACTGATTACACAGGATGAAACCTGGGTCCTTCAATATGATCCAGAGACCAAAACCCAGACAATGCAGTGGAAGCACTTGAACTCACCACCTTCAAAGAAAGCAAGGGTGCAGCCCGCCGCTGGCAACGTCATGCTCACAGTCTTCTGGGACCAGGACAGAGTAGTGATGACAGATTTCCTGGCAAAGGGTATCACAATTACAGGAGCCTTTTATGCTTCACTTTTGAGGAAATTAAGGGAAGCTATCAAGATCAAGAGGCGGGGCAAGATCAGCAAAGGTACCCTCCTCCAGCATGACAACGCTCTGGTCCACAACTCACATGTCGCCAGATCAGAAGCATGGGCGTGTGGTTATGAAATCCTTCCCCATCCTCCCTACTCTCCTGACCTTGCACCCACTGACTGACAGCCATGAAGTTGTTTTTGAAAGGAAAGCGTTTCCCAGATGATGCAGCCTTGATTTCTGAAGTCACGTTGTGGTTGGAGGACCAACCTGGGGTGTTTTACAAAAACGGCCTCCAGAGCTGCATCAAACGATGGGAGAAATGCATAACTCTGGGCGGTTCTTATATAGAGAAAGACTAATAACTGTGCCAAGTTTTGTTGCTCTACTGCTATGGGAAGTGGGTCAGGGGCATTACTTATTGCACGCCCCTCGTATGCCGTTAGCTATGTCTGCTAGTGGGTATTCCTTTGAGTTTTCTGTAAGTGTCATTACTGGCAGGATTGTTGAGCTGGAATTAAACGCTTGTATAAAATCAACAAAAAAGACATTTTCTTATAAAAATAGAATTTTTTTTTTATTATATCATCTTGAGACCTGTTCTCAAATAACATTGAGAGTTCAATGTTTTGTGTTCACTGCAAACAGAGTGCAACCTTTAACTGAATTACAACAGAGGTCTGGGTACAACAAAGTTTTCTCCCAACTTTGCAGTGATGGGATTGGAGCTTGGCCAATAATCTGGGATTTCGATTTGAACTACTTTTTTTTGGACCCTGTCTGAGAGTGAGAGACAAGTGGTAGATGCACCATTTCAGATGTGGCAACAATATTCCATGCTTTTGTAAAGATAATCTCTTTTAGATCATGTAATAGATTATTAATGTAAGAAAATATAACACAACAAAAAAAATCATGAAACAAATGGAAAATAAACTGAGTAAACAACGTGTGGCAGATGAGAATGCTAATACGTTTGCTAGAAATAGATTTTGTAATTGACACCGATATTAAAGACGGAGGGGGGGTCTTCTGCCTCTTCTAAGAAGATAGGTAGCTTATTCTAATTTGAGAATTCCGTGTACAAAGCAAGAGAAGGAAAAGAAATTAACTTTGTTTTTAGATAGCACTTCTGATGATACTGACATACAGATAGCGATATTTGTGTGTGTGTGCGTGTATATATATATATATATATATATATATATATATATATATATATATGAGTGTTTATTCAAAAGGATGAGGCAGGTTTTGTAGAAAACCCTTTGTGTGAGGGTTCTCTGCAAAGCAGAGCATATATAATGGTTAAAAGAAAGAACACAGCACAAACTTAACCCAGAAGTAGAAATAAATTTATAATGAGATTGGGTTAAATTTTTTTTTTTAACCAGTGTATGTGTGTATATATATATATATATATACATATATATATATATACATATATATATATATATATGTGTGTGTGTGTGTGAAAAATTTGTTCACAGAATAGTAAATAAGAAAGGCAACATACTAATAGAAATAAGGACGCAAACACATCATTAAACCTGAACAAGATATTTTGGTCAATTAGTTCAGTTATATTCAGTTGTTAAAATGGTGTGAGTAGTATTACATATATACTAGCAGAGCTACTCGGCATTGTCTGGGCCATAAAAGCTAAATGGAAGACATTAAGTGTCTCCCCCAGAAGGAAAATTCCCTTTTCCCTTTTTTTATGTGAAAAGTGAAGAAAATAAAATTTAGGTCTTCAGAGCATTACTGAAAGAACAAATTTAAATTAAGGGTGCCTCCAGAGCACTACTAAGACTAAGTTTTCCTATTTCCTTTCTTTATAGAGAAATAAGAATAGTTAAGAAAAGAACGCTGATTAATTTCCTGAATGGCATTAAGCATTATTACATGATAATATTCAATGACCCGCAAAAGAATGAATTCTTACTTTTAGATATTTTGGGGGAGTTATGCTGATGAAAAAAATACCAACTTTGTAGGGATTTGTTGTGTATTTTCGAAGTTTTAGCTGGACATACAAACATACAGACTTTGCTCTTTATATAATAGAAGACAACACCGAGTCAGTAGAAGTGGAACTTAGATAAGGTTTAATGATATAACAAAATTGCTCAACAAGAATTTTTTTTTTACATAGGCATCACCACTTATCAAGGCCCAAAGGCCACTCGAGGATTATTTACATTAGACTTGAAGACTACGATGTTATAGTCAGCTGCAAAGCAGCCCCGCAGTATTGTTCCACAGGCGAGTAGTTCTAGGAAATAAAATTTGCTCATGGAATTTTCATTTGGCTTTTAGGTACAGACAAAAAGTGAAATTGTTGACGGTTGTTGTAACTAAACGAGTATTAGTTGCGAAAGTTTTACCGGCGGGGGGGGGGGCATAGATTAAAGTTCATTAAAGCACCTGCCATAAAAGTTGTGCGTTTTTAGTAATATTACAAGATTAATATTACAAAATTAATATTATGAAATTAAATTCTAAAAAAAAAATCAAATTAGTTTATCTCATTTGTTAATTAGAGGGGAATTCCGGTTGAGAAACACTTGTTTAGGCGATACAATTATTTCTTATGCACGGTTGATATGCCATAAAACTAATAACCCAAACCAAGTGTTTTACACAAATACAAAATACGAGAAAAAGTAAAAAAAAAAAAATATATATATATATATGTCTTCACCATTTTTATTCCTATTAATGAATTGTTCTGCATGGCTCTAAAAGTTGGTTGTTGGTGTAGTAGGTAGCTTTCCTTGACTAAAAAAAAACACAAAAAATGTGTCAAGGTCAGATATAGGCATCTTGCTTGGTTTTGAGATCTTTTCTTTCTCCGCCACCACCACCTCTTCCTCCTCCACCTCAATTCTCATATTCTGCTTTCCTTCTACTTTCATCCTGTCACCATTTCTCTTTATTCTCCTCTACTTTTTCTACTCTTTCTCTCATTGCTACTTCTTTTCCTTATTCTTAATCCCTATCTGCTTTGCCTTCTTCTCTTACTTTTTCTCCTACTACTACCTTTTCCACCTCCTCTTCCTCCTGCTTTTTGGCCTCCCCCTCCATCTGTTTTTCTTCTCCTCCTACTACTTTTTCCACCTCCTCCAACTACTTTTTGCCTCTTCCTCCTTCTCTGCTTCCTCCTACTTTTTCCACTTCTTCTTCCTTCTGCTTAGTGGCCTCTCCTCCATCTGCTTTTTCTCCTACTACTATTACTATAATTACTTTTTCCACCTCCTCCAGCTACTTTTTGCCTCTTCCTCCTCCCCTCCATCTGCTTCTTGCCTCTCTTCCTCCTGCTTTTTTACTTCCTCCTTCATCTGCCTTTTCTCCTACTCTTCCTACTACTATTTTCCCCTACTCTTCCTACCACTACTACTATTTTTCATCCTCCTACCACTACCCTTTCTACTTCTTCTCCTCCTCCTCCTCCTCCCTCCTAATGCTAGCAGCTTAGAGCAGCAGATTGACTTAGTCACTGATATATTAGTCTCAGTTTGTGGCTACATTTATTTTCCTTTATTTCTCGTTCTGTCTGAGATGCTGCAGATGCTCTAGGATGTAGATATACCTTTTTTTTCCGCTTATGCCTGTCTCATTATATTTGTATTTTGCAGAAGAAAAAAAAAGGCAATTCACTTATTTTAATTAAAAATGAAAAAATAAAGCAACAATATTATTAATGTTGTCGTTGATGTTACTGCTATTATATTTTGGTTTTGCTGTGTTGCATACATTTTAACTGTTAAACTGCTATTTAATTGTTAAGAAACTGTTATTTAACTGTTAAGAAACTGTTTTATCTTTATTTCAGGATTGATCGCTGTTTTTATTTCTTTTGAAAACGTTTATCTAGCTAATCTATATATCAATGTTTCCACATTGGATGCCAATTTGAATATTTAAAAAATTAATAACTACAAAAATATCCAATATTTTAATTTCTTTTATCACAATGCTCAACTGCTCTGGTTTTCATAAATTGTCATAAAACTTCACATCCAAAAAAAGAATATTTCTCCTCATCTTACTGTTCTTTATTCTCATCCGACTACTTTTTTCTATTCCTCTTCTACCTGCCTTTGATATTCCTACTCCTTTTAATGGTACTCCCTTTCCTCTTCCTCCTCCTCCTCCTCCTCCTCCTCCATTTCTCCTACCTCTCCTCATGATTTTTTCTTCTTCCTCCTCCTCAATCTATTTTTCTCTTCCTTCTTCTCTTCCTCCTTTCTTTCTCCTCCCCTTCTAATTTTCTCTTCCTCCTCCTCGATCTATTTTTCTCTTCCTTCTCCTCCTCCTCCTCAATCTACTTTTCTCTTTCTTCTCCTTCCTGTAATTTTCTCCTTCTCCTTCCTGTAATTTTCTTTTCCTATTCCATGATACTTTTTTCTTTTCTTCTCCCTCCATATATTTTGTAATCTCTTCCTTCATCTACTTGCATTCATTATCAGTCGCATGGAAAACCATATAATATGTCTCATAGTGTGCATATATATATATATATATATATATATATATATATATATATATGCATGCACACACACTATAACAATAATCAGCAATTAATCATCATGTTGTTTACCAATTCACGTTATATTAATTACGAAATAAAAAAAAAAAAACATGGAAACTAAATCACTGATGCGTGTAAAAGTTTCCTTTTTTCTTTTTTTTCTTTTTTGAGATGTGTGCCATTGTTTTATTCTGACGAATCTTAGAGAAGAGACATGTTTAATCCAAAATATTTCTTTGAAGAAGCTACTATATATTAAAAAAAAAAAAAAAAAGTCGTTCGATTTCTAAATATTGTTGCTCTAGAAATCAACATTATGAGCAACAACATATCTTGTATATATTTCAAAAAAATAAAATAAAAAAACATGTGGAAAAATTATTGAGCAAACCATTGTAAGAGATTACAACGCTAAAAATTGATTATATAATCACTCCAAAATATATAGTACGAGAAACTTATCCAAATCAAGAAAGAAGAATTTTTACGCACAAAGTGTTTAATATCCTGTTAGATAGAGATTTATAACAGTAATAAATTATAAACTTCTATTACTAAGATAAGCAATCATTGTAAGTCTTGATATAGCAAATGAAATAAGTTAAAAGAAAAAAAAAAAAATATATATATATATATATATATATATATATATATATATATATAGCTTAACACATTTATTATTGCTATATGTTTTATCTAAAAAGAGATTGAATCTTTTTTGTACGCAAGGTTTACTATCTTGATTTGGTTTTTGATGTAGCAATGTTGATTCGTATGTTAGGTCATTTACATAATTGTTTTACTATATCATGGCTACAAGTGGCAAGTGTTTTCATGATGAGGTGTCAGGACTGGTAACACTAAGCTACCTTGTGTGTGTGTATAATTAGTGATATTTTTGGGGGAAAAGGATTCTAGCAGAGTGCTCTGTTATAAGGAAAATCCGAAAATAAGAGCGTAAAAGATAAGTATTGGCTGAAGAGAGCTTGATATGGATATCTAAAAACGGTCTCTAATTATCATGTTTGAAACCGATGGTACCAATGACTTATCTCATCTAAAGTTTCTGTAAACAAAATATAAATACAGTGTGTCCATAAAGTCTGGCTACATTATGTAGCCAGACTTTGTGGAAGCATCCTGTAGATTATGTAGGCACCCTGTGTGTATATATATATATATATATATATATATATATATATATATATATAGGGTGCCCACAAAGTCTGGCTATATAATCTACAGTATGCTTCTACAAAGTCTGGCCACCCTGTTTATATATAGACTTTTGTCAATGATACATTCATTCTCACAAAATAAATATTTAATTCTGGATAGCCAGTTCGTGTGTGTGTCTATAATTATTCTAGGTTAAAGGTATTCAAAAACAAAACAAAAAAGCCAATGAATTTAATGGTTATTGATAGTACTCAATGAAAAGAGCAAGATATGCATTTATTTAATTTTAGGTAAACAAATAGACATTACAATATATATATATATATATATATATATATATATATATATATAAAGTCTATCTATTTTTAGATTTTTGTCAATGATACATTCATTCCTACAAAATAAATTTTTAATAGCCAGTTCTTGTGTGTGTGTGTGTTTGTGTGTATATATATATATATATATATATATATATATATATAGTTTCTTGGTTCAATGAAACTACAATGTTAAGAATATAGTGCTCAATAGCAATAACAGGTAGAGTTATATTAGCATTTTTATTTATATAAAAAGTTTGCTTACATATGTGCTTACGTTTCAGCTGTGACTTTTATTTCAATCTGTATATTTACTGTGGCCTGAGAAAGATGCACATGTTGCAAAAAATGCTTGTTTAAATAAAAATTTATACTAACACACACACACACACACACATATGTGTGTGTGTGTGTGTGTGTGTGTGTGTGTGTGTGTGTGTGTGTGTGTGTGTGTGTGTGCTAGTATAAATTTTTATTTAAACAAACATTTTTTGCAACATATATATATATATATAGAGGAAGTTATGAAAACACATATGGCAATTAAGCTACACAGAATTTTCTGCATTTCATCCTGACAAATCCTCAAGAGGATGAAATGTGGAAAATTTTGTGTAGCTTAATTTTCATAACCTACTATCTAGCTCTACTCGGATATTAAGCACTGTTTAAATAAATACTGGAAATCAATACACAACATTTTATATAGATACATGAAATTATATATATATATATATATATATATATGTTATTATTATTGATATGAACACCTAAACGAAAAACAGACTTTTTGCCTGATGAGATCTTAGTTATTAATAAGTACAGTGAAGCACCAATTTATTATTACGCTTTCCCAGTTGAAATTCCTTTATTGGAAGTCAAGTGGCATCGATTTGAGAATATTCAGTATACAATATTTTTTCCTTGTTTAAATTTCTTCACTGACTAAAATTCCACCTGTAATTTTAAAATTTGTCTCTTCATAACCAGGTGTCTTCCATTTAAGAAGCACTGTTCGAATGATCGTTATTAAATTCTGTTTATTCATTGATTTCTTAATCTTCTGGTTTTAAGTTTGTTTTTTACTGCCCTCTTGTGGAATGAACTGGAAGTTTACAATTTTTTTTTTTTTTTTTTTTTACAAATTGTCTGTTAAAGCAAACTTGTTCTCATAAAAATGTAAAAATTTTCATGATTCGAAAATAAAGCTGTTTTTTTTTTTTATTTCAGCCATAAACATAAGTCTATTTGTCTACCAACGTTAATAGCAAACTGTTAACATTGGATTTTGTTTACATGAAATCAGTTGAAGACAGTGTAACATCTTTGCATTTTTATTATTAGAGACATTTGTCAGCCTTTTGTTTAATTAAACAAATACAGGTTGTCTCAAAAACGTGTACTCACATTTAACTGCCATCAACGTTGTCTGGATAATAAATGGCCATCAATTTGAACATTTGCGAACATGATTCTTCCATTACATTTGTTTTCAGCATTCCAAGCTATTTCATTCTATATTCATAAATAAAGGTTGTATTGCCATCCGAAGTGTGAGTACATTTTTTAAGACATGTTGTATATCTACTCCAATAATACATAGTTCATATGGAAAACTGATGCAGTGTTTCAATTTATGTTTTAAACACTATTCCTATGTTATTCACAGATCCCATTATGACACAATCAATTAATTTTCTAACATTAGAAAATGTGTAAAATGTTCAATTTTATTAGTTTTAGTAAAAATGTATTTCTTACAATTATGTTCAACTTTTATGTAATTGCTTTAATTAACAAAATGAAATGCATTCATTTTTAAATATATAAAGATTTTATTGTTTTGTCTTCAATATTTCATTAAATTCAATTATATAAATAAAATTTAGAAAACTTTTTTAAATTAGGTTAAACTTCTATAAAGATTTTTATTTGACATGTTAATATTTAAATATATTAAAGCATGGATATATGTAAGATATTGTAGTTTGATTGAGGCATTATGAATGCTGTATTTAATGTTTAAAAGGTTGTGAGTGCAAGTTTATGAACACCAGATGAATTTAAAGAATTTATATAATATTGTAATTTACCCTCTTACTTTTATTCTTTTATTAATTATTTTTGATAATTCAAACTTCATCTAAATACTATGTTGTAATTCTGATACCCTTACTAATAGATACAGACCTAACATAAATCTCCTATTTCAAGTAAACCCATTCCATAGTTATAACCCATTGATACATATGATTAAATAAATATCTTCTTTCAATCACTTATCCTATATTCTTCCCGAGAGTTTAGATGTGTATATGCACATATATATTAGCCCCACCACGGCATACGTGCTATACACCTACATTCATTATATAATAAAAGCTATATTCCTCCTATATCACAGATCAGTTTAGTTCTCCCATTCCCTCCCAAGCAATCTCAATATTTTATCTACTGTTGCAAAATTATTTCACCCCTAATGTTGCTCTTGCTAGACATTGCACCTCTATTATGTTACCTAGCATCTTCTCTCATCTCCTAATGAGGCTTCGAAATACCATGGTATAAAAGAGTTTTACTTATCCTACACCCCTAATTGATGTATCATCTTTACTAGACAAACAGAAAAATCTATATACATTAGTATATATTTTTATATTGTCGTTTTCTTATTTTATTGATATTCTCTATAAGTTCCAAATCAATTTGTTGAGCTTTACATTATCCTGATAAGTCCTCCCTTAAAGAATCGATCTTATTCTTATTCTTTTAACTTCGCCATATATATATATATATATATATATATATATATATATATATATATATATATAAGTAGGTTGTAGTTTTTTTTTCATTTTTTTGTTCTATATTTCGCGGTATCACGTGGCAAACTCTGCGGCTGCTTTTCCAATTTTGAACACTCTTCCGCTGTCTTCTCTTGAAAAAGGACTAATAAGTCTGAAATATATTGAGATTTATAACACCATTGAATACAACAGAAAAAAAAAATTACTGTTGTTTAGAGTTAAAATTTGTGTGAAAAAGAAAAAAAAACAACAAAAAAAAAGAAATTTATTTCTTTTGTTTTCATTTAATTTTACTCTATATAAAAAAAAAAAATCTCGCATTGTTCTTGGCTTTTAATTTTACCTTATATATACATATATATATATATATATATATATATATATATATATATATATATATATTGAAAAGTTAAAAGTATAAGATACATTCAGGGCAGATTTATTGGGATAATGCAAAGCTAAACAAATTTATTTGGAGCTTATATATTTCTTCTTTTGATGAGAAGCATTAGGCTTTGAAATACCTAGGTATAAAGAGTTTACTTATGCTACATCTGTAATTGATGTAATATCCATATTGAATCAACAATTAAATCTATATCCCTAAGTATATATTTATATATTTTTGTTCTAATATTCTTCATCTGTGGGTGTGTTTGTGTGTGCATGTATATATATATATATATATAGAGAGAGAGAGAGAGAGAGAGAGAGAGAGAATGAATATGAAGAATAAAGAAACGATAATATAATAATATATACTAATGCATATAGATTTAATCATTGATTCAATATGGATGTTATATCAATTAGGGTGTAAGATAAGTAAGCTCTTTATTTATATATATATATATATATATATATATATATATATATATATATATATATATTAAGTAATGTGATTTATAATTTAAAATATAAAAATCAAATTTATAATTTAAAATATAAAAATCAAATTTTAATTAAATTAAAAATCCGTTTTATAAGAAGGAACAACAACAAAATCAATAATCTGTACGATCGTTTCGGAAACCAATGCTTTTTATTGTGGTATACATCAAGTTATGTAGAATAATTATATATAGTTTTTTGGTAAGCAAGGTCTCCTCATCAGCAAATTTTGGAGGGTTTTTATTGAATTTATATATATACTTAAATATATATATACTTCCTCATATGTTTGTTGAGCTTTGCGTTATGCTGATAAGTCTTCTCTTAAAGAATCTATCTTATTCTTTTAACTCCCCCATATATATATATATATATATATATATATATATATAATTAGCTCTATATATTATATTTATGAAGTTGATAAAATTATGTTTTTGGTGTAATTACACTGATACATGAATATAATAAGCAGTGTTAATGGAATTTTTTTTTTAAATAATATTCTGAGTTTGGGATACCGATCGACACCAAATCTCTATTATACAGGGTGACCCACTTAGAAGTAACCCGAATACTAGTCAACTGGAAGAATATAAGAATGGAGCAGTGGAATAACTCTTTAATTGTGTATTTGTTTGGGATTATTTGTATGCACATTTGAAAAGATAGATAACCCCTCCACAATAACAAAAAAAAAAAAAAAAGAAAAAATGTTTTCATTTTAATTTCTTTGGTCTCATTGTCTTTTTCTCTAATATCATCCTGGTTTTATGGCCACGTTTCTCTTGTCTTTTTTTTTTTTTTTTAATTGACTGCTTGATTAATCTTGTTTTCTATGTATAAATGCACGTCTGTTTGTCTGTTTCTTCCAGTTTTCCCCTCATCACAATGTTCCAACTACAAGCCGTTTGTGATATTGGCTTTGTGGCTAGCATTAACACTCAGCTCTAGGAGGCAAGGCTTTTGCTTCACTAAAAAAAGCAGGGTTAATCTTTATTGTACTTGAAGCACATCACCCACGTTGAAGTGAACTGAGAGGGCAGCATTTTTTTCCACACTGGCCCTCGTGCTTACAAGGTGATGGATCTCCTCCCAACCACATTTTTGCCCTTGTGGATAGACAATATATATAAAGGAGATAAAAAATACTTTTTTTACAAATATCTGTTATATAAATGAAGCTTTCAGGTCAATACAATGTATCTACTTTCAAAACATCTCAATGATCCATTAGGTGAAACGAATTGACATGGTCACGATACTAGACATGCTAATGTTTCAAACAAATGGTCCGTTAAAACCAGAAGTCCTCATCAGGCATTTAGAAAACAGCCATTTATTAAGTCGCCTGACAAGGACTTCTTGTTTTAACGGACCATTTGTCCGAAACATTAATATGTTCAGTGTCACAAATATGTATATTTTATTTATATAAATAAAAATATATCTTGCTCTTCTTTTATTGAGCACTTATTTCATTAGTTATAACTCTTGAATACCTTTAACCTGGTGTGTGTGTGTGTGTGTATATATATATATATATATATATATTTATTTGTTAAATCATTTTAAAATGTGTCTATGCAGATGCATATAAGAATTTTTAAAAATTGTTTAACTTGTATGATGTTTCTGCATAGAAAAGCAATTTTATATAAATGATGATCATAAAAATAACTTATCTTCCGATTTTGCTGCAGTTTCATGGTTTATCGAATCTTTAGAAGTGTTTGAATGCATTTCATTATTATTTAAATGTATGAACAAAATACATTCAGAAATGTATTAAAATACCTCTGAAAATAGAATAAACCATGAAACTACAGTAAGATAAGTCAAACATATATAAAGTAGAAAAGGTCAACATATAGAATTAAATTTACAATATTTTATTCACAACAAGGAATACGAAAATAAAGATAGATACAGCACTATTTTAAACAAAAATTCAATTAAAATCTCATATTCCACTATGCATAATATAGCCCAAACAATAATAACATCTAATAAAAAAAATTAAGATTGCTCAATCTAATCCTACCCCTGTACACTCACTACTAATTGTAATTACCAAAACAAATTGAACTGCCCTTTATATAATAATTGCATACACAAGGATGTAATCTATGCTTGTACCGTAATCGAATCACATCCAAATACTCTTCCTATTGTTGCTTATAATCTTATTCATAATCCAATTCTTCTTAAGGTAAAATCTCAAAACTCATTTTTAACTCCTTCCCAAATAATTTCTCCCCTCATTGCTAATGATAATAATAACTATGTTAACTACCCCATAAATTTCCCAAATATATTGCCAACTTCTGCTACAACTACTACCGAAGCCCAAAATATCCATAACCACACTAATTTTAGCAACCTTCCTTTACTCAACTTTAATAGTAATCATACAATTAACATTCAATGGACACCCCCAAAAGCCCATACATACATTGGCTCAACCTCCACTGCATTTCAAACCATGTCCATTCATTTAACAAAGATAACATGGATAACAATAAGACTACAACACTTTCTACATTAATTAAAAATCTTAGGGATAAAAACATAAGCTTTAATTAAATATTCCATTAAATAGTCAATACTCAAAAAATCTAAATCCTACACTCTAGGTGTTAAGTCTTGCCAGCTTTGTATATCTGAAGCTGTAAGCATTATTATCTGATCTCAAAGTATTGACATCATTAATTCCAAAAACGAATTAATTTCAAACTGCAAACATAGAAAAAATACAAGTATGGCCAATTCAAAATACATGACTATTTCCACCACCTCCTGTTCACTTCACCTTTGAGTCATTAACTGGTAATTCTTATATCACTCTGACCTGTAATTTCCCCTTTACCTATAATCCCCTTTTCTCTTTTATTTATCATTCTTTAAATACTTTTATCGCCTCCTACTTACTGTTCCATTAATCTGTTTTTTACATTTTAATTAGACAATAATCATTTAGTTCTAATTCTCTTTATATCCTTCTAATGCATCCACTCTTTGCGTTTTTCATCCTCTCAGCCTTTAGCCCCAAAAGAACTCCAGATTTAGTTACTATCTTCCTCTTTGACTATCTATGATTCTCTTCTACACCTTTTATTTTATACTGCTTTATCCTTTACCACTATATTCTAAAGAAAAATTTTCTCCTTATTTGTTTTTCTTCTATATTTGGTTACTCCCTTATCTTTTTTAGTATCTTAACCCATAACTCCTATTTTTTTGATACTCTTCCACATAACCATATTTTAATGTTGATTACCATCTATCCCTCTATATCCTCACTTTCAATTATCCAATTTATTTCAACTTAAATCTATCTCTCATATTAACATTTGCTAGCTCCCTTTCTCTACAACTCTTTCAAGACCAGTATAGTTTATTCTCCTCACTTTATTCTCTAATTAGATACACATAAGTTCGAGTGCCTTACATTTTTCAGTTTTATTTTCTAATTTTGTTTTATCAATTTTAACTGGTCTTTCATACATGGCTTATTTCTCCATATTATCTTTATCTAAAATTTCTTCCATCACTGCGTATATACATTTTTGATTATACTTCTTTCTGAATCTATTTATTATATTTATCTTCTACCTTTTTCCTCCTTATTTCAAACTTTCTCTTACACCAAGTAACTTGACACCTTATACTTTAGGCTTCTCTCCTTCCCCTTATCTATCTACTCTCCTTCTCTAACCGTTCTTTTTTACCCCTGTTTAATTCCATTATTATTACACACATCAACAGTGTGATTGTAAAACACCCCTCCCTTGTGCCTTGACTTTATTAACTTTCTCTTCCGTTTAGTTTACTTTCCAATTTTTTTTTTCTCTTTTCTGAATCACTTTGGCCATGGAAGGTTATTTTGCCAATTGTCCTGCTTCAAATCTTGTTCCCTACTTTTTAACTCTTTTCTATTTGAACCCTACATTGTTTTTAAAAAAATATTTCATTTGCCTCTCTGCACAAGAACTATTAATTCCAAGGATTTACTCTCGCAATTCACTACAGGATTTTTCTACATGGACTGTTCAGTCCCTCACTAAACCCGGATATTCTTTAAAGGGATTCCAAAGGATTTCTTATGGAACTCTTTTTGGACTCACTAATCTCCCCACCTATTGTGAACTTTTGGATATCACTGTATATTTACAACCATACATATTGGATTTTGCTGAGTATTCCCTTTCATTTTATCTAAAAACGTAATTTTCTTTCACTTTTTATATTTTTATTCACTTTTACTGTTTTCAAAAATTGAGCTAACCAGCAAAAATAGATACTTATTTATACTTACCTTTTGCTAATTTTTCCTCTGAGGAGAAGGGCCACTCTTTGAAATTCCATAGAATAAGGAACCTTACACCTTTATTTTGTATTCCTTGTTTTAAATAAAATATTATAAATTTAATTCTACAATATCTTGACTTTTTCTACTTATATTAGGCTCTATCACTGATATTGAGCTTTTTAATCTGGATAAGGTTGTTGTTCTATAAATATATACATCTATATTTATATTTCTACACTTTCGAATTTGAAAAATGTTTTATTAAATCTTTTCTTACGAATGTTGCTCCTATATATATATATATATATATATAATTTGAATATAAGTATACAAAGTGTAGCTGATGAAATGGAAAAAGTGGATGTACGAATCTTGTTTGAGAAAAATGGTGTAACTGTTTTCAAGATTGAATCTCTTTATTTCAAAAATAAAGATATTGCTGCCTTTCCTATTATCTATTTATAAATGCTCTAGAATTATAAATTAATATCTACAGAGTTTAAACACTGAAGGTTTGATTACAGACACACACACGCACACACACACATAGATGATAATATACAAGTAAATTTATATAGTTCAAATAGATTTAACTAGGAATCAATTTCCAAAAGAAAAGATAAAACTCAATATTTAAATGCTTAAAATCCAATATGGCTATTAATAAATAAAATATTCAATTCAGTGTTATATCATTCTTACATTTAATGACAATTATAGAATTAAAAAAAAATATGTTTACACTTGTTTCTGGCGGAATAAATTGCTATTCAGGGTGTTATTACCACTTCTTTATTACTAGTGATATTTAACTCTATGTGTTATGTGTGTGTTTATATCTACATACATGTTTACAGCATAATCACGTTGACACACCGGTTCTCGTCAGATTAACGAAGTTAAGCAATGTTGAGCCTGGCTAGTACCAGATGGGTGACCATTTGGGAATTCTAAGCGCTGTATGTGCTTTCCGCTTATCTCGGCATTGTTTCCAGTCATCCTGAACCTCCACTTGCCACTGGTATATCACAATGCCAACCCAGGAGATGTGTGGTTGGAGATTGCGCAACTCTTGCCACAAAAATTTAATGTGCAGACACCCTTACAGTGAGTATCCATAGTCTGTAAAGACTGAAGGGAGCCACTATATGTGTACATATATATATATATATCCATGTATATATATTTATATGTATTAGTGATGGGACGATACCAATATTTTTTGCTGATACAATCACAGATTATATTCTAAATTCCCGATTTGATGCCGATTCTTTTTTTACATTTCTAAATATATAGTTGCTTTTTTTAGGGGGGGGGGGCGAATTAAAAATCCATGTAATATATGCGTATCTTTTTGCAAACGTAGAAGTACATTTGTGGGGCTAATCTACAGATTTTTGTTTTGCTGTTTTTGTTTTTAAAATCAATGAATGTTTATCATTGCCTCCGACTCTTCCAGAAACAAGTATAAAAGTTATTTTAATCAGAAATTGCCATATTATAGAATGATACAACCTTGAATTTAATATATATATATATATATATATATATATATATATATATATATATATATATATATATATATATATATAACCACCAAAAGTGAAAATTTAAGTTTACAAGCCAAAAGCTACTATAAACTTAAAGGGAATATAAATATTAATATTTATATAGTAATCCCAACCAAATAAAAAGCTCAATACAACTAAAATAGGAAATAAGATTGTCATACATAAACACAGTTGAAGTCTGTAAATTATAATTTACAAGAATTTGTTGTTTGACAGGATACTCCAAAAGAAATAGTAAAACAAAATATATTTCTTTTTAAGTATCCTGTTGAAAATTAAGTTCTTGTAAATTATAATTTACAATCTTTAATTGTCTTTTTATATATATATATATATATATATATATATATATATATATATATATATATATAAAATTTAAAAACTATACATTACAATAGCTGTTGAATGTATCCAGGTTTCATTGATCTAGTCATGCAGAGTATTCAATTCAATTTATTTGACAAAAACTAAAACAATTGTGCTTCAATTGCCAGGATGTAGAAACCGGTTGGTAGGAACAGATCAACTCTTCAACACCTTCCTTTAAAAAATTTCCAGTCATCAAATCCCATGGCATAGACTTTCTTAAAAAAAAAAAAAAAAAAAAAATGTAATCCCTAAAACAAAATGAAAACAAGATCTTTTCCTACGCAAATAGGAACGGAAGTCAGGTAATCTTTGTTTTTACGGTCATCATCACCTTTAGTCACGTTTCCTTCCAGTGTATATATTTCTCTTTCATCATTTATATTTTCATCTTTTTTTTTTTTTTTTTCTTCAATTGTTTCAAGGCAAGAAAGGAAGTCTATTGTATGATGCAAAAAGTTCTGGAACTCTGAGTCTCACTAGTCTGGTGAATCTGTCCACTAGTTCAAAAGACGGCCAATTCTGCAGTGAGTTTTTTAGAACTATGTGTGTATATGTATATATATATATATATACATATATGTATGTATGCATAGATATATATATATATATATATATATATACAATTATTACTACTACTACTTTTACTATTATTATAATTATTACTACTACTACTACCTTTTACACACCTCTTAACCCGGCCGATGCAGTTTCACATCATACATTCAGTATTCTAAAAACTCGTTTCAATCCAATATCTCACTGAATCCAAAATAATTTTCAAAAGATGCATACTAGTATATTAATACACACACACACACACTAGCATCTATATAATAAAACACTAAGACATTTCATGTTCGTACACGTGTTATCACATTCAACACATTTTTTTTTTTTTAATGAAATTGTCCAATCAACAAAGATCATGATTGGTGATTAATTTGAAGTGACTAAGGTAAAAAAAATTCTGACTTTACTCATTTAAAAATGAATTGTTCCAAAATCAAATTATGTCACTGCCCCCATCAGCTAAAACGTTACAATTTTAAATAAATACATTTCAAAAACTGACATTTGTTTTTATTGATTTAAAGAATGTTTAACAGATAATTGTTTTTATGGTAAGAAGACGGAATATTTATTGTTCTAGAATTTAAAATCAATCAAATTGCTACAAAATAAGGCAAAATATAATGCCTGGGAGGTTGGAATCATGACAATAGAAGAGATACTCCTCCCCCCCCCACTCCCCACCCCAAATTAAAAATTGAAAGATAGCATATTAGCTTGAAATAATATAGAAAATCAAATTGACCATTAATTGAAAGCAGTAGTATAGGTACGGCTTCAGACAAATACCAAAATCTCCACAAGTATTAAATATACGTTTTTCAAATTAAAATAGATTCAATTTTAGCTTCAAAGTACAAATGCTGACTTGTAAAACACACATATTCACCATTTATTGGTGACAAAGATTTCAAGACTTAAGCCTAACTTGCAGAATATTTTGCAATCCATAATATAAAGGGTAGTTGTTTGTGTGTATGTTTGTATATCTGGATAAAACTCAGAAAGGACACAACGAATACCCACAAAGTTGGTATTTTCTTGATTGCATTGCTCCAGATGAATAATACCTAAAATTAAAAAAAAAGATTATTCATTGTTTGATCCTAAACTGACACAGATCTCTTCAGGGAAGTCGATTTTTCAGCCATATTATATCTAACATATCATGTAAATGTCTGTATAACCAACTAAAAGTCAAAAACTACAAAACAGACCACCACAAAGTTGATATTATCTTCACTGGTGTTGTCCAGGAAAAATGATATCTAAAATTTAGAAAAAAAATTCATTCTGTGCGGATCAACTAGGCCATGTTCCATCAGAGAAGGATCGATTTTTTTTTTCAATGTTATTATTTGGAAAGAAAATGCTGACATATTACTTGATGAATCGATTATATAAAGGAGAGTTGTCTGTGTGTGTGTGTCCAGCTAGAGAGGAATGGACTAGGCAGGGGAAAACGAGGGGCTTGGGAACAGAGAGAGAGAGAGAGAGTTAGAAAGATAGAAGTCTTAATACAAATAGGTTACATATTGACCCCGAGCAATGCTGGGTAGCCCTACTATTACTAACAAAAGGGAAGTAACTCTGATATTTTTTTTATCTTTCCTTATGGCGACTCATGCCTCAAGGAATCTATAAAAGTGCATATATCTGTGTGTGTGTCTGTGTCTAGTTAGAGGAATGGGTTGGACAGAGAAGAAAGAGGGGGATGAAGAGAGAGATATAAGTTTTTATAGAAATATGTTACACTTTTGACCTGAACAATACCAGGTAGTCGTGTTTGTTTCCATATATAAATTTCTAGTTCCCGTCTGTTTGTTTGTGAGTGTTTGCATAGAATCTACATTTGTGCTTGATATCTGTTGTTTTCCTTTATTTCATTTTACAACCGGAAAATTATAGAAATTAAAAAAAAATAATAATAGAAATGCTAATAAGGGGTTCTAGGCTTGGAGCTGGTGTGCATACGGGTCCCTCAAGAAATAATAAAAAAAAGCATACTTGTTATCTAACTTATAAACATTATATTTGGATTCTTTGGATTCAACTGTTCTCATCTTGAATGTTATTTTCACAACGTTTCAGTTGATATAACCTTTGACCTTCTTCAGATATACCTTGTCAAATTCAAGAATCTTTCTGTTGAACTCAGAAATCTGCACGAAATGTCAAACGGAACCCTTTATTTAATCCATGGGGAGGGCAGGTAGTATACTTTTATTCAATCAGCTATGAGTGGGTAGAAGTCCTAATTCGCAATTGTATTTTGAATGTTGGCCACACTAAGGATTGAACCTTCAACTTCCAGTAGAGTGTAACTTACAACTGAATTTTACCAAATACGTTATCCACTATGTCATTGATAAAAGTTCTAAATAACTAACAATTGTATTTTGAGTGTCATAGTGGATAAAGTACTTGTTAAAATTCAGTTGTAAGAATTAAACTCTTCTGGATGTTGAAGGTTCGGTTCTCAGTGCAGGTAACATTTAAAATGCACTTATGAATTACCTAGAACTTCTGCCGGGTCATGGCGAACGGAATGAGAGGATTAAATAAACGGGATTCCCGAGTTTGATAAGATATTCCTGAAGGTCAGAGATTAAAGTGGACAAAACATTGTGAAAATAACATTCAAGATAAAAACAATAGTCCAAAGAATATGAATAATCCATCTTCATCTTCAAAATTCAGAAATATAGAATTAACTTATAAAGCTATCTTGTCAGAATTTCAAAGTCAAACCTAAATCGCATTTAAACTGTCAAATCAAACTTTGTTTCTGACTAGCCAATTAAAAAATAAAATGACATCACTATGTTGGAATATGAAGGTTATTTTACCGCTAAACTCTGTATTTAGACGGGGTCCCAAACATTAATATGATACGAATACACAATAATGGAAAAAAATGTCAGGTACAAATATACATTTATTTGCTGTTGACAACATATAAAACCCACAAACGTAACATTATACTCCATATTAATAACATTAGTTTTTATTTCCACCTAGTGGCAGTTTTCTACGTTTTAAGGTAGGATATAGATATCTAAATTACATGAAACTAAATATAAAACACACACCTATAATGTACTGTGGGAAGAGGAGGGGGATAATAACAATCTTATATATAGTAGTAGACAATATATAAAAACCATAACCACAACATAAACAGCAAAAAAGCATGCTAATAATGAATAATAAACAGAGATCCCAATCGGAAATGTATCTTCGTCATCTTTTATTTTTCTGATTTATCTCCCTTTGATTTTATTAGGAATTGCATATTGATTTTAAGAGATTAAATGAGAATTTGTCAGATTCAGTAAAGAAACAGATGTTTGGTATGCGAGTTGTTAAGAATATTGTTTGGTGTTTACAACTTTTTTTTTGTTGTTACTGACTGGGTCAACACCATTTCTCCATGTTTTTGCTCTTGCACGAGTGACTTCTTTCTCCCGCTCTCTTTTTCCAAATTTTATCTGTTGACATATTTGCTTAAGATTTTCACTTGCTTTTCTTTTCTTTAAAAATATGTGTACATATATGTGTATACACACACACACACACACACACACACACACACACAATTATTAGTAATTATTCCAAAACCATATATTCAATTCACACTCATGTTTTTAATTCATTTTTTATGAAGTATGTCTTACACATGTTTTGTTGAAATAGCAGAAGACCACAAAACAACTCTATACAAAGACAAATAAAAAAAAAAAATGAATAAAACTTATTAGTGTGAATTAACATTTTTTGGTTCTTGGAATGATAACTAAGGATAAACATGCTCTGAAATTGAAAATTCACATTCATTGAGCTTAATATTTGTTACAATTTGAAATATTATTTATAGAATATATACCTCAATAATATATATTTTCTTCTAATCATAATAATATATATATATATATATATATATATATATATATATATATATATATATATATATATATAAACGTGTGTAATTAGATATAAAATGTTTTTGTTTATACAAACGTTTTGGTTGCACATTTGCAGACATATTTCAGTTCAGGACCTTCTCAGACCACTTTTTGAAGTTGATATGTGTCCTTCAGTGGTTTAGTAGGTTTCCAGCTAGAACCAAAATATTTTTGCAAATGTGTAACCAAAAATGTTTGTATGAATAAGAAGCTTCGTTTTATACCTAATATACGGCTCTATTATTGAGCACTCTTATATAAAAGACAAAATGAAAAACAATTAAATACAGTAGAATAAAAATCAATGTTTTCTTTCTTTTGATTTTGCTTTTCATTACATTTTGTTTTATAACACACTTGAAGTATATCATTAACATGGACATAAAAAACAATATATTTTCAAAAGTACTCAATGCATGTGTAGAGCTTTTATGAATAAAATTATATAAACATTGTAATCAATCAACATTTCATGATTTCATGTCATCATCAGGACTCCCAAATGAATTTTGCAGTCAGAAAATAAATTAAAAATAAAATCTTCCTAAAATACAGCCAAAAAGAGAAGAAAAGGCGGAAAAAAAAATTATCAAATTTCCTCCACCAGTTTTTGCAGCCACTCTTTTTTTCTTTTTTTGTTCCAATATTTATATATATATATATATATATATATATATATACACGCACGTATATGAAGATTAAATGTACAATATATTGTAAATTAAATGCTGTGGAGATAAAATGTAGTGAAAAACAGAAGAAAGAAAAACAAACAAGAGATTAACCAGTTTCATTAAGATCTGCAAATGTGTTCAGAAAAAAAATCATCTCTTGCTTGTTTTTATTCCTCCTGTGTTAAATTTTTTTTTCAATTTGTCTTATATATGAAAACGTTTTAGTACATTCTCTCTCTCTCTGTATATATGTACATATCTATATATATATATATATATATATATAGAGAGAGAGAGACACACACACACACATGCTCACACATACATTTCTAAATGCATATTCCCATATTCTTTTTATTCCTCTCCATCAAATGTACACACACACACACACACCCACACTGCACACACACACATGCACATAGTCATATGGTTTTATCTCCATTTCTGAGGAGACTTTGCTCTTTTTCCTCCTGCCTGCAGCATGGTGTGTTGCTTCTATTCTATTTTTCTAATAATTTTTTGCTACATTTTCTTCTCTCAACTCTGTTTGATTCTTCCTTATTATAATTGTACATCAAAACAAAATACATGATTCCAATTTTTATTTTTTTTTATTTTCATTCACGTGAGAGAAGAGCTGTTCATTTTGGACACATTTGAATGTGCCTCACTATTCAAATCAATTAAAAAAAGTTGCCAGAAAATCAAGCATGCTTCAGTTGTAGGGCAAGGGTAGTATAATTTTACACAGAACACGATGCAATGGTGTAGAACTTGTCCAATTTCATGTTGAATTGCTGCGTCATTAGCGCATTTACTCTTGAAAATTCATTCTTAAGTCCAGAGATTCTGATTAAGAAAGCAGCTTTCTCCACCAGTTCACCAGAGATAACTGCAGGGTTCCTTTCCATGCGCAACATGGCGCTACAACCATCTTCATATTATACAACTGATGATAAAGCAGCTGCTCTTAATGCTGCTGAAAAAATTAGTGCTCCTGTAATCTCAGTCAGAAACAACAGCCAAACAAAATCTGTTTTTAATAGGGGTAAAACAAACAAAAAACGTCTTTAAAAAGCAAAACTTTGGATTCGAACAAAAATATTGTTTCAGTTTGGAAAGATTTCATCACTAACCAAGAACATAAAAATTTAAGTGTAGAATCAGAACAGATGCTATACTTTGATCTTTCAATATTGTAAGCGAAACATAAAATTACAATAATTGTAAACAATTTGTAGTTATGGTTGTGAAATTTTTAGATGAGGAATGATAATTCATATTATTTGGACTACTGTTCTCATCTTTAGTATTATTCACACAATGTTTCAGCGGATGTGACCTTTGACCTATCTTGTCAAACTCGAGAATTTGCATGAAATTTCGAACATAATCCTTTATTTAATCCACGAGAGTAGTATGCTCTCATTCCTTTAGACATGACCGAATAGGGTTTTAAGTTATTCGCAATTGTATTTCTTGTATCACCTGCACTGAGAATTGAAACTTCAACCTCCAGAAGAGTGTCACTTAGAACCAAATTTTACCTGTTACTTTATACGTTACACCATAGGTAACGAATAAAATGGATCCTTTCAGGTAATTTAGTGTACAATACAGTTATGTCTCACTTTGGGGTTGCTTCATACCAAAATCCAAAGTCTGTGCTGGTTTTTTTTTAGCATGGTTTGTTCTCTGTCAGTCTGGGATATGGTTATGTGCAGTTTTAGCAAGCCCACCTTCACAGGCTCTACCTTCTTGCCCTTTCAGAGGTGGGGGGGGTAGTTATTGCTCATCACCTGAGGCACCTCTACTGGGAAATTCCAATAAGGCTGTCCAGGCAGTTTTTGATTGGCTAGAGTGCTTTTTCTCTACTTTCATGATATTGTTTCTAATTTTCCCGGCAAAAACTCTGAGGGACAGAAAGATAGAAAGAAGGAGGAAGAAGGAAGAGGAAGAAAAAAAGCGGGTGAAATATAAACATGAATATTCCACATAGTGCTTTGTCATCTATTATATAAACGACAAATTTTGCTGTGTATGTATGTTTGTATGTCCAACTTAAAGTAATAAACTAAAAAAACAAAGAACTACAAAGTTAATATATTTTTGCTCAGCATTGCCTCAAATGAATAATTTAGAAAAAATTATTCATTCTCTGGAATTCAATTGAGCCAGGTTTCATCAGGCAGATCATTGTTTTAACCATTTTATTTACTAATTTGGAAAACAAATGCTGGCAAACAATCTATTATATAAACGATCATCATTTTTTCATGTATGGGCCATGATCCTCTTGTAGTTGTTGATCTTCTGTTTAACTTGAAACACAATGAAGATTTATTGTTTTTCAACAGTTTTATTAGAAATAGGAGAAACTACCTGGGCTAAAATTAATTCCTTCTTATTTTACTTGGGAATTGAGAGATGCAGACAGGCAAAATCTCAAGGCAACATTGACTTAGATTTTCTCTACATTGTCAGATGCATGTCGCTTGTTTTACTTCCAGGCTCAGATTGATGTTTGAAAATTCTTTTGTTTCTCTATTCAAAAGTGCGACATCATCACCTCCTATATTTTAACGTTCATTTCTAGCGTGTTTTGCCTAAGGAACTAACCTTTGACCCTTGCTTCAATCATACCACTTGCAGCTGGGTCTATTTCCATTTGCTACCAGGTCATCCTGACATGTAATAATGTAACCCTTGCCAAAATTCATATTAGTTAACATCATTGCTACTTACTGGCATAGGGTCCCATTATGTAACACTTGTAGACTACAACAAAGTCATCTTAAAGTTTAATGTCAACAAATACTTATCAAAAGAGATATAGTAAGTAGTATATGTTTACTAATGTCATCTGTAAGAGGTTAGACATGAAATGGACTTTTGAAAAGCAGGTGCACGAAAAAAAATATACTCTGGCCTACAAAAAATGTCTCCAATTTGTGTTAAGATATTTTACAATAACAAATGTTAATGTTTTAAGTAAAATATTTTTTCCTTATTTCTTAATAGATATTTTTACCACAACAAAAAAATATTCAAAAAAGAAAAATAACGATTTTGCAATTAAATTAATAAACATAAAAATATAAACACACCTTTTTTGCATTTATTTTCAATGACTTATTTTGGATATTCATAAAATACATTTTCCTCAAGTGATGTTAACCTAGCTTTATCAAGCATTTCAAGGTGAATAAATCCATCTCCCATATACTGGCAATCGACAATCAGTCCGACAGACTGCTGGGCTATTCTAACAGCAGTGATCCTTTTGCATGTCTGGCTGTGATATTTGTTCTTTGTGTCTCTTCCATATATTATCTTTTATATATATATATATATATATATATATATAATCTTCCTCTCCCTGTCTCTCTCTTTCTCTTATATATATAATTTTCAGAATATGAGAGATTATAAAATTATTTCTACAGTCAAACAACGTCGCAGCTCACAAAAGCCACGACAGCCAATAAACTGGAAATCCAAGATTCAAGCTTTTCCCTCATTTGGGCTCATCAGTTAAACGTATCCGAACTCGGGATTCAAAACCCGAGGCTTTTGCATGCGAGGCGAGTACTCTGCCAGATTAGCAAACGCGCAATACAAACAAGAAAGTCTATTAACTAACACAGATCAAGCAAACCACAGCGAAATCTGATTATGGAATGAACCTACTTCATCTCGAACAAAGGAATAGGTAAAAAAGATATGTAATTTGTTTAAAAAAAATATTAAGTTAGAAAAGATTTTTACAGACATGAATTTCCTGTGTAAAGTGATCTACATATATAAATGTATTCCATGTTTAGACACTCTGGCAAACCTTCTTTAGATTATTATTCTGAATTTTTGAGATGTGGATTGCTTATTGGTTTTATTTCGATTCTTTAAACTACTATTCTTAAGTGTTGTTTTCACAACATTTTGGTCAATGTAACTTCCGAAATTCTTCAGGTATATTTTCTCAAACTCTGGGATTCTGCACAGATTTTCAAATGGAACCCTTTATTTAGTTCACAGGTGTAGCATGCACTCGTTCTGTCAGCCATGACTGCATAGAAGTCCTAAATAATTCGCAATTGTATTTTGAGTGTCGCCTGCAGTTTCCCAAGTTTCATGGAAAGATTTCTGCGTTCAACTGAAAGATTCAACAAGATACACCTAAAGAAGGTTGTAGGTTGCATCGACCAAAATGTTATGAAAATAATGCTCCAGGTAAAGAACAGTAGTCTGAATCTATATATCTATAAAAGTGAAAGTGTGTGTGTCTGTCTGTCTACATTTCCCTACACAATAACTCTGTCAATTTTCAGTCTACAGACTCGAAATTTGATATACAGGTAGTGAGATTTGGGAAAATCTTTGTAATCCATTTTCGGCCAGAAATTTAGCTGTTAAGGGGTCAAAGTTCAACGATTTGACCTTTGAGAACTCTACCAAACTCCTCCGCCAATTTTGGGTATAAACAATTGAAATTTTAGATATAGGTTCCTGAGACATGGATCTAACTTAATAACTTGATTTGAGCTAAAAACAATAAATATTAAGTGGTCATAATAGGGGTCAAAGTTAAAAAACATTTGACCTCTGCGGTCTCTACCAAATTAATCAGGCAATTTCTGGTCTAAACGTTTAAAATTTTACATAAAGGGTATTCAGAGATAGGGCAAGCATTTTAATCGGTTTGGGTAGAAAATTTGAGCTATCAATATATAAATGTATGTATGTATGTTTGCATGTCTACCTAAAACTTTCGACAGAGGAGATGAATTTTCAAAAGATCAGTATCGTTTTGAAGCTCAACCCTTCAGACGACAAATACCAAAAAATTTGCTAAAAACATTAATTTCTTCACCCTCCACTGGGCACTTTTCTACAGGGAGGGGTCGCTTTTTTCACCGATATTTTCGAAAGTCATTCCCTCTTTTCGATTGTCTAGCCTTCTAGCCTTAATTTAAACCTACGTCACTTCTGGTTTGGCGGTGGTTGTAACAGCAAAGACGTCATGTTTTTTCCTCGTTCGTGGTATGGGTTCAAGCCTGCCTTCCTACTACCACTTTTTTTTTTGCTCAACACACACCTCCAAACACCCAGGCAACGCCGGGCACCCATGCTAGTAATTCAAATAATACAAAAAGCAATAGTTTGAAATAATACAAACAAGCAAAATTATACATTTGATGAAATGAGAACAATAGTTCAAATAATAATATGCATTCATAGATCACGCTTTTCTTTTTGAGTCTTCAAAAGATGATTCACTGGAAACATATATGTTAACATCATTATGCCATATATCAGCACCGTTGCGACAAGTCAGTACTAAATGGGTGACCATTTGGGAATACTTAGCAGAGCTCTCTGTTTATCCAAGCATTATATTTAGTTGTCTTTGATATCTTGCCACTAAATTCAAGCAATGTTGGTTCAAGAGGGGGGTAGTTATAGATTGCACAACCCTTGCCTCACAACAGTCTTCTCTTGCAGAGGCTATCCATTGTCTCGAGCCTGAACAGAGGTCTACTAAAAGATATTTTCAGATTATTTATCAACTTGTATACACAAACCAAAAGTGTGCTGTTATATGCTGCCAGAATTGCAGTATCACATGGGTTTGATAAGCTAGGTCACAAAAAAGACATGATCCGTACTTTGAAAAGTATTTCTAAATTGACACATTTATATTCACATTTAGCCAAGCAGACTTTGAATAGACAGTTTTATTCTTCAGACGGTTTAGTGTTTTATGTCAGCTATTTTTATGAGGTATTAACTGAAACTTCCTCAGCTGGTAACATGTCCATATCTATAAAAAATGGTTTGTTTTTACTTGAAAAATATTGAGTCTAGAGATGTATAATGTTATTAGGCAGAATGCGAGTTCTGAACTGCATTTGAAGACTAATTTGAGGTTTAAAAAAATAAAAATAAAAGCAGAAGAATAAAAAAATTATTTGGAAAAAAAACAAAACAGAACAAAAATATTCCTTGTCCAAACATGCGTGACAAAAGAAAGATATTTTCCAAGAACACTGTGACTGAAAATCAGGTCACAGACATTTATGACAAAGCTGATGACGTAAACAAAGTTTATTTAACAAGTTCACTTTTGATACCAGGAGAAGAAAGTCTGGCAGATAGACGGACTTGTAAAGAAGTAGAGAGAGTTAGTGTGACACAGCTGGCACAAGTTTGAGATGTTTGTTCATTTGTAAATTTAACTAAGAAATAAAAAACATTAATTTTTAAAAGAAATGTTTTTTTTTATATATGTACCAAGAGAAACAACTTTGCTCCAAGAAGAAATGCAAAAGTTTGTGCTTGTGTAGATAGGTGATCTTTTAAACCAACACATTTCAGGTGAAAACATTATTATGTACTTACATGTCATGTCAAAAATTAGTATAAATTCTAAAAACTACAAAAAAAATTCAGTAGTAGATGTGCTAGATGTATTTTTACAAAAAAATCATCTACAATTATGCTTTATTTAAAAATTTAAGTCAAGGGAGATAAGTCTGTTTGTCATCCAGAATTGGTCACACAACTCTTCCACATCAAAACTTGATCATTCAATAAATTCTATTTTCATTTGTAAATTACTTATAATTTTTCTACTGGCTCATTTTTTATAATTTTTTTTTTTTAATTTATACTAATTTGACATAACACGTAAGTATGTAATAATTTTTTTCACATGAAATGCGTTGGTTTAAAAGATCACTAATCTACACAAGTATCAAAAAGTTAATCGGATTATTTCCCTTGCACATTGTGACACTTGGGATTGACCAGGCAAAAATAAAATTGGGGTTTTATTGCATTACAGATGCAGATAGAAAATGAACTTTATCTAAAATAAACTATTCCTATAGTCTGTAGCGGCTTTTTTTCTAGAGTACCCCAATCTGGAGGCTTTGGGAAGTGTGAAGTCACCCCCTAGTTACCACTAGTATCAGGTCCACCGAAAAGTGGTAGTACCTGTCATAGTCCAATGAAACTCTATCTGGTTGTCGACACACATATTTACACGACGATTAACTAAACAACATCCTAATGAATTCAGAACTTGAAGCATAAAATCTTTTAGCAAAATTTGTCATTAAATAACATGAAAAACTGTTGATATGCCATAAAACAAAACAACCAAACCAAACACAATATATAAATATTAGAATATATTAAGAACTTGAAGCATAGAATCTTTTACCAAAATGACTGCATACGGCATTAAATTACCTAAAAAGGTTTAATATGCTGTAAAACCAAACCTAATGAATAAATAATTGAAAATATTAAGGACGTAAAAAAATGACTGAATATGACATTGAATAACACAAAAAACGGTTGATATTCAATCAAAACTCACAACCAATTCAAAGAGTGTATGGCGTCCATTACTCATATTCATCAATTATTGCCAACTCTTAAAAAGATTATATCGATAGTTTTCTTATAGTAGTTAGATGATAAGAATGACTCGCTTCTTTGCGGATGTTACATTGGCATATTCCTGCAGTTTATGTAAACTGCCAGAATATACTAAGCATTGATCAAATTTTAAAACGTTCGAAAAAAAAAGAAAACATTGTGATAGAAAACTTTTTTATTTAGAAATTTAAATTAAGAAAATGGAAATATAGTAAAAAAAAAAAAAAAAAGAAAAAAAAAGAAATACTTTTGGCAAATGTCTCTCAGGGCATTTTTCCAATTAGTCACAGTGTGTTCCGAACCAATAACACACTTTCACTGTACATTTCGAGCTGTTGCAATGTCATGTGATCGCTTGCATATAATCTTGATTTCCAGTTTCAAGACATGATTTTGAACAAAATAAAAATGTCTCATGATGCAAGACATGCAATTGTCTACCTTGGCTATTTGTGCACCTCCAAGTGAATCAGTCACTCATGAAACTTTGTTTTTTACAAATGCATTTTGTTTTTGCACATATTTACCATCTCATATTGCTTTCAATTAATTTCTGACAAAATGAAAAACTTTTTCTGGCGACTGGAGCATAATCTGCAAACCCACTAGATTCATTGTGTGATGGCTTTATTAAAATGATTCAAATTTTTGCACGATTAAAACTAATATTTACTTCTAATAAACTCTCATTTGCTGTGTTGACCGAGCGTTTTACCATATTCCGTCCGTTCACATAAGCTGCTGGAATATGCGGAGACAACACCCGCAAAAGTACGAGTCATTCTCTGCATAAGTTCCATGACAAAATATAACAACCATGTGACTGCCGGCAGGGTGAATTAGAGGAGAGGGGGTGGGAGATTATCTTGTCAGCATGTTTTTTTTTTATCACAGATCTTATTACGGCATTGGCATGTTTCTTTTTTCCTTTTTTTTTTCTCTTTCTCTTTTTCTCTATTGGCTATGAAGAGTTCTTGTTGAGCATGATTGAACATATGAAATATTAGGATAAAATAAATCCGACAAAATGAAAGAAAAAATGGAAAGATGAAAGCCCAAAAAACTTCATGTAACATCACAATGGTTCATCTTAATGTAACAAAGGTCTTTTTTTAGAGTGAAAATGAAAAGTCTACTTTTTTTAAGTTTTAATATCATTCTTGAAAAAGCCTTTGTTACATGGGGGCAAAACATTGAAATTCCAGTTTGAGATTTTGTTTTGGATTTTCATTTTTTAATTGTTCTTTCCTGCATATTTTCTTGTAAAAAAAATCGTTTAATCACTTTGAATAGCAAATACATTTAATGAGTTCATTTTTTTTTATATTTTATTTTTATTGGTTGAGACTATTTTAAGGAAAATGAATCTGATGTATCAGCTATTCAAACAATATATATATATATATATATATAATTATTATTATCATTACTATTATTATTAATATTATTAAAGAAAACAAAATATTCAAATTCTTAAAATTATAATATAACTGATGTTTCAATCAATGAGGTCTTCCTTAATATTTAAGAAAGAATTTAGTAATTGAAATATTTTGTTTTTCTATTGAATAATATTTATAAACAGATGGATATTTCATCCAGTCTCTCTTTTTTTCCCCCTCTTTCTCTCCCTATATATGTATATATTATAGTTTAATTACTCTTAGAACATTTATGCTTTTTTTTTTTTTTTTTCACATAAATTACTTTTTTTCTTTTCTAATCTGAGCATGTATGGATATTTTGGATATGGTAGAGTAGTCTCCCCTTATCTTTGACTTTCAATTGATAAGCTCTATTGAAGTTTTTAAGGGCAAAAATTGTGATACTGATAATTCATATATACCAACTTGAAACAATAGATATTTCATTAAATGAACGAGTCATGTGGATCCAAAATTGGGTTATAGCCAGCAAACATACTTCCTAACTTATGGCGTAGCATTACCGGAAGCGGTGACAAGTCAAATCAGTTCCATCCATCACTTTTATTGTTCTTCAGTAATTCTATTATGAAGCGATTTATTGAAATAAAATATAAAAGGACATTATTAAAAAATGTACAATAAAAATTAACAGAATTTTGTAGATAAAAATAATATAATTAGTCTTTATTTGCACTTTGAATAACAAAATTTTAAAAAATAAAAGTTTTTATTTTATTTAAAATTTTATAATATATATTTATAAAATTATAAAAATTAAAGTTGTTTTCAATTTTTTTAAAAATAAGTTTTTTTTAATTTCAATTTATATAAATATGTTTGTGAAAATATAAAAATAAAACTTACTGAAATTAAAATAACAAAATTTCAAACATTGTAAAATAAATGTATCCAATACATAATATTCCCAAAATAGTTTTAAAAAAGAGGTGTTTTTAATAATCAAAGATTATTTGAAACAAAAAGAGCACAAAACGTGTCTTCAATAATTCTTTAAAAAATAAAACTAATTTCAATAATTCTTAATTAAAATAAGACCAAAAAAACTTTTCAATGGTTATTAAATAAATAAAATTTAAAAAACTACTAAAAAATGTAATTAAAATCAAAGAGTACATGCACAGGGGAGACATAAGCATGAGAGACAAAAAGCGAAAGAACTGGTTTACCTTGTCATCGCTTCTGGTAGTGCTATGCCGCAAGTTAGGAAGTACATTAGCTGACTCTAACCCAAAATTTTTATAAAATGCAATAATGATAAACATAGAAGTGTTTGTATGTGGGTCATTGCAAAAGTAAAGCCTCCTATTTTTTTTTTTTTTTTTTCTCAACAACTCCAAAAGTTGAAGAGCTACGGAGTCATCATAACCATACGATTTACAATCCCCTCTGATCTGTTTGGTCGGAATAGAAAAATAGGAGGCATTACTTTTGGAATGTTCCTCATAGATGGTAGGCTTGTCACACTGTAAAAGTCATTTTTACTTTTACAAAGAACCATGGATCATTCTCTTTTCTAGTCATGATAAATATCACAGTGACAGTTATTTGGTGGGTTTCTATCTGTATTTTGTTTAATTTTCAAGTTTTGAGCGAGTATCTAGTGTCCCCAGATAACCATGTAATGTCAGCCATTTTATTTTTATTCTAATTTAGCAACTCGACACTGCCAGTGTTTCAAACTTTAAAAAATGCTTTAAAATATGTTAAAACAAAAAAATAAAATTATCTAGGTTGGTAAAAGAGTAACTTATCTTGCCTTTGGTAACATTTATTTGTTATATATTTGTTTATTTATCACTTTATCGGTTTGTTGTCTGTGGTAAAAAAATTGCCGGAAAAAATAAATGAATCTTGTTTTGTTAAAATATATGAAATATAATAAATTGGTTTTGAAACACTTGTAAAAGGACTTTTACACTAAATTAATTTTGAATTAGCTAATAAGGCTATCTTGAAAAGTATATAAATTGTTTATTGCATAATTAGCTGTTTTCTTACAAGTTTTAAACTTAAGATTCCTAACAAAAATTTTGTTTGCAATAATTTTTAGATGTTTCCTGAAATTGAAAATATGTAAAAAAGAAAGAAAGAAAGAAAGAAAATATATACAAGTCGGAATAGATTTCATATTTTGGCATTTGGAATGAAAACTAATTATATATATATATATATATATATATATATATATATATATATATATATATATAATTATTGATTTTTATATTGTACCCAATATATAGTAGTGATTTCAAAGTAAAAAAAAACGACTTGGTGCCATCAGCTAGAATTTAAACCAAAACATGTAGTTCTCCAGCATCATTTGCTACCGTCTGACCTAAATCTATGTGCATATAAAAACGTTTAAATATAATGTTGTTTAAGATATAAATGTATATTTGTGCATGTGTAGAAATAACATGTTTAGTCGACTTAGACCTGTCAAGTTCAATTTTTACCCCTTAGTAGTTATTTTTACCAGCTAAAAACTAAATCGAATTTGTTTCACAGCTCCGAGTCCTCTATATGTCAAGTTTCAAGTCTGTAAACCCCAAAATTGATAGAGTAGTTTGGCTGAGATCGTTCCTCACACATTAAGGCTGACAGGTCACATATATAATGCTTGTACTGCTATGTTTTTCTAGATTTTAATCCAATGAAACCCCAGTGTTTATAAAATAGTGCTCAATAACAAATAAGCTGTATTATTTTATAATTTTCTTTATTTATACAAACATTATTGGCTACATATGTGCATACATATTTTAAATGTGGCTGATGACGCTGGATTTCAAAATAAACCACAGCTGAAACATATATGTACACATGTAGCCAATGTTTGTATCAATAAAGAAAATTATACAAATATATATATATATATATATATATATATATATATATACACACACACACACACACACACACAATGGTCTTAGAATATCCCCTTTCTTCTACTACCACAGATGAGGGGAACTACAGTAATGTATTTTATTTTGCAATATTTTTTTTTTTTTTTTTTTTCCATAACCTTTGGAGGCTTTTTGGAAATTTTCTCCAAATTTCACTTTTATTTTTTTTTTAAATTTATTTCACTTGGATTTTTCCTCAAGCATGATTATTATTATTATTATTATTTTTATAATATTTTTCAAATTCAATGCAATGTTTAATGTTTCTCATTTACATCTAGAGTTTTCTAGATATCTTGTTACTCTTAAAAAAAAAGCATTGTTGGACGCGTACAGCATAATAAAAATCTAAACAACAGGAAAAGACATTTAATTTGATTGTTTTTTTTTATCTACAAAAATATATTTGTGTATATTTTTTATTTAGTTGAACAGCATGTTTATTGATAACTAACAATTCATTGAATAAGATAATGTTGGAATAAACAACCACCTGTGGACAACTGTGTAAAGCTAGTATGGGTTTTTTCTTTTAAAGAATTACCATGCAAATTTTATTCCATGGCCGTTTGTATAACGGAAAAAGACATCCAATATTTGGAGGCTTTGACTACATTTTTTTTTTTTTTTTTTTTTAGAAAAAAATTTCAGTTTTCAGGTTAATAATAAAAAATAATGCAGAAAAACAAAATCGCTTAAAGAAAATTAATACAAGATTATCATTTCCAATAAATAAAATAATTATAAATCTATGAATTATGTACTAAACATTGTTTCTTTTGAATATAAAAATGCTTTAAAGTATAAATTTAGTTTACCCATCAGTTTACGGCTAAGATATATATATGTGTATATATATTCGTCAACATTTCACCTAAATTCAAAGACTTTTTAAAGATGACTGATTTGATATATACACTACGTAACTTCTGGGTTTTTTTGGGGTTTTTTTTTTCAAATTAGTCATGTGAAAAAAGTCTTTAAATACAGTGAAACATCGAAAAACAAACATTTTTTTTTTTTTTTTGCACTTAATAAATGTAGTATAAGAGAATGAATTCAAGTGAATTTTGATGTAAAATTGAGTTTAATAATTGATATTTACCGAGGTATTTGTTCCAGACTTTGTGATTTGATTCAGTTTTGGGGCATTTTTGAACATTTTAGAATGTATTTTTTTAATATTTAAGAAATTCTGAAAAAAGAATGTTTTATAGAGTCATTGTTTATAATTTAATAATTCATCATATGATTTAAAATGAACACTGCCATGAAACAGCTGTAAACAATCATAATACTTTGGTGCATGCTTTTTACTTTGAAACTGGGTTGAAAAATGTTTGAAATCTCCCGAATCGTTCTATATGTAGTAAGAAATGCATTATATTAATATCAAATAACTTCATATGTTCTTTATGTAGTAAGAAATGCATTATATTAATATCAAATAACTTCATATGTTCTTTATGTAGTAAGAAATGCATTATATTAATATCAAATAACTTCATATGTTCTTTATGTAGTAAGAAATGCATTATATTAATATCAAATAACTTCATATGTTCTTTATGTAGTAAGAAATGCATTATATTAATATCAAATAACTTCATATGTTCTTTATGTAGTAAGAAATGCATTATATTAATATCAAATAACTTCATATGTTCTTTATGTAGTAAGAAATGCATTATATTAATATCAAATAACTTCATATGTTCTTTATGTAGTAAGAAATGCATTATATTAATATCAAATAACTTCATATGTTCTTTATGTAGTAAGAAATGCATTATATTAATATCAAATAACTTCATATGTTCTTTATGTCTGCGCAGTGATAAATGTCAAACATGACTAAAATTTATTTCTTTTTCTCTTTTTAAAATAAAAATACTTTGTGCTCTTGTCAACTAAATGAAAAACTTTTTTTTAATCTTTTTTTCTAATATATATTATTATATAAAGCAATATTTTTAACAATTTTTTTTTTAAACATTAATTTTCTTTGGACTGGAAAATTTAGTTTATTTCTTACTAATAACAACAGCCACTGATACAGCTGATAAAATATGAACTTTTACACAGTAGGATTTACATATTAGGATTTCATATGGATGAAATAGCTGTCTAATTCTCTCTTTAAAAAACTTAATACAAAATCGAAAATGACTGCCAGGTTTTCGGCGCTTCTACACTATCCCAACAAAATTTTGTAGTCGATAAATGAAGTTTTCAGATAAAAAAAAAACAATGGTTTCTATTGATTTATTTTGTCAATTCTTATAAATTACAATGTTAGCTTCCAAATTATGCAGTCGAAATTGCCTGAATATTAATGAATTATTAAAAAATACAACTTTAATCGTGTTAGCAGGTGAAAAATTGCGGCCATCTTGTTTTATAAAATAAATCGAAACTATTACCTCCCTTTTGAACTCTCCTGTGTCTCGCATAAGCAAATACAATCGTTTTCTTCAAATTCTATTTTCTTTAATAAATAATTTTCTACCTTATCGATTTTCGTCATTTTTGGATATAATTATCTTAAAAATACGAGGAATACAAAGATACCATTGTTTCCATATGAAATTCAGTATTACGATTTCCGAAATTTCGGGCCCTGGATATGACCTTAAACTATATCTGGTGGTGAAGCCCCAGCTTGCGGGCTTTGGGGAGTGTGGAGCCACCCTTTAATTGCCATTGCTCCCAGGTCCACCCTGACCCGGAGTGATAGTACCTGTTAGGGTCCCAACTATGGGGTCCTGGATATGACCTAAAACTATATCCGATGGTGAGGCCTCACCTTGCGGGCCTTAGGGAGTGTGGAGCCACCTTTTAATTGCCATTGCTCCCAGGTCCACTCTGACCCGGAGTGGTAGTACCAGTTAGGGTCCAAACTATGGGTTAAATAGAATCTGACTAAAAAAAAAAAATTTATATATATACTCCATTAAAAATCGTTCCTCAAAATAACTAGATTCGGCATTAAATAACCTGAAAAAGGTTGATATGCCGTAAAAACAAAAACAACCAACCAACCAATCCAACTATGGGTTAAATAGAAACAGACTTAAAAAAAAAAAAACAAATATACTCTATTAAAAAATTGTTCTTCAAAATCTCTGGATTCGGCATTAAATAACCTGAAAAGGTTTGATATGCCGTAAAACAAAAACAACCAACCAACCATCCAACCAACCAAAATGTCGTTCTGATAGTGTAGAAGCGCCAGTTTTTGCTTTTTAGAGGGAGGTAATTCTAAATGGCTTAACGACCTTTGGAAGGGGAGATAACCCTGCAATATAGACGTGCGTTTTTAAAAAATAATTTTTCTCCCACAAAGTTTTAATGTAGCGGCACTACCTTAGATGGATTGAACCGGTTTCTTCCAAATATTGAATTTTATGGGAGTATGAAATTCACAAGCAGTCCCTAGTCGCATGTATATCCTCGCCATAGAATATAACGCCATTAAGTTTTTGCAGCTCTTGCAGGGAGGTATTGACGTTCTTCTACATACAGCATCTGTTATTCCCAAAATAGTCATCCATCTGGTACTAACCAGGCTCAACATTGTTTAACCGATGATTTAACAAGCACCAGGGTGTCAACGTGATTATGCAGTATATAAAGGGTTATTAGTAATGAAGGCTAATTTGCATGGATTTTAAAGTAGGTATTTAAAAAAAAAAAAAAAAAAAAAAATTGAAAGTGTCTGTAAGTTTTAAAAGCTCAACTTTATGCACTAGTTTTGAAGCATACCGTGAGTCAAACTTATTACAGCAAGATGCTAATTGTAATTGTGAATAAATAGATGCTCGAATAATATTAATAGGTAAGATGACTTCTTGTTTGTCTCTCGAGTTTTCCTAAATACTAGATCAGGCTAATACTCATCTTTGAAAGCCTTTATGAAAATCACATTTGTTACTGATGTCCTAAGTAACATAATTTTTTTCAGCTTTCCTAAACACTAGTCAAGTCTAATCATAACAAAACTAGCAGTGATGATATATATATATATATATATACTTCAGAATAAAATTATCTAACATTCAACTAGTATGGAAATCTGAATTTTTATATCCTTTTCATTAACTTCCCTTACTCTATAACATTTAAATACTTAAAAAAAACTTTTAATTTTGATTTTCCATGTCTCACTGACTTTAGCAAATAAGGTGTAAACCATTATAACTATTTGCTAATATTTTCTCCTCTGAAGAGATGGTAGACATCGAAATCCTATAGGATAAGGAGTTATAATATTTCAAATGTATTCTTTGTCTTATAATAATAAAAATCTTTTGATTTGAAATTTAACTATTTCACGTCATAAATTTTAAATTTATTGAATGACTAAAATTTTATATATATACATATATATATATATATATATATATATGTGTGTATATATATATACTCCATCACCTAATCTTTTCACTTATTCCTTTCCGCATTGTGATTTTCTCCATTTTCTAAAAGCATTTATTTATGAAAAAGAAACTTTCATAGTTATTGAAAGTCTTAAGAAATTACTGACAACAACAAAATTAGTTTGGGAGCTTGTATAGATTGGTAAACCAACACAATTCAGGTGAAAACATAACTTACATGTCATGTCGAAATTAGTATAAATTTCAAAACTTAAGAAAAATGATCCAGTAAGATGTTCTAGATGCATTTTTAACCAAAAGTCAATCACAATTATGTTCTTTTTAAAACATGGCAGATTTAAGTTGAGGGAGATAAGTCAGATTGCCATACTGCATTGGTCGTACAACTTTTCCACATTAAAATATTAGATAGAACTCAATAATTTGATAAATTATATTTTTACTCGTAATTATTTTTTCTACTGGATTGTTTTTCATAATTTTAAAATTTATACTAATTCTGACATGACACACAAGTATGTAATAATGTTCTCACCTTAAATGCGTTGGTTTAATAGTTCACCAATCAACATAAGCACTAAAGTCTGATTTTCCTAATTACATCCTTTTTTGTTGGAGAAAAATGTTTAGACTTTTTTTTTTTTTTTTCAAACTATATAACAGCAAAACGTTCTTATAAGAAATCTGGCAAACTTTCTCAACACAAGAGGAGTTTGATAATCAGTGATATTTTTTATTTCCTTTTCTTTTCCTTTCTTTTCTCTTTCCTTTTCTTTTCTATGTTTTCTTTTCTCTTTCTTTCCTCTTCTATTTTTTCTTTATTTCTTTTTCTTCCTTTTACAACTTTTTTGTTTCCTTTTATTTCCATTATTTTGAAACCTTCATCATTCTCCATTCTCTTTTCAATAAATTTTTCATTTCAGCAGAGAATTTTTTTCCTCCTATGATAATGACTTTCTGTACAATGATCATAATTTTACTCCACTTTATTATTTTTCATTTATTATGTTTCACGTTTGATTTCAAATATTCTATTCAATGCTGAATGTCATCATATCAAACCAACAATCGTAAAAAAATAATGCGATTCAAACCTCTTTAAGAACCCAGTTTTTTTCTGTGTTTTTATTTTTATTTATTTTTGCTCAACAAAATAGTAATTGGTCATCTCATTTTTTAAATTTTTGTAAAATAGACTTTTATGCATTCCTAAATTCATGAGGATGAGGTTCACTTGATGCAGTGGTTCTATGTAAGGATAATGAAGTTAATGAGCTGAGTTCAGTATCAAGCCTGGATCATTATATTCACTTTTGAGCTAATATTCTTAGGAAAGATATCAATCTCCTTATTCATCCTAACACACTTGTTCTCATTAGATCATTAAAGTTGAGTCATGTTGAGCCTGGTGAGTATTGATTGGGTGACTATTTAGAAATATCAAGCACTGTTTGTGGAAGAATTGCAGAATCTTCCTGAAAAAAAAAAAAAAAAATTTTAAATACAGCTCTGAAGATGCCTACAATCACTTTAATATAACCTACCAATCCACTTGTGCATTGAGACAACAGAATAACTCCACCCATCAACCATTCTAGGTGGAAGTTTTGTTCTCTGTCATGTGAAATAGCTCTCTGGGGAGAGTATACTGCTATCATTCTATGGTTTGATTAGTTTCACTGAACTTGTTCTGCTTGGTATAGGGCTTTGTTTTCAATTATATCCTGGACAGATAAAAAGATAGCGCTATAATAAATAAATTCAGTGTGTTTAATTTTTTGACAAAGGATCTCCAATCTTGTTGTGAAGATATTTCTGAGACATGATGTTGCTCTTAATATTTTTCACATTATTTGCAGTTATCCTCATTGCAATTGTTATATATACACAACATTTCATCCGTTGCACTCTTTGGCCTTCAAGTGCTTTTGATCTGTTATGGTTCCGGAAGTGTCCAGGAGAAAGATGCAATTCTGTAATTAGTGGAAACAAAATTTATTGAACAGAAAAGCAAATGCAACAAATAAAAAGTATGGTCCGACTGTCAAGTGCATATAATTTGTGTGCTAACTCCAACAGACATATTCTCCCGGTCTTTATAATAAGTGGGAGAGTTCATTATTATCTGTAGGGTGGACAGATCACAACATTATCATAATTGGAAACCTTCAATCAATTTGAAACTTGCTGATCTTAAGTGTAAAGGCAGACCCATGATCAGATCGATATGCAATGTCTGGTTAGATCAGATCCAGCATTTCAGTTCTTGTTGTTGTTGCATACTGAATGTTGTCTCATTTGCCATGATTTTGAAAACACTAAAGTTGACAATGGTCATTCATTCTTTCGTTGCTGGTCATTCTTCCCGACTTCATCTCAACCATGAATACTATCTTGTAATTAAAGCTTTTTATTCTTACCTTCAAAGAGACTAACTTTAGACAAAACTGATGAAAGACATTCAATGTGATGTTTTTCAAATCACTGATCAGTAGGATGAGAGAGAGAGAGAGATTGAAGTCACAAATTACTCATATCTTGTCGGCCCATGTAATTTACATCTAAACGCCCTGCATGCTTCAAAACTGTTTCTCTTTTCGAGTCATGTGATGTCATATCTGTTTTTATTAGATTCCCGCAGCCTTTGTCATGTTCAGCGTGAGTTCATGAAGTTGACTTCGTTTAACCGTTCACCAGTTCCATTTTCTGTTATTATGAATTAACTAAAGTATACACAAGAGGATCTACCCATTCAATATCTGCAATGAAATGCTGTTTGTGATCAGTCGACTATGTTGGTTTGGCCACATTCAGAGAAGCAACTCTTGTATTGAGAAGAAAAACAAAGCAGAGACCTTGCAAAATAAGAATGAAGGAAATTTGTACAACTCAAGAAAACATGGAAATCATCAAAGATTTTAAACAATGAAATTTGAATGAAATCCTTAGAACTGCTAAGCTTGGAGACTGAGATTGCAGGCTGTCAAAAAATGTAAACCTTCTGACCAAGAAAAACAAGATGACAAAATGGAGGAGGAGGAGGAGGAGGAGGAAAAGCATCATTATCATCATCATCATCATTATTGAATCTACTAAGAAATTCATTCTTTGATGAACTTAACAAAAAATATTCCCAAAAGATTACCATCTATACCAAGCTACACCTTAAGAAGGCCAGAGAGTAAAACAGCCAAAACGTTATGTATATAATGGTGTTTGTTTCTTTATCAAAGAATAAAATTAAAAACAAAGCTCTATACAAAAGATCAAACAACTTTTTTCAAGTTAGCTACTATGAATATCAAGACTCATTGTCTTTCATACTGTTCTGTAAAGTTTTGAAAATGATAGCTTACTAATCAAAAGCATGAACGAAATACTGCAGCCTTTCTCTTAGAGTTTCGGTAACTCTTGCAACTTCATGTGGCTAATCTCATTCTCCTTTATAAAACATGCCACCTTTCTTGCATTGTCTTCTTCATCTAGTTTCCCCATGCCGGTAGCAGAGAGAGCACACTTTTTGTTTCTTTGAAGTGAAGTTGTTTGTAGCATAACTACTACATATACTTAAATCAATTATTGAAAATCTTCCCTCCAGTTTTTCCTTTCACAGCAGATTTAACCGTGACTTGTACTGCAATCTTCGTGACAGCAAGGTTCCATATTCTTCTCAGTAATTCAGCAAATCTTAGCAATGATAGTTTTGTTTCAATTCAATCAAATTCTTTGATCGATTCTGCAGTCCTCAATTATTCTTTTCAAATCTTTGAGATTATTATTAATTATGCAAAATATTAATTTGCTTTCATGCTCTTTAAATGACCATTGTCCAAATATCTTGGGTTGACCACAACTTAGTACAATTAATAACACTTTCCTTTTACATGTAGTTACATCGCAACAATTTCCTGTGTGTAGTGGAAGTTAATGTGATTTTGTATGTTTGAAATATGTTGGTTTTCACATGAATCACAGCAACAAATTCAGCAGAATTTATTTTGGAGCTTGTTCGTAATAATAATAAAAATCGAATTTTAACCAACGGCAATGTTATTTACTTAATTGTAATGTCGAAATTAGTAACATATCCAAAAATTACAAAAAGTGATAAAATAGAAAATTATTAATGAAAATTGCTTATGAAGTAAATTACAAGTTATGCTTAAATAATAAACAAACTATGAGTTACTTCCCTTGTTTGTGTTACATTTCAAAATAATAATGACGGATCGCTGGACAGTGAAAGTAAATATTTTATATAATAATGTAATATGATACTAATTTCGACATGACAAGTAGATAACATTGCCTTTAGTTGAAATTCAATTTTTCATTTTCATTATTATTTTGAAGAAGCACCTTTTTTTATGTGAGTAGTTCTAATCTTATTATTATGGGTACAATGCTGTTTTGTTTTTTTTTTGTTTTTTTTAAGTTGACATTTTGTCACCTGTCATCTCCAAATTCTTTGACAAAAACATTGTCGTCATATTTCATTATCATTTATTTTGATGTGCTCTTTAGATTATGCTAATGTTTTGCCTTTACACGAGTTACACCATTTTTTTAGCAAATATTTTTGTGGCTTGTTCGCTTTCTTTGAATTTCCTTAATTTTGTTTATTCATATATATATATATATATATATATATATATATGTGTGTGTGTTTTTTTTCAGCAAATATGAATTTTAACCAAAAAACAAGTTCCTAAACCTTACTTTATTATTTCAATTTGACAATTATCGAAAAAGCAAAACAATAGATTTTGCTGGTTTCGTTCAGATCACTTTTGCTGAAGATGTTTGTTGATCCAAACGAAACTGGTAAAATCTCTGATTTTGCTTTTTATTTCTTCCTGTATTTAATTGTTTTTCCTTTCTGTCTTTCACACATATATATCTCAGGAGACAAAACTATCGTTTTTATTTAGCTTACAGGAAGGAAAACAATCTTAGGTTTTTGCTTTAAGCCTTTATCAGTGATATGTTTTTCATATAAGACTGATTTTTTAGATTAAAATAAAATTTTTAGTGCGTACATAAATATGATTCCACTTTGAACTATATATATATATATATATATATATTCCATAAGATTACACAGAAAGTGGGTTAAAAGCTCTATAGAACTAAATATAATAATGTGAGTTTTTTGTGTTAAGCAAAATCTCGTGCTATTATATTACTCCCCTTATATATATATATATATATATATATATATATATATATATATACTTGTTTATTGTTATATAAACATGCTCACATCCCGCTGCTACAAATAGCCACTTGTTTCAATCAAACAACAGATATCATCAGGCAGCGACTTGACTATTCAAAAGTTCAATGAATAAAGTTATTCATTGAACTTTTGAATAGTCAAGTCGCTGCCTGATGATATCTGTTGTTTGATTGAAACAAGTGGCTATTTGTAGCAGCGGGATGTGAGCATGTTTATATAACAATAAACAAGTATTATCAGCTCTTTTTATTGAGCACTATCTAACAACCTCGTTGAATTCATTAGTCCATTACTTTTGAATATAAAAAAAACCCCGAGTATATATATATATATATATATATATATGTGTGTGTGTTTTATATGTAAATTTCTTCTATATATTTTTAACTTTTTTTTATCATATTCTTATACAATTGAAGGCCCATATATAAATATTTAATATCAATGATACATCTTAGCATATATATATATATATATATATATATATACACACACACACACACCCACTAAGACGTTTACAATAGCAATAGTAAAAAAAAAAAACCCTACCTTTGCATCTTCATCTCATAGAATTTATTGTTATTTACTAAACAAGTGCCTTTGTTTTTACAGGTCGTAAACAAGAAATTATTAAACTGACGGAGCAACTGATTGCTGCCATTACAAGTGGTGACTTTGAAGGTTACACGTACGTAGATATTTTCATTTGTTAGTTTTAACACGTCTAAAACTAAGTTTCCTTCCTTTCACCACCAATACTCGGATCCTCATTTTCTCTTAGTTGAAATGCATGGTTCTGTTTCTTGAAGAGTCCTTTTTGCTTTGATAAGCTTCTATGACTGATTTTTACTCCAGGAATGAAATGAAAGTCTCGTATCAAATCTGTTGTAAAATTCGCTGGAATAATGTTTGGATCTTTCTGCAGCTCTAGAAAGTACCTGACTCCTGACACAATCCTCTACCTGTAAAAGAGTCAGATACGAAGGTCATTCCAAAAGTAAAGCCTCCTCCTTTTTAGCTCAAAAAGTTAAAGAGCTACAAAGATGAGTGATACCATTAAGATGTGCAACCTTTTTGGCTCCAGAATTTATTTTTCTACATAGTCACCACCATTCTCAATGCACTTTTTCCAAAAATTTAATGATTAATTTCTGCTTCTGACATACATCTATGACAGAGACTTGTTCTCTTAGTCTCACATCATCAATATCTACAACAGAGAGATGAAATATTCAAGTCATGAATGCATAAGTTCAATCATCGTAACAATGCAGTTTGCAATCGCTCTGATCCATTTGTGTGGAATAAAAAATAGGAGACATTACTTTTGGAATCCTCTCGTATATCCTAAGATGAAGTAAAGCTGCCAAATCTGTGGAGATGCAGCTCACAGCACTCTTTCTTGTTTTGACAAAGTGCAAAACCTATTTCACAATCTAGTGGGAGATTATCTCTTCTCTTCAGTCCATTTCTTACATGTTGCTAGTCTTTTCCTGCTCCCTCATTATTTTCATGGCAGCTGCTTGTATGGTTAAAAGCTGAACTAAAGACATACTTGGAAGGTTTCGATAAATACACAAAACCTGATTATAAAATACTTCAAAGCAGTGTGAAACATTTCTATGCAAACGAGTGTGAAATAAAATGTGTACGCAGTGTGATGGTCTGTAGAAGTGAAACTTGGCCACTGTGGATTGAGTACATGCGTTGCATGGAGAAAAATGATATGAGAATGATACAATGAATAAGTATTGTGATTCTTAAAGAATCTTAAAATGACTTGATAGATAGATAGATAGAATGATGATGACATTAAACCGAATATGATTCAAATTATGATTCTCATTTTGGTGTTTTTCACCTTTCAGTTAATATAACCTCTGACCTTAATTTCCACAAAGGCAGTTGCTTGTTATTGCTGGTTTTCACTGGCAAAGGTTGCTGGCTGTCCTTCCAACCTTTGATTTTGCTCAGTTCAGGGTCACATAGTCTTTTTTTTTAGCGTTCTATGTAGAAGACGTTCTCTAGCTTCTTGAATAGCTTTGTCCAAGAAGTTGATGCAGAAAAGCAGTATGCAAAAACGATTTTAGTATTTCAAATTTGAGAAAAGTGTTTTGTTAAAAAATATTAGCATTAGGGATGGGACGATTCCAGTATTTTTACCGATTCCAATTCTTTATAAATATCTAAATATTTAACTATAAAATTGTTATTTTTCACGATTACCATAAAAACACATGTTAAATGTGCAGATATTTTCTTAAATGTAAGGATACACTTGTGAGGGATGATTTATCGATTTTAGTTTTACTAATACATTAAAATCAACAGACATTCATTATTTTAGTATTACTATCAGCAGTAGAATATTTTTCTTTAAAAAAAATTAAATAAAAAAGCCAATTAAAAGAATCGTTGTTGGCATTGAAAATAGGTACAAATTTTTCCGATTCCGATACCCCCAAAATTTCTGATTTTTTTTTTATTTCCAATTCCGATTAATCGACCCAGCACTAATTAGAATTTCAAGTCAACTTATTAAAATACAAATTACATTTTTTGAATTCTTAACATGAAAAGCAAAATCAGTTCTGAATTCGAACATATTTTAAAGATTCAAGGGGTATGTGATTTGCCAATTGTGTACCGTCATGAACTCTGGCATATCTACTGTGATCATTAATGAAGAGATATTGTTGACAAAGCTGAATCTTCATTTTTCTGACATCAATAAACTAAAAATATTATTTTAGAATTCTCTCTCAAATTCACATTCATTGGTCATAAAGATAGGACGAAAAATACTTGTAGGCTTAAACACAATTATTATCTAAAAACAATTATTATCTGAAAACAATTATTATCTGAAAACAATTATCTAAAAACAATTATTATCTAAAAACAATTATCTAAAAACAATTATTATCTGAAAACAATTATTATCTAAAAACAATTATTATCTAAAAACAATTATTATCTGAAAACAATTATTATCTGAAAACAATTATTATCTGAAAACAATTATCTAAAAACAATTATTATCTAAAAACAATTATCTAAAAACAATTATTATCTAAAAACAATTATTATCTAAAAACAATTATTATCTAAAAACAATTATTATCTAAAAACAATTATTATCTAAAAACAATTATCTAAAAACAATTATTATCTGAAAACAATTATTATCTAAAAACAATTATTATCTGAAAACAATTATTATCTGAAAACAATTATTATCTGAAAACAATTATTATCTGAAAACAATTATTATCTAAAAACAATTATTATCTAAAAACAATTATTATCTAAAAACAATTATTATCTGAAAACAATTATCTGAAAACAATTATTATCTGAAAACAATTATTTTCTAAAAACAATTATTATCTGAAAACAATTATTATCTAAAAACAATTATCTGAAAACAATTATTATCTAAAAACAATTATCTGAAAACAATTATTATCTAAAAACAATTATCTAAAAACAATTATTATCTAAAAACAATTATTATCTGAAAACAATTATTATCTAAAAACAATTATTATCTGAAAACAATTATTATCTAAAAACAATTATTATCTAAAAACAATTATTATCTGAAAACAATTATTATCTGAAAACAATTATTATCTAAAAACAATTATTATCTAAAAACAATTATTATCTAAAAACAATTATCTAAAAACAATTATTATCTGAAAACAATTATTATCTAAAAACAATTATTATCTAAAAACAATTATTATCTAAAAACAATTATTATCTGAAAACAATTATTATCTAAAAACAATTATTATCTGAAAACAATTATTATCTAAAAACAATTATTATCTAAAAACAATTATTATCTAAAAACAATTATTATCTGAAAACAATTATTATCTAAAAACAATTATTATCTGAAAACAATTATTATCTGAAAACAATTATTATCTAAAAACAATTATTATCTAAAAACAATTATTATCTAAAAAACAATTATAATCTAAAAACAATTATTATCTGAAAACAATTATTATCTAAAAACAATTATTATCTGAAAACAATTATTATCTGAAAACAATTATTATCTAAAAACAATTATCTAAAAACAATTATTATCTGAAAACAATTATTTTCTAAAAACAATTATCTAAAAACAATTATTATCTAAAAACATAGTGAAAACAAAAAGATGATCAAATTGTTTTAACGTTGATTACTTTTTGTCACAAACCCAAGACTGTCCACAAACTGCTCCCAACCATCATAAAACTCATTGCCAATCCTAAAACTAAATATATCTCACTTTGTGTCCAGTCTTTTGTCCATCACACCTGTATTAACAAATCCCACTTTCCTTTGTGCTCCATGGTGAACAACTTATTATCTATTGTTCTGTCGATAAACACATTTCCCTTTTATTTCGTCATTCTTCTTTTTCTCTTTTTCCCAGACTTTCCAACACTTGGAGGGGAAATGGACGCCAATAATAGCACACTTCAAATATCCAAAAAACAATATTTAGTGTTTCTTCTTCCAAATCCAAAAGAATAAAAACTTATGTCTAATGGTGGTTTATATGATTCAAATATTCAAGCACAGGACCATTAGATTTACTCTCCTCCACCCCAAGACACTGATCCCCCCCCTTCCCTAATTTTTGATGAATTGCAATTTTTTTTTCTTTTTAACTCGCGTTCACCCCTTACAAGGCATATTGCTACTTGAGCGTAAGAGGCTACTATTTGAAACCGTGCTTAGGAAAGATTAACAACACATTCTTTACTTATTTAAGTAGCAGTGATCATAAGGGCAGACAACTCATGCTTTACTTATTCATGTAATAGTGATGACAGGGGGTAACAAATCATGCTTTATTTAATTTTTATAATTAAAATTTCTTTTTTCTGATTGTTTCTCCTTTACAGAAGATTTGTTGACCCACATGTAACAAGTTTTGAACCCGAAGCTTTGAGAAACCTGATTGTTGGAATGGATTTTCATAAGTTTTATTTTGATCACGGTAAGTTTTTTTTTTTTTTTTTGTTTACTATTTCGTAAGAATGGACAACCACAAAATGTGAGGAGGGAGTTCAAAGTCAAGGAATGCTTTCATAAAAATCCTTTCTATGTTTACACCTACTAAATCCCTTCTACTTTTTCTTAAAAAAAAAAAATTCAATTTAATTAAGACAAAATACAGAAAAAATTTTATGATGTATGTACCTGTCATGGAACAAAGATGTCATATTCCAAAAATCATGTAAATTGATCAAGTATTCTTTTAACTAAAAAAAATCATATCTTATAAGTAATCAAAAAGGGACTGTCATGATGCCATCTTAAAAAAAAACAAAAAACAAGGGTAGATAACTCCACAATAATTCAAATTTGCAAGATCAGTCTTGTAATACTAACGATTTCACATTAATCGCTTAAAATCTTTTAAAAATGATTTTCTTCATAAAAAAAACTTGTCAATTTGCATGATTTTTGGACTATGATATTTCGTTCTGTGATGGGTAAGCACACCATAAGATTTTTCTGTATCTTTATTATTTTTAATTAGGTTGAATTTTTTTATCATAATTAAAAATTCATATTTAATGTTGTTGTACATTATTTCTTGGTCACATTGAAAGAATGGATAACAGTTAATAGATGTAGAACAGTTGAGGTGACAGGGTCCACAGAATCATGACAGAATTTGGTGAGGATGGATTAGAAAAAAAAAGAAGGATAAATAAAGATTGATCCAGAGATGGATTAGTTTTGAATTGTAAGCCATTTTAGTTTTAGAAGAGAATAGAAATACTGTTCGAAACAAAATGGCAGTATCAATCCAGGAAAATTTTGAATTGTTCCTTCATGTGTGAAGAGTAAAAGTTATGTACAGGAATTCTAAGAGATTCAGGATATTTTATGGAGTGATTCCAGTTTCTGATTGGTTAGTAGCAGAGCATTGTTCCATCTGATTGGTCAGTTCTTGTCACTCGTGTTTATAAATATAATCTTCCAATCTTTTATAATCATACACTTATAGTTATATTTAAAAAATTGCAACAGTTTTGAAGTCAATTTAATGGTGAATGCTCTGATGAACTACAAGCACTTGTACCCCCTCAATGTGACTACCTCTGACAAACCCAACAAGCAGCTAAGTCCCTCCCCCTTCACAGTAGAAATCCCTAGGTGTAAAAAAGCCTTCTACTCCAACAGTTTCTTCCCCAGAACTGCTAGACTTTGGAACTCCCTTTCGAGATTCTGCTTTCTCAACTGTACTGACATGCAAAAGTTCAAGTGTAATGTGAACAAACATCTTGCTACTCGTCTCCCTTCATAATATCTCTGCAACTTATGTCCCCGATAGTAGCCCCCTACTTCAAAGTGACATTGTGCCTTGTTTGGGGTGAAAATTAATAAAAAAAAAAAAAGAAAAAAGAAAAGAAAAACACTTGAATGCATGCCAGCATCTAAAACAAATATTATTATTGGTTTATATCACAAGGAGTTCTCACACAAGTCATCATCAGAGATTGCTCACTAATAATAAACGATGGCTTACAACAAGTCTCCCCAGTTTTCCAAACTCTAGGTATGACCTTAAAAGACATCCAGGTGTGAGGTCCCATTTAAAGGCTGTGAGGAATGTGGGGTTGCCATTGCTCCCAGGTCTACTTGGGCCAAAGTGGTAATACTCATTAGAGCATCTGGTGCTACCAGATCAGGCTGTCTGGAGATACTGGATTGTTGACCAAAAATGCACCAAATATTGATGTTATTTTTTTTTTTTTTATTCCTTCCCTTTGCACAACTCAATCATGTTCTGCAAAGTCAAAAACAGCAATTTTCCTTCTACGAATCAATCAAACCAAACACTATGAATAAATATTTGAAGACGATGAAGTATAAAAACCTTTTATCCAAAATTACTGAATTCGGCATTAAATAACTTGAAAAGGGTTTAATATGCTGAAAAACAACAAAATCAAATTCTTTTAAATAAATATTTTTTTTTAGATGAGGATTGATAATTCAGATTACTATTCTAATCATGGTTGTTAAATTCTCAAAGTTTTGACATCTTTTAGTTAAACTTGGGAATCTTTGTTAAACTTCTTTTCTTTTTTTTTTTTACATAGGAGTCACTACTTATCAAGGCCCAGAGGCCACTCAAGGATTAATGAGTGTACAGTAGTCAATGGGACAATATTGTAGTAATCATTAATAGTAGAAATTTGGTAAATTGGATTACTTAAGGAAACAGCTGATAAAGAACTTGTTTACATTGGACTTGAAGACGACCATATTATAGTCAGCTGGAAAGCAGGGAAATGGAAGAGAGTTCCACTGCACGCCTGTGGAACTCTGTTCTGTCTGCCTGCTTCCCTCCGGACTACAACTTGGATGTCTTCAAGTCTAATGTTAACAAATTCCTAATGAACCGCCCCCTTAAGTAAACACTCCATCAAATCTCCACACTAACGTAATGTACTTGCAATAACCCTTATCCCTGAGTGGCTTCCGGGCCTTGATAAGTGGTGATCACTGTGTAAAAAAAAAAAAAAAAAAAAAGGTGTGCAGTTCTAAGAAAGAATTCACGTTTAGGTTTTGGCATAGATAAAGAGTGGGGAAAATTATTGATAGTGATTTCAGCTAGACAAGTGTTTTTTGTGAAAGTTTGGCAAGAGGGGACCACAGATTGAAGCTCAGATGAAAACTTGCCATGAAAATAATAGTAAAGCAGAGACAGGCTTGCAACGTTTCTTCTGTGGGAAAGAGGTTGCAGAGAAGAGAAAAGGACATTCTCTAGTAGGCTATGAAGTCTATTTTGAGCTCTGTCAAGGCAAGATAAGTGTAAAATAAAAAAAACAGGGCTTGGATACCATCAGCCAGAAGCAAAACCAAAAGCAAAATTTTGTAAGCAAAAAAAGAAAGAATGCTGCATGCGAACTTGCAAAAGTTAAGTTTGCAAGCGAACGCGTTATCGATGGGACCACGATGACACATGTTATGACGTTGAACATTTAGCTTTTCAAAATGAAACAACAAATTGACCATTCACGCATGCGCGGTTTACAAACAGCAAGGTTTTTACCTGATCCCCCCCTTCAAACAAAATATTTCTACATGAAATAATTGACGATGTTTTCTAATTTTTCGATGTTATGCCCACGAGAATTGCTCTCTTTAACGGTACCACATTTGTGCCCCTTTGATGCGGATGACAAAAGATTTTATCAGATATACAAACACGCGCCCTAACACACACAGATATTTTCCCTTTAAATAATAGAAGATTAATAATTCAAATCCATCTTTAAATGTTTAATGCTATTGCTTTTCTCATAATGCATTCCAAAAATATATTGTCTTCATCTTTTTACAAAAAGTGATTCTATGAAGAGGGGGGGGGTGAGATCTTAGCACCAATCCTGCAGTCATTAATGCTGCATTTAGTCTTTTGAGGTGTCGTCTGGCTAGCTGACTAGCATCCAATTAGCTGATGAAAGGGCCAATGACCATTCCTTTTCGTCCAGCTTCATTTTGATTTTCTCCCTCAGAAACGGGTTAAATGATTTTATTCTTCTCTTTACCAAAGCCAAGTACTGGCGTCAAGAGTCAGCCGCTCAAAACGCTGGAACTTCAGAATATTGCATCCCTCGGACGCCTACTGTCTTAGAGCAATGCAAAAATGCTGCTGATGACTTTGGTAAGTGATGACATGGCATAACAATTACAATACTAACAATTGTATAAATCATCATCTTGTTGTCAATGGTGATGATGCTCTTGGGTGGCTGATTTGCTACGAATAGACATACAGTAGGCAACTGCTGCTACCACTTTTTCTATTAGCTTCATCTACTGAGTTACGTGCATCCTTGCATTACTGTGAGAAACTTGGTCAGTTGGCCCTGCTTCAGTTCTGTTTGTCATGTGTTGAAATCGCAAAATATGATCGCTTGTTGATGTGCTTAGACATTGTATAAAAAAATGCATCCATTTTTCTTCTTCACCTTCCTTTTTTTTTCCATTTTTTTTATTCATTTTTCCATCTCTGTCGCCCTTTCTTTATTTTTTCTTTATCTTCCATGCAAGAAAAACGAAAAGAAACACATTTTATTTGTTTTTCTTTTTTCATTTCTTTTTTTCATTTTCATTCTTTATTTTCCTTCCTTCTAAATTTTCTTTTTTATTTTCATTTTTTCTTTATTATTGTTTCCATTTATTTTTGTCTTTTTCCTCATATTTTTCCCCCCTTTCTATTTGCCTTTTGATTCCCTTTTTTATTTGTTTTTTCCTTTTTGTTTTTACTTTTCTTTCAAATGTATACCTTTTGTTACTCCACTTGATTAATGAACTTCCATCTCCCCCTCTTACTCCTTCCTCCTCCTCTTTCACAACAGTTTCTTATTCTTGCCCACATACTTTCAGTCACTTACAACCCTGTCTGTCGTCTCATCCCGAGATCACATTAGACATAAAAGTCTGGATTTATCAAACAATCCTTCTTTAGAGCTACAAGACCTGGCCGATGAGAGCTGCCTCTGCTGAATTCTGCAGGTCCGCTGACACAAAGCTCTTTTAAAAAGAAGGCTTTGTTGGATCATGCATGCTGCACGCCGCAACCCACAAGAGTTCATCTGCAAATCAATAACTCCAGAACAACTTCAAGATTGGCAAAGACACCCAGGAAGCCAACTAAACCCTTCATTACTCATTATGAAAGTCAACGTTGAGCCTACCTCTGCTCCACAGATCTACAGTGTACACTGCTGGTCCCAGGACTATCTTGGCCACTATGATGTAGTCTGCATTCATCCAGGGTGCTGTATGTTCTATGGGAGGAACCGGTTCAACTCATCCTGGATGAATGTCGTCAAGTCATTCTGAACTCCTCATTCTTTCCTTTCCCCCTCCACTAATTATTTATTTAATAAACTAAACCATATTGCAAGAATTATGGTGAACCCCAAAGAATTATTTTAAAAGAAAAAAATAATTTTGTTGTTGAGGTTGTGAAAGAGGTAAATAAATTTTTTCTCAATTTTTATCTAACATATAAAATTATCAGATCCAAATAACAATCCATCTGACATATCAATACTTGATTTAGTAGCCATTTTTTTTTGTTTTCGTTTTATCTTCTTTCTTATTGGCATAAATATATTTTATTTCGCTTGAGTTTTTTCTTTAAAATACTTATTCCGGCTAACAAAACAATTAGTGGATACATTTTCTCTTACTTACAAAAACAGATTAAAAGGAATTTATTGTGTGCAATTATACTAAATTTTCTCCCTTAAGTTCTTTAAAAATAAATATTTACTTTTCCCATAATTAATCAAACTCTGTCCATTCCATTCATCATTTTTAATCCTCTCATAACATTCTTCATCATTTAATTGACAATCTAGCAATCTTGTTAATTCTTAACCTCAAGTGGCTTTTGGCGCTGATAATTGGTGGCTGATTTAGTAAAAAATATAAATTATGCGACTTCAAGCATGTGTATATGTGTTTCTCGTCTTCACATTAATTATACTCAATTATTTGTTGTTTTTTTTTTTTGTTATTAATCAATTAACATCAAGTACTGAAACAAACTTTTAAAATTTTAAAATTAAAATCATCAAAATCTGTGTTTCTCCAGAAACAAATCATTTTTGTTCTTTTTCATCTGGACAGTGCTGGGTAGGTGCAGTCAATATTTGATGTGATTCTTGCATAAAGTTTTGTATTATAGTTTTCCACATTTACATGGAATCTCATGCACACACTTTTCAGTCATGATTTTTTCCATAGGAGGCTTGTGCAACTCAAGACGTATGAAAGGAGGAAAAGCAAAAAATCATGATTAAGAACTGAGATTTCATGTAAATGTGGAAAACTATACAAAGATGAGATATGTTATCCACTAAAAGTAAGATCACAAGAACATCGAAAAACTGTAATATGTGGAGCAATTAAAATATCACGTATGGCTGACCACATATGGAGGGAAAAGAGAAAACATCTACTCTTATGGGACAAAGTAAAAATTATAGACAGAGAAGACCAGTGGAGAGTAAGATGACTCAAAAAAAAGTAATACATATGCGAGGTGACAATTAATTGTTAGATTGTTAGCTACCGGAAAAAATAATCAAAGATTATTATGAATTTATGAATTCATGATAATCGATGATTATTATTAATTCAGAAATTGTATTTCGTAAATGATATTTTAGAAATGTTGAAATCATGGTTGTTATTGCTATTGGAGTCAAAGTTAGAAATATTGTTTATAGTTAGAGTTGAGGTTAGCAATATATGAACCAAGTCAGCTGGCAACAACGTGAATTGATATTCACATGTTTGTGAGTGTTATGAGTGACGTCATAATAATTAAGTTAATGTAATATAGTTAAGTTTTTGGGAGTTGAAATGTGAGGATCAAAGAGAGAGAATCATTTTGAGATGCTGGAAGAAGCGTCACGGGAAATCTTTATAATGTAACGTGGCATTTGTGGTTCTGAAAAAGTATTCCAGCTATGAATAATAAATGTATGTACGTTTGTCTTTTAAACCTGGTCTTTGTGTTTGTCTTTTGAACCCAGGTACGTAATTTTGTCTTGTCATTGCCAACACAAAGAACATTGTCATCCCCTCATATATGTGCTCCTCATTATAAACACCCACTCTTAAGTATACAATGCAATGACACGAACAGCCTTCATCCAACATGTGCATATTGATTCTATACGTTATCTTGGTCTTCTATGCTTCTCCTGCCACGTAACATCTAGTCTCTTTTCTGTGTTCCCCATATGCAACTGAGCAGACCTATTATAGAATTTAATAAAATATGGGAACCGTTACTTATAAATAATAGATAATATAAATACAAGGTGCCTTCAATAAGTTTCCAGACTTTTTTCATATGGGCACTTTTATTGATAGTATACATATGAATATCTTGTCCCCTTCAAAGAAGTTCCTCCAGCTGCAATGCACTTGTACTGTTCCAACAACTTCTGGAAGGTCCTCTTGTGTGAGCATATCAATGACTCTTGTCACAGCCGCTTTCATCTCCTGAATTGTCTTATAACGACAGACTAAGATTTTCCTTGAGCTTGAGGAATAACCAAAAATCACAGGGAGCAAGGTCTAGACTATAGGGAGGATGAGGAACTGTCTTGATGCACATCTTGGTCAAATAGTCTGTGACAAAGATGGAGTTGGACTGCACTCTTGGGACAAACTTTTCCCAAATCTTCTGCATTTTTAGTTCCTAACGGATAATTGTGTATACAATTCCCACACTGACATCAAACTGTGCACTTATTGTCTCTGTAGATACACAACGGTCCTTATCCATGAAATTCTTTATTTTGCCAATCAACTCTGAGGTTCTGACTTTCTTACTCCTCCCACACCTCTCATCATCCCTAATAGACTCCCTGCCTTCCTTGAATCTCTTATGCCACTCAAAGACTGATGCTCAATTCATGCAAGATGGTCCAAAAGCAGTCTGAACCATTCCATATCTTTTTGTGGCATTTTTCCAAGTTTAAAACAAAATAGTATAGCATATCATTCTTCTAAAGTGTTTTCACATCAAGATTGCATTTTTGAAATTCATCAACTGTGACAATCAGGCTTTAGTAGGGTGTATTCTAATTCCAGTTGTAGCTGTTCATTTAAACCTAAAATCATGAAAATTGGTCAGTCATTTCATAAGATGTATAGCAATAACATACTGAATTTTCAAGGGTCTATGACAATTTTAAATGCCTGTACAAAATAAAGTCTGAAAACTTATTGAAGGTACCTCGTATAGTAATAAGTATGTAGTAAGAAATAGTAATATATAATAGTAAGATTGTCTATCTAGAAACAAAGTGGGTTTAAAAGCTCCTAAAATTCATACTAGAATTGTCTGCGAGTGGATAAGATACTTGATAAAATTGATTTGTAATATTACTCTTCTGGAGGTTGAAGGTTCAATCCTCAGTGCAGGCGACACTCAAAATACAATTGCGAATTACTCAGAACTTCTATCCAGTTATGGCTGACAAAGCAAGAGTATTTTATCCTTTTTATTAAGTAAATGGTTGTGTTCAAGATTCCGTGCAGATTCCCAAGTTCAACAAGATACACCTGAAGATCAGAGGTTACACGACTAAAACGTTGTGAAAGCCCGAATGATCCACATAATACAAATAATCAATCCTCATCTCCAAAATTCAGAAATACAATTTAAATTTATGTAAATTGTTTCTTTATTAAAAAACTTTTCTTCTTTAACGATGCTTTTCTTATAAAATATAAAAGAATTTTGTTTGTCACATGAAGATTCTTGAATAAAATGGTTCCAACTGTTTCATTAAAGAAAGCTTGCCTGTCTCGCTCCCAACTAACATTTCTGCTAAATTTTTTTTTTTTTTTTTTTTTGTGTAGATTAGTGATGTTTTAAACTAACACATTTCAAGTGAAAATATTATGTACTTATGTGTCATGGCGAAATTAATATAAATTCTAAAAATTACAAAAAAATGATTAAGTATAAAAATAATGACAAGTAAAAATAGTATTTATTGACTTGAGTTTTATTACATGTTTTAATGTGGAAGAGTTGTGCTACCAATTCTGTATCACAAATTGATTTATCTCCTTTGACTTAAATTGATAGTTGGCCATTTTTAAACACAAAATGTCAATGTAATTATTGATGATTTTTTGTGAAACATATATCTAGCACATTTACCAGATCATTTTTATAAATTTTTGGAATTTCGACATGACACGTAAATACATAAATAATATTTTCACCTGAAATACATTGGTTTGAAACATCACTAATTTACACAAGCACCTTTTTTTTTCTTTTTTTTTTTTTTTTTACAAAATAAACAAATAAAATCTAAAAAAATTAATTTGTCAGTTAATGCATGAATAAATCTGATTAAATTTATACATAAATTTGACTGATTTTATTTCTTTGCCATTTTTTTTTTTTTTAATGCATTTTTTATACAATTCTAGCCCCTCTCTCCCTTCACATCTAATTGTAATTTCTCTGTAATATGATTTGACACCTGACTTTCTAACGTGTTCTGTCTAGGGGCTAATCTTTTAAAAATAAGTGCATAGAAAGTTGCCACATAAAATCAGCGTCTCAGAGATTATACTTCTCGGATGTTCAGTGCCAAATTGGTCAGACACCTGTTTTAATGGTCTTTCATTCTTTTTCAAGACGAATTTACCGATGCATGTGTTACATGCTCGTCAATATAACAAGTGAATACGTGATACTAAAACTAGCAATGCAATTCTAGATCCTCTCTCCCTTCAAAGCTTTATCATTAGTCTCGTCATTTGAATATGCAAAGGCTTGGTGACCTGGTTGGGGAGAATTAGTGACAGAAAAAGGGTCAGAAGAATGACCCAAGTAGGGTAGCAGAAGTTGAGGATATCATGAGTTTCGGAGAAAGGGAATTCAACATCTTGCAAGTGTACGTTCAAACAAAAGTTGCTTATTCCCAGAAACTCCAGCAAAGTGGACATATAAATAATGTATGGTTCAAGCTATAACATTTCAATAAACAATTTGGTTAAATGAATGTTAAACACATGTTGTTTCCAACAAACGCGTACTTGTGCACTTGTGGGGTTTTGCCAGTAAACGATGAAGAAACAAATCAACTAATAAAAGTCCTTTTGCATACATGCACGGTCACTGGTTTTCATGTTTTTATATATATATTAATATGGGGTTCAGGTTTAATAACAAGAATGCACAAACCAAAAATCAGAAAAACGCAGGAATATCAAATCATTAGTCAACCAATAAAATATGAAAAATGGCATTATGCCTGAATAGACAACGCTAAGTGCATAACATTTTCATATTACATTTATTATTACATAAATTATAATTCTTTTATTGTTATTTAATTATTTTTCATTAATTTTAATATAAAATTTTCTCTTTGTAATATTTTATTGTAATTTGTTTTAAAACAGTTAAAGGTTGATAATTAACTTTTATATCTAAATAAGTTATTTTCCTTTATCAAAATGAGTTGGATTAAACTATTTTTTTTTATTATATTGATAAATAATATATTTATCTAGTTTTATCATTCAAACATTACCATGTTTGAATATATGGTTAAGTGGTTGTTTTAATCATTTAGAACTGCTGTAAAGCTTCACCTCTCACTCATTTTTGGACCAAATTTCAAACAATTATTACAGTTTATAGATCACCTTCTCAGCTATATTTCAATTTTCGTTCAGTAAAACAAAAGTTATGATGAATTTACTGTTGTTCAAAATCATAAAAATTCGTAATGAGGTGAGCAACGTTTTTTATGATTGGTTTCCATAGCAACCATGTCGCTTCAGCAACTAATGTTGCTACCAATTCACCGCTCTCATAAAAAGAGAAGTAACAAGTGAAACTGAAAGAATGAAAGGAAGATAATTGGAGGGATTTTATTGAAATCAGACGAGTGCCATACATTGTTATTACATTTGTGTATGTTATGTTTATGGGGGCAAAAACTAAGACTGAAATTAAACAAAGAACAAGTGAATTTACTAAGCCTAGAAAAATCATGGCTTACAATCGAAAAATGCAAGCATGAAAAGTAATATGGTTAAGCTTAAACATGGAAAAGTAGAAGACTAGTTGTTAAAACTGCAAAAGAAAAGGACAAGATATTCTAGTAAAAATATTATAAATTTATAACTTAAAATATTGCAGCATTGAATTTTTTTTAATTCAATTTACATTATAATCAATTCTTAATGTATGCAATTAGTCCTTTACTTTTCCATGTTTAAGCTTAACCATATTACTTTTCATGCTCGCATTTTTCTATTGTAATATATTATTTCTTAATCCAATTTGCATTATAAATTAATTATATTATTTATTGAAATTAAATATTAACATTTAAAAAATTTAAGTATAAATTAATCCATATTTATGAGTTTTATTTATCAATAATCTAAATTATAATATTCAAATCAATGATTAGCTGGTACGTCTATTAGTTATCACTCCATAATTATATTTCATCTACTCTAATTTATTGAATTCAAATATATCCTAATTTTTATTATTTTTTATTGTATCCTAATATATTGAAATTAGATCACATACTTAATTTATTTCATATTTTATCCCTAAATTCTAAAGTAATAATAAATTATTTGATATCCTTTAAGCTATTCTTTTGTATTGATATTATTTAACCGTGATTATCAGCATATATATTTCACTTCAATCCATCATATATTCATTAATTAATTTGTTTATTTTGTTCAATTTTATTTTAATTTATTTCCATTAATAAAAAAAAACTTAATTTTCTATTTTAATTTGAGCTATTATATATTTATAACCTTATCAGCTTAATATTTCATTTTATTTACTTAATTATATATATATATATATATATATATATATATATATATATATATATATATAATACAACACTTACCTAAGATGGATAAAAAAATATTTTTAGAAAAGTTTTTCACAAATTTTATGATTCTTTATGAAAATTAAAATCAAAATATAATGCTACTAAACCTCATAGCTAAAATCCTTATTCTAATTTTGATATATTACATGATTCTGATTTTAGAAAATGTATAAAATTTAAAACTTAAGCTTAAGGGGTCTTAATAAAAAACTGAAATACAGGGAATCTTGCTTAATTGCTGTCTAATAATAGTTAATAATGGTAAATTTAAAATATTCGAAAGAAACTGAAATTTGAGAAATATTTATTAATGTTTAATATGTATTTCTGTTATCTGAATTTTTACAAAGGTTTTCATCTCCTCTCTGCATAAAACTAAATTAAACTAAATATAGTCTTTATTACCCACTCTTGCACCTAACAGCTTTGTTTTAAAATTCATAATGATTGGGTAATTAGTTTATAAATGTATAAAGGTACCCAACTTTAAATGTTCTTTCAAATTTTTAATACAATAATCTTGTTTGTATTATTTATTCTTCACTTTAGCGACGAGCTCATCTCGATATGCAATCAAATTTATTCCGTTTCTTGTGATGATGACACGTCATTGTATCACAATCACCCTTTTGCCCAAATACTTGTTTAGATTGGTGATCTTTTAAACCAATGCATTTCAGGTGAAAACATTATTACATGCATCTCATGTCAAAATTTGTACAAATGTTAAACATTACAAAAATCATCCAATAGATGATGTGCTATATACATTCTTAACAAAAAATCATCTACAATTACATTTTGTTTAAAAATTTAGTCTAATTTATTGATTACAGTTACCTCCTCTTGATCCCACAAACTCTCTAACATTAAAACATGATAAAACTATAAATTGCTAAACTCAATAATTTTGATTTTTACTTGTAATTATTCTTCTACTGGATCATTTTTGGTAATTTTTAGAATTTATACTAATTTCAATATGACATCTAAGTTCATAATGTTTTCACCTGAAATGTGTTGGTTTAAAAAATCATAAATCTACACAAAAAAGCTTCCCCAAATATGTTATCAAATTTGTTCATTCTCTCAAAATCATTTTCTGTTTTAACTTCAACCTCACACCAAATTAATCCCTTCTCTCTTTGTAAAAAAATAACAAGTCTCCCAATTTTTTTTTGTCTAAATTACATCCCACACTTCTCCTAGTACTACCAGATCAGGCTGTCTGAAGATATTGAGTTCCTGACCTAAAATGCACCAAACATTGATGTTATTGGTTTTTTTTTGTAATTTTTTTGGTTTTTTCTTCCCTTTGCAAAACTCAATCATGTTCTCTCAAAAATAAAAACTACAACTTTCCTTTCAACCAAACCAAACTCCATAAATAGATATTTGAAGATATAAAGAACTTGAAGCATCAAACTTTTTTTTATAAAATTACTGGATTCGACATTAAATACCTCAAAAGGGTTAATAATGTCATAAAATGTTTTTTTCTGAATATCTTCAACTTAGTCTTTTTTTTTTTTTTTTGCTTTTTGTTATTTTCATGAGGACTTTGAAGAATTTGAGAAAATTCCTGGTCTTTCTTCCCCACTTTGCATTTCATAATTGTTTTCAATTGTGTTGTATGATTTCAGTTTTATCCAAGAACAGTAAGCCGTTGAATACCACAATCTTGAACCCTCATGTCCACCTGCTAGGAGATGATGCAGCGTGTATTGCATATGTTCGACTCACACAATACATTGACAGGTAAGAAATTGGCAATTTAATTAACTAAAAACTCCAATTGTACAGCGTGGCGCAAAACTCACACATTGGTTTGTTTAGGTGATAAAAACTTCAACATTTAAAGTAATTTACTATTGTTTACTTCTAAATAATACATTTACCTGGTAATTTTTTTACATTAGTTTTTAAAAATGATATCCTTTAAATGGCCATCATTTTCAACTTTACAAAGGTGGGCTCTAATTATGGCATTTTTACTTAAAATGACAAGCTGTACTTCTCGGATTTCATGTCTGATGTTGTTTTTAAGTTCTTGAATTGTTCTTGAATTCTTCACATATACTCTTTCTTTAAGATAACCCCAAAGGAAAAAGTCAGGGGCTGTCAAATTTGGTGAACGTGAACGCCAGTTAAAATCAGAAAATCTGCTAATTAAACATTTGCCAAACAATCCCCTTAGGAACGCCATACTTTGATGGCCAGTGTGGACAGTCACTCCATCTTGTTGGGACTACATTTCCGGGTTGTCCTGAATAGCTGGCCTATATCAATTTAATCGTTTGTTGATAGCACTGTGCAGATACCATCACTGCAATACCTTCTTCATCTTTGAAGAAATAAGGACCTATCACTCTTTCCGAGGTAACATCACACCATACAGTACATTTTATTGGAGGCAATTCACGCTGATGAATGATTCTTGGATTTTCGATTGCCTATATTCGACAGTTTTGCTTATTCATGAACCCGTTCAGATGAAAATTAGCTTCGTCGCTCATTATCAGCTTATGGATAAACTCATTTTGTTCTCTGGCTGATTGCTGAATGTGAATAGCATAAGCTAAGCGAGACTGCAAATATGTGGCTTACAATGCCTGTACCATTTGAATTTTATATGAAGTGACTTTCTGGACATCCCAATCCAGTCTTCACATTGAAGTGTCTCGGTTTTCAACAATGCTGTCTTCTACAAGTGTTACATTTTCAGTTGTACCTATTGAATATGGTCTGCCAGTTCGTGGGAGATCAGTGACTGAGCCCTGCTACCGAAACGGTTTCCCAAGACAATCAATTGTGCTCTGATTGGGAGCTTGTCTGACATCATAATGTCAACGATAGGCTCTTTGAGTTAAGATTATGGAATAACACTCAATAATTTTGGTTTGTTGCTCAGTGCTAAATTTTTCCATGATCAATTGTCAATGTTTTATCTGCAAAATTCTGAGGAAAAAAAGCTTTTTAAATTATTCAATGTTAAAGTTATTACTGATTTAAAATAATGTGTGACTTTTGCCTCACCCTGTATTTGGTTGCATTCATAACTGTGTTTGTTTGTGTATAGCCCAGCGTCCACACCATTTAACTAATTGTTAGGTACCTCCAAAGTGCACCATAGAATTAAACCCCTCCCCTATATGTAACATGATGTAATTTTATATATATATATATATATATATATATATATATATTTTTTTTTTTTTTAATTTACTTGGGAGTCACAACTTATCAAAAACCAAAGGCCATTCGAAGATAAGGATTAATGAATGTAACTTGGTAGTGTAGTAATCGTTAATGATATAAATTGGGTATAATTTGATTATTTATGTTTACATTGGATTTGAAAGCTACCATGTTGTATTCAACTGGGAAGTAGGCCAGTGGAACAGTGTTTCACAGGCAGGTAGTTCTGGGAAAGAAGCTTGGAATCTACATTTAGATTTAGGCACAGATAGAGAGTGGGGGAAATCGTATGTAGTGGTTGTAGTTAGTCGAGTGTTTATTTTTTATGAAAGTCTACCAAAAGGCGACCATAGATTGGAGTTCTGCTGAGCCCTTGCCATGAAAATTACAATAGACCGTCATAACTTTTAGCCCACTTGGGAATGCTGATCATGTAATGATAATAGATCATGTAATGATAATAGTTAAAATTGCCCTAAACCTTAGAGCCAAAACGGAAGAACCATTGCTCAAAACAATGAGATATTATAAAAAGGCTGACTGGGAAGCAATCAGGGATCTCATCAGAGACATATCATGGTGAAATATCTTTTCACTTCCTGCTGAACAGTGCGCAATTGAGACCACTGAATGGTTCAAAACAGCAATTGAAGCACATGTTCCCACGTGGAAATTTTATAACAAACCCCACTCTACCCAATGGTTTACTTCTAGTTGTGTAGCTGCCATCATGCAAACGCAGCATGCGTACCACAGATTTAACCGACATAAGTCCAGTTCAAACAGACAGAAGTATATAGAAGCCAGAAATAACTGTAAGAAAGAAATAGCGACAGCTAAGAGAGAACTTACTGAGACCATCAAAAAACACACCGAAGCACAGAAATTAGGAACCCGTGACTTCTGGAAAATCTACAACAGTGTAGTAAATAATGGGCAATCAACAATTCCCCCACTATCCAACAATCATGAGGTTGTTTGCTCAGCAACCGAGAAGGCTAACATGCTTACCAGTTGGTTTGCCCCCAACTCCACACTGAACCCTGCTAACCACCTCCTCCCAGACTTTCCTTTGCAGACAGACGCCACACTAGATGATACGAAAATCACCTCTTCTCAGGTGCATGCTATCATAAAAAATCTTGACATTTCAAAAGCATGTGGACCAGATCTCATCCCAGCTGTGCTATTAAAAAGTGCTCCGTCGAAGTAGCTCCAGTTCTCTCCAAACTTTACAACAAATGCCTTAATGAATCTTGCTTTCCTGCCTGCTGGAAAACTGCTTCTGTGGAACCAGTTTTCAAGAATTCTGGCGAAAGAACTGACCCAGTAAATTACCGCCCCATTAGCCTCCTCCCACTTTTCGCTAAAATATTTGAGTCCATAATTAACTAAGCTCTAGTCCATCACCTTACAAATGCAAAACTTCTGACCGACCAACAATATGGATTTAGGCAAGCCCGTTCCACAGCAGACATCCTAACTGTAATCTCGGAGCGCATATACCATTCACTTGACAAAGCAAGGGAGGGTAGAGGGGTAGCTATAGATATATTTAAGGCTTTTGACAGGGTATGGCATGAAGGTCTTCTCAGGAAAATCAGATCATACGGTATCACTGGAAGAATACTTAACATAATTAAATCTTTCTTAGATAAGAGAAAAATCCAGGTTGTTCTCTATGGTCATACATCTAAACAATATGATATAAATGTGGGAGTGCCTCAAGGGTCTATCCTTGGACCTCTATTATTCCTAATATTCATAAATGACCTCCCTGACAAAATTGTCTGTGAGATGGGTATATATGTTAATGACACCACGCTCTATAACAGACACGACAGGAAAACAAATGAATACATATCTAAAGAAATGGCAGAAACAATAGAGAATGACCTTCAATCTGTAGTGGAATGGGGACAAAAATGGATGGTCACCTTCAATGCTGCCAAGAGTAAACTTGTTTCCTTCAATCACTACAAGAAACCTTCTCTACCACCAATAGCAATGGCCAAAGACTCTTTATCTGAAAGTACATCTTTTAAACTCCTCGGCCTAACGTTCACAGGAAACATGAGTTGGAAAAATTACATTGAGAACATTGCCAGGACCGCTGCGAAAAAGGTAGGTTCTCTCTCCCGTGCTAGAAAGCTACTAATGCCCGAAAGTATTCTGTACCTCTATAAGGCCACCATTTGCCCATGTATGAAGTATTGTTGCCATATTTGGGTTGGTTCATCTGCTACTAGTCTCTCACTCCTAGACAAGGTTCAAAAGAGATTCGCCAACCTAATAGGTCCTGAACTGTCATCTAAGTTTCAGCCTCTATCCCATCGACGAAATGTAGCATCCCCTGCCTGTTCTACAAGTACTTAAACGGTGAATGCTCCGACGAACTAAAAGTACTTGTACCCTCTCAACGTAAATACCCCCGACAAACTCGAGAAGCAGCAAAATCCCACCCCTTCACAGTTGAGATCCCTAGATGTAAGTGAGCCTTCTACTCCAGTAGTTTCTTCCCCAGAACTGCTAGACTTTGGAATTCCCTTCCGGGTTCCTGCTTCCCCAACTGTACTGACATGCAGAAGTTTAAGTGTAACGTGAACCGACATCTTGCTGCCCAACTCCCCACATAGTACCCCTGTAGCTTATGTCCCTGATAGTTGCCAATTTTACATTAAAATGGCAATGTGCCTTGTTTGGGGTGAAAATGTAATAAAATAAAAAATAAATAAATATAAACTGGTAATTTACGAAAATAATGAAACTGCAACACTAAAAATCGTGTTTACATTATCAACACCTTAAATTTTTAATGCATAGACATGCACATATTAATAAATCTAGCAAAAATCAGCTGATGGTCAAATTTTAATGAAATTTTCAATACTTATGCACATTTGAATTAATTTATATTTAAAATGCAATTTAATTCAAAATACCAATTGTACTTGGTAATATTTGTAACTATGTTTGTTTGTGTATAGCCCCGTGTTCACATCATTTGATCAATCATTATCAACTTTAATCAAAATATCGATCAAGGTCTAACTTAAACTGATTTCATTTTGAGATATCTAAGTTAAGTTATCCTAAAGTTGTATACAAATTTGCAGCCAAATCAGCCCAATAATTTCCGAAAAAAAAAAAAAGGCAAACTTAAATGCTAATCCCTATTAATCCATAACTGTGCATCGAATATATACCATAATACTTAGTTCTCTGCACCTTATCACAAAGGTCCATACAAAATTTCAGTAGTTTCTGAGAAAAATCGAAACAGGCAGACAAATATATATTCCAGGTAGAAAGACATTCAAAAATTAAGAATAATTGAATTTCAACAAAGGTAGTGCTCAATCAAAGAAAGCAAATTACATATTATTCTTTATGTAAATAGTCATATCTTGCTAGCATGTGCAAACCGTTTCAATCATATTTGTCCTCATTAGGCAAGAAGAATTAAAATACTACAATCGTACTGAAAAAACAAAAACAAAATTTGGATTCATCTTGAGTGATTTTCACATTTCCATTAATGTAATCTCCAACTTTCTTCAGGTGTATCTTGTTGAACTTGAAAGAGAAACCATCCACCATTATAGTGAAAATTAAAGACAGAAGAATGGTGGAGAGTAAGATGCCTCAAAGAAGTAGCACATGTGCTGAGGAATAACCAATTACTAAGTAGACCTAATATAGAATTTAATACAATATGGAAACCATAAATAATAGATAATATACAAGTAATAAGTAAAAACATACATATATATATATATATATATATATATATATAAGTGAGATTTACAACTAGAAATGAAATAGGTTTAAGGCTCCTAAAATCCGTACTAGAATTGTCCGCAAGAACCCGGGGTGCAGTGGTTAGAGTAGTTGGAAAAATTAATTGTAAAAGTGATATTCACCTGAAGGTTGAAAGTTCAATCTTCAGTGTGGGCGACCAAAAAATACAATTGTGAATTACTTAGGACCTCTATCCAGTCATGGCTGATGGAAGAAGAGTATGCTACCCCCATGAAGTAAATAAAGGGGTCCGCTCGAAATTCTGTACAAACTCTCGCGATCAACACAAAAATTCTTGAGTTCGACAAAATACACTTGAAGAAGGTTGTAGGTTACATCGACTGAAATGTTGTGAAAATTACACTCAAGATAAGAATAACAGTCCAATGAATCCAAATAATATAAAAATTAAACATATTAACTGATTTTCGACGCACTTGGAAGATTACAATCATGCTGAAAAAAACAAACAAAAACATATTAACCGATTAATGTCGCTCTATACAGAAGACAATAACTTTGTTTTTTTTTTTGTGAGTAAATTTTTACATTAGCTCCACTTTCACAATTTTCCTTATGGGGTTTCAACTATGCTGATTACAAAAATCTCATTTAAATTTGGCAGAGAGACAAGTACATTTCGAGGGTTCGGAGTGTCTATTCTGAAAGCCATTCTTAGCATAAGGTGGTTCTTAACATGCGGAGGTTGAGGGTGCCTATTCCAAAAGCCATTCTAAGCATGTGAAGGTTAAGGGTGTCTATTCTGAAAACCGTTTTAAACATGGCCACCAACAATAACCGTACTTTAGTTTTTTAATGCCGGTTGACAAGAAAGTTCTTGCAGTTTTTAAATTTTAAATTCAGATGAACATATCTCAGTTTCAACAAAAATTTATTGATCAAAATAAGCACCATCAGAATCAACATACTTCTTTTGCCAACGCAAAACAACGTGTATTTATGAAAGTAAATGTTTTCTCGGAGTAGTGACATTGTTGGAGTGTTCTGTTTTCCTGGTCTCGATAATGATGATCACCTTTGTTAACTTCCGTTCTAAGAGTAATGGTTCTCAAAGTGTAGTGCAATGTATTCTAGCAATATAAAAAAATTATCTTATCTATAGAATTACATTTGACAATTTTATTCGACATTAAATAACGTTGTAGATGATTGATATTGAAATTTCATGCCGTAAAAATAGCACAAACCAATCAAATCCACTTTCTATCATGTTTTCATGTCTTCCTTAGAAATATAACTCTCCTTGTTTTTCTCATCTCTATTACTTTGTGCAGGGCTCTACATAGCGAGTGAAACAGTCGCATTTGCGAGTGATTTTTCAAATTGGCAACTAGAAATAATGAAACGCTTATCTTTTAGCGATTGCATTTCTTTCACTTACAATCTTCGAAAACTCACTACTGAGTGAAAAATATCTTTTCAACTTATTTTTTTAATAAAACGAACAAAGTTAAATTATTTAAACAAAAGTTTAATAGAACAATATATTCTTTTTTTTTAATGAAGGCTGTTTACAAAAATATCTGAAGTTCGAATGTTTATACCTTCAAGTATCAACGTAACATTTGTTGTATATTTAGAATTACACTTGTTAAAAAAAACAAAGAAATATCTTTATGATGTACATACTCATCACAGAACGCAGATGTAAAAATCATGTGGGTTTGGCTAGTAACTTTTCTATTTGATTAGTAAACGAAAATATATTTAGTTGTCAAAAGAAAGATAAATTTGTCTGTAGAGCCCTGTTTTGTTATTTATTATTCCACTGGATCATAACAATGTGATTTTTTTTCTGAATTTTTGAGATGAAGATTGATTATTTGGATTCTTTGGACTGCTGTTCTCATCGAATTTGGCAAAATACACCTGAAGAAGGTTGGAGGTTGGAAACTTTGTGAAAATAACACTCAAGATGAGAATGGTAGTCCGAAGAACCTAAATAATACGAATGTGATTCCTATATTAAAATTTTTTCTGTTTTTGTATAATAATGATAATGAGTGATGATTCTAACTTACATTTTTTTTTTCTCCTACAGAGATGGGGTGCCAATCACTATTCAATCTGAGGAGACTCGGGTGTGGCAGAGGAAGGACGGGAAGTGGCAGAATGTCCATTTTCACCGCTCAGGTTCATTGCAAGCTGTGTCATCAAAGTGAAAAATATATATATATATATATATATATATATATATATATATAAAAAATCCACTAAGCAACCAAAATTTCATGTCAACTTGCAAGCAAAATAAATCAACTAAACTACCCACTACCACCACTACCACAACTGCTATTACTATTATTACTACAAATACCACAATGATGATGATAACCAGAGACAGATGAAAAAAATTGGTTGCACTTTTACAATCACACACGCATGAAAAAAATTGTCATTATTATTTTTTTCTTGTCCAATTTTTCATGTGGATACTCAACTCTCTTACAATTCTGCTTGTCCCTCCTTCAGTTCGACCGTAACACTGCAAATATGCAGGTGTTAAATAAAGGGGAGATAATCAATCAATTAACAACATTCAAATTCCAACTAATAAGAACAAATCCAAGAATCTAAAATTTAATAGAGAATTAAATTTGCGCCAAATAAGAATATGGAGCATGTCCAGAATTCAACCTAATTAAAAAAAAACAAAAAAAAACACGAATACAGAAAAATCTTTTGAAGTATGTATTCGTTCATGGAATGAAAATGTCATATTCCAAAAATCACATAATTGATCAAGTAGTTTTTTGGTCCCACAAATCGATGGCATGTCTCTGTCCGCCATCTTTAAAATTCACTACTGGTTACCTCCTTTTTAGCAACCTCTCCAGAAATAAAGATCAAAACCAACCTCTTAATAGCTATAATTAATAGCAAATCGAAAAATAAAAATAAATAAAAAAACATGAAATAAAATTATTTTCTATATAAAAGAAAATACTTGATCAATTTGTGTGATTTTTGGAATATGACACTTTTGCTCCGTGACGGGTACGCACATCATAAAGATTTTTCTTGCAGTTCTGAATTTTTTAGATAAGGGCTGATTGTTTGTATTGTTTTAATTGGATTATTGTTTTCATCTTGAGTGTTTTTTGTGCAACATTTTGATCAGTATAGCCTGCGACCTTCGTCAGACATTCTGGTCACTACACCGATCGAAACTTTGCATAAATAACACTCAAGATGAGAACAATAATCCGATGAAAACAAGTAATACAAAGATTTTTTTTTTATTTATTTATTTTTTTTTTTTTATTAGGTTTAATTCTGGATAAACACCGGAGATAGATTAATCTTTAAATTTCAGTTTTTTATATATTTTTTAAAAAATTCAACCTTAATTTTAAAATTTACTGTAGTTTAAATATTTTTTTAAATCTACAAAATAGTAATGTATTCACATAATATTAACAATAAAATTATCTTTTATTATTTACACACAAATCCGACTAATACTATTTTATGACTATTTGGAATGACTATTAGATAGGAGTCGTCTCCCTTGTTCTAGTCAGTTATAAGTTGTCTCCCTTTATTACAATTTTTTTTTTTTTTTTTTTTTTGCCATATTAGAAATAAGAACTTTGATTTTAAGTAAAAAGTACTTGTTTGTAAATGCCCTGATATTCTAAGAAATTGTGACTCTCAGAATACCCACACAAGGACATGGACAGTTTTAAAAAAGTAATAATTCGCTTTTTTTCATGCTGGTCTGATTATAATGAATTACCGAAAAATGAAAAAGATAGAAAGAAGGGAAAAATAAATGGAGAGATTTTTTTTTTATTTGAATTTGTGAAATAAGAAAGAAAAAAAATTTAAATCATGTGGAAATTTTTGTTTAAATTAAGAACAGTTTTTAAAAAATTGATAAAAAGAATTGTGACGGACATGAGCAGAAAGGACGAAATGTAAGAAGTTTTCCAAAAAAAAAAAAAAAAACATCTGTTCAGTTTGACCCTTGTGTCTTTTTCTCTTTGTACATCTTTCTGTCTATCTTTCTATCTCTTCCTGTGATTGTGATCTGACCATCAGCTTCTTTGATAAGAAGAAAACAAACAAACAAACAAAAAGAACAACACCCATCTCTTTAAAATAAAAACATTTCTGTTTTAGATTAAAGAAAGGGGAAAAAGAAACATCCGTGGTTGCTGCTTTCCGATGACAACATCAACAAAAAATATTGATAAATAACAGCAAATATATTCCGATTCCGACTGGGCTGCATCCCCTATCTCCCCTGTCAAGTTCCTCCAATTTCTCCGCCACTTCCCACTCCTCTTTCGGATTACCAGGCTTGACCTCTTTCACTTGGAACTTTTAGGCAAAACATGTTTAAATAAAAATGCGGTAATAATTTTCTTCGTTAATTTAAAAGAAAAAAAATAATATATATAACAAAAAAAAAAGAAAAATACTCACTCTTAAATTTGTTTTTGATATTTTAATTGAAAAATAAAAGACAAAGAGAAATTAAATTTATTAACTTTCAAAAGCTCAGTTTTAAATTATATCTTCCATCTTCTTTATTTAAAAGAAACACACACACACATATATATATATATATTATATATATATAAAATAATTCAGGTTAAGAATATATTCATAGGATAAATTCCAAAGAATATCCACCGACTTTACTAATAGTGCTCAATGACACATAGAGCTATTTATATTAATATTTATTTATACATGTGCATGTTTGTATAAATAAATATATATATAAGCTATTTCTTGAGACTTTACTGCAGTTTCATGATTTTAGAAATAATTTAATATATTGTATTTAGTTATTCACACACACACACACACACACACACATATATATATATATATATATATATATATATATATATATAATGGTTATATAGTTTGGATTACTAGATGTAGATCCACTAAAACCTGTGTGACTATTAAAGAGTGCTCAATGGAGAACAGATTGAGCAGATATATAGTCTGTTTATTATATAAACTATGTAACCAATTATGTTTGTATAATAAACATATATATGTGTGTGTGTTTTATTTTTTTATTACCGTTTTATCTGTTTGGTTACATATGTTTCAGATGTTGGACCGTGTTTACGATCTAATAGCCTCGTCAGACTTTACAGAAACCATTTTTGTAAGGTCTGACGAGGCTGTTAGATCATAAACACGGTCCAACATCCGAAACGTATGTAACCAGACAGATAAAACGGTAATAAAAAAATAAAACGCATATTTGCTCTGCAATAATATTGAGCACTCTCTTCAGGTTTTTGCTAATTACCAGTTTTACCAAATATATATATGTTTAAGTGTATTGAATTGAAATAACAATCTTTTTCCAAAAGTGCTCAGTATATATGTATAGAGCGTACAAATTATATAAGCATCAGAAAAGCCCAACATGAATTAATCTGTTTCGTTGATGTTGTCTCTTCAGTGATTCAAGATTCTTGAACTCCTGAAAAACTGATTAACATTGTTGAAATATAATCTGTATTGTTTTTTTTTTGGTTTTGTATTTTTTTTTATAATTTTACTTATATAAATGCATGATAGTTATGGAATTAATAGTGCAAACTATGGAAAAACGAAAATTGTCTATATATGCATCAACGTTTTGTCTTTATTGTTAAGACTTTCTGAAGGTGTGTGATGTAAAGGAAAACAGAACTTGTATTTTTTTTTCTTCACATCAGCCGTTTTGAGAACATCTGAAAAATCTAAACAACACATTGATGAACATAAGAACAATAAAATAAGGTTTATATTGGCTTTCCTACAATTACATTTTCAAGTGTTTTATTAAATTCCTGATCGTTTTTTAAATTTGAAAACAAATTCAAATTTTAAAAACTTTAAATTAAACATTTCCTTTTACATATCCACTTGCTTTATATATATATATATATATATATATATATATATATATATATATATATATATATATACACATATATAAATGTATATAAGTCATACTTCAGCCTTAAAAACATTAATATGTATAGATGATTATATTATGGAATATACAAATCATACATATCACATTTTCTATATGATCAGGGTGATTATATATATATATATATATATATATATATATATATATATATATATATGGCTACTTCATTTAATCACATAAATTAATATACGAAAGTATAATTTTATGTGTAAACTTTAAGTATTTACTTTAACAGTGCTCAATACATAGGTAGAGCAAGGTAGTAAGTTATAAAAATATATATGGCAATTAAGTTACACAGAATATTCCACGTTTCATCCACGCTAGGATTCATCATAAGCCTGACGAATCCTAGCATGCATGAAATGCGGAATATTCTGTGTAGCTTAATTGCCATATATATTTTTATATCTTACTATATGTATATATATATATATATATATATATATATATATATATATAAACACACACAGACTTTTAAATCTGCTGATAACTGTTATATTGTTTCTCACAATGTTCAGCTGACTTCAAAGCTGGTCAGTGTTTTTTGCAGTTTGTTGTTCATGTTGATTTTAAACAAGCCACAAAAACGAGTGGCTTTAGTCTAAACTGAAAATTGTGGGAAAACATTAAATAGTCCTCATGGGATCGCAATATATATATATATATATATATATATATATATATATATATATTATTTCAATTGATACCAGACACTACTTTAATCTTCTATCAATACCTTGGTTTCATAAAAATTTGGAAACTATGCCCCATGGGCTGAAAATACCAAATACAACCAATTCTACACTCAATATTTTCATAGTGTGTTACTCTGGTTATTTTTCTTTTAATACTAAATAATATATATATATATATATATATATATATATATATATATATAACCAAACACATCTATTTGTTATATTTCTATTTTAGTTATAAAAGCATTTTACAAAATTAAAATAGAAGACTATAAATATCCAGCCAGTGATTTTCTTTCTTGCTCTTTTTTATTTGTTTTTGTTGTTCAAGCGTCTATTCTAAATTTAAAAAAAAAACAACAACAAAATTTCCATTAAAAATATTTTCATCCTGACATCTTCTCCAACCACCACTGATATATGTCCACTCCTTCCTTCTAAAGTAAAAAAAAAAAAAATTTATTACAATTATTGAAGTAAAATTTTAATTTGTCAGCATTGTGTTTTTGTTATAACTACTACTAATAATAATAATTCTACTACCATTTTTTATTACTACTACAACCACTACTTATTATGATCAATGCATTTTTGTTGAACAGTATACATGTACCATTGATCATGACGTATGCAATATTGTTGAATGTATTTCATTTTATTTATCCGAGTTTTATAACAATAGAATGTATACAGTTTTGTTGAAGGAAATTGGCAATCATGCATATTAACTTCCTTGAGCCATTGCCTGTCATCATGTTGCATTATAGGAAGTCGATGGTGTCAGTCGATTTGACGACCCCACCCGAATTGCGTTCCATGATTGACATATATATTCTATAAATAATATTTTGAACTGTGACAAATATCAATTGGATTAAAGTGAATTTTCACTTTCAGAACAATTATACCATTAGTTATAATTTCAAAACCAAAAGTTATAGTTAATCAAAACAAGTTTTTTTTTTCTTTAGTACGTCTTATACGTGTTTCATTGAATAGCGAAAAACCACTAAACAACTCTTCAAAGACAAATGTATGTTCCTAAAAAACTTGGAAAGTTTACTACAAGGAATGAAAATTTAGAAAAGAAAAAGATAAAAGGAAATGGAAATGTCTAAAGTTTGAAAAAACAAATTTAAAAAAAAAGAAAACTTATTGAAGTATTTATAGCCCCCCCCCTTCACACACACACAAAAAAAAAATTGAATAAAAAAACACACATGGAAAGCGTCTTACATCACTGTATTGGATTCTCCACATGTATTTGGAATTTAATGATGGGGGCGGAGGACTATAAACACTATAATGCATAAGTGTTTTTTTTTTTTTAACGTTTTTGCAGACTTTACATATCTCCATTTCTTTTAAATTTTCCAAATCCTTTTTCACTTGCTACAAAAATCTTTCGAATAGTTATTTTAGGAATATATATTTCTCTTTGAAAAATTGTTTAGTGGTCTTCCGCTATTCAACAAAACACATATAAGATATACTATATATAAAAAAAAAATTTATAAGTGTGAATTAATTACGTATTTTGGTTTGGGAATTATAATTAATGATATACATATATAACTATGTATAAGGAATGAAAAAATACCAGCGGTGGTTGACGTTATGTTTTGAGAAAAATAGAAAAACCGAATGAAATTGTTAAAATAATCAACGTTTCGTCCTTATTTCAGAGGACATCTTCAGTATAATTGAAATAAAAATGTAAGAAAAGAAAAAGTCATAGATCGTGCAAAAAAGACAGTTTTTGAATCCTACCCATGTCTGGAAGATACGCACACATATGTTTGTCCTTCCCGACATGGGTAGGATTCAAAAACTGTCTTTTTTGCACGATCTATGACTTTTTCTTTTCTTACATTTTTATTTCAATTATCCTGAAGATGTCCTCTGAAATAAGGACGAAACGTTGGTTATTTTAATAATTTCATTCGGTTTTTCTATTTTTCTCAAAACATATATAACTATATACATACGTGCATAGTGCTCTGAAAGTGAAAATTCGCTTTCATTGGGCTTAATATTTAATTCAAAATGTTTTTTTACAGAATATATACCGCAATAGTATATATTTTCTTCTAATATATATATATATATATATATATATATATATATATATATTAGAAGAAAATATATACTATTGCGGTATATATTCTACACGCATAAAGAGTAAACAGACTTGTATCATATATATATATATATATATATATATATGATATTTAAGTCTATTTATTTTCTATCTCATTTCTTTAACAAAATAAATTTAATAAAAACGGAATTCTTTTTTAAATATTTTCTCATGTGATTTCAACACTTTTCCCTCTTCAGAAAAATGTTTTGTGTGTGTGGGAGGGGGTGTATATTTAAAATTACAATCTTTTTTGTCCTCCTCCCTTAAGAAAAAACTAAAAAAAAAAAAAAAAAACAAGAAGATGGAAAATGTAAAATAAAACAAGAAGTTTAAGAGAAGAAAAAAAATCTATTTAAACAAACAAAAACAAATCAATAAAAAAAGAAATCAACTGAAAGAGGCAAGTATGGACGAAATTATTTAAAAAACAAAAAACTAACATTAATGTAAAATATTTTTCTTTTTATATATATATATATATATATATATATATATATATATATATATTATTCGTTGTCTTTCAATTTTAAAATAAAAAAAATAAACAAGAAATATACTGAAAAAAAAAATGGTAAAAATAAAATCTTCATTACTGCAGTATAAAAACTTCAGAACGATTTTTTCCTTTGACTAAATTTGGAGAATCAAATGTTTCTCTCCTCCCTTTCTCTTTATTCGGGGCATATTATCATTTTGGGAGAATTAGAGCCACCCTCCTCGGTTTTTTTAAATATCGTCATTTGCAAAATTATATATTTTATTTTCATTTGGAGAATTAAATCTCTGCTGCTTTCAATGGTAATTCTCTAGTCTTCTCCTTCACAACTACTCCCTCTCTTTCTTTCTCTCCCCCTCTCTTTCATTCTCTCTCTCTCTCTAATTCTCTTCTATTTTACCCTTTCTATTTTTTTCTTTCTCTCTTCCTTTTTTTTACTTGTTTCCTCTTCTTTTTTTGTCTCTGATGTTCCTTTCTTCTTTACTACTAACTGTCTCTTCCTCTCTCTCTTTTTCTCTCCCTCTCATTTATTCACATTTTTATTATTTTTTTTTTCTCCTAAATTTAAAAATCTAACATCACATATGAATCGCCCTCTCCATTCTCCCTCTCTCAACTGCGAGGTGAATGTCATAGCTCTTCTTTTAAAGAGGCTGGTTTCGTCAACTAGTGATCTTATAAAGTACAATTGTTTACGGTCCAAGCCAATGAGCGGACATATAGACCTTGAGCAAGTCTTTCAACTCAAATCCCTTAACTTCTGGAGTGCAGTTAGTACAATCGGTGCTTGTTCCGAATAATAACGAAAATCAAAAATCTTAAAAATTGAATTTCAACTAACAGCAATCTTAACTGCCATGTCGATGAAAAATGATAAAGTAGAAAATTAATTATTAATAAAAATTGCTTTCGACGAAAATTGCAAGTTTTCATCGTATAATAAACAGATTACAAACTATAGGTTACTTCCCTTATTTCAGTTTGATATTTCAAAATAAAAATGGAGGATCAGTGAACCGTGAAAATAAAAGTTTGATATAATAATGTAATATGATATTAATTTCGACATGACAATTAAGTAGATAACATTGTTTCTCGTTGAAATTCGATTTTCGATATTATTCCAAACAAGTGCTGTACAATTATACTCATGTACAAATCTGCGGTGCTGTTGTGGTATAAATTGTATTTATCGCGCTCCTATCAATATTCCCATATCATTGTGTCTGTGCATATATATATATATATCTGCGCTCAAAACGGATGGTATATATACCATTGTAAAAAAAAAAAAAAAAAAAAACTTGGCATTTTTGTTTCATTGCGATTACATTAAAAATTAAAAATGAATGATTTTAACAAAATCACACAAAACAGGATTTTATCTTTTGTGTTTCGTTTGAAAAAATATATATATAAAAAACTTAGAGATAAAAAAAAAATTGTTAAAAATTTTCAAAACGTCTCTTGGGACATTTCATTATTATTATTGTTAAACAGAAAAAATATATGCTTAAATATCATTTTATATATATATATATATATATATATATATATATATATATATATATATATATATGAAGGTGAGTGTCTGTGTAATATATATATATATATTTATATGTATATATAAAGTGAGAGTGTGTAAATTTATTAAAATTTTATTCTTATTAACTAATTTTTATCTTGCTGTTACACCTTTAACATGAGGTATATATCATTGTGTGTATATGTATATATGTGTGTGTCTGTATATGCTGTATATATATATATATATATATATATATATATATATATATATATATATATATATAGTGGATGTATCATATATAACGTACGTATATAGTAAACATCCCAGGTTATTGATAGGAATGACTACAAGAGAGAGAACAAATGCTTTTACCCAAGAAGTGCATCTTCTTTAGGGCAGTTAACTCTTTGCACCCTTGGGATCAGCTATATATGTACATATACACACATATATGTAGAGATGGATGAAAAGAAAACACGCACACACATACACACACATATATATATGCACGCAATCAAAAACTACTATTATGATTATTACAAGTGTATATAGTTATTATTGCTCTGTATCGATGTTAAGTTTTTCTACTTGCCATTTGTTTGTCTTTGTTTATTTTGTCTTAGTGAATTTTAACTTTGACTTACCACATCCAACACTACCACCACTACTGCTACTACGACTACCACTGTTCTTTTTCTAATCTAACTAGTGGTAGTAGTCATAGTAGCGATAGATTTGCTAAATTTTCATATTTCTATATGCACAGGCCACTATTGTTTTATTTTCAATTCTAGACATTACAAAAGCTTCTTTCTTATAATAAAATTATATGTAAACAAATGTTTTCTTAGGGTGAAAAAATGATTTCTTTTTCATTTCTGATGTCGTTCCTATTTTTTTTTTTTTTTTAATTGAATTATTTGCCCCTGCTTTCATGCTGATCAAAGGGAGATAACTATGAAATACTAATCATCTCTCTCTCTCTCTCTCTCTCTAAGTAGATTTTTGAGCCCGACTCTTTTATGGCTTTTCTTTTAATTATTATTACTTTTTTTGTTTTCTAATTTTTAAATTGATATAATAAATTCTTTCAAAGATTCAATTTAAAAACTGGTGTGCTCATTGTGTAGCTGGAATAAAAGCATAATCTTAAACGAATTTGAATAAAAAGAGAAAAAATCTTTAAAAGAAAATAGAACTTTTCATCTCACATTGTTATTAAAAATAATTTTTTTTTTTAATTCTATTTGTGGAAAATATCGCCTATATATACGTGAATGTTTGAATAAATGTGCGTGTGTAAGAACGTGTGTATGCGTGAAAATATACTTGTATGTGTGTTTATATCCTTAAATGTGTGTATGTATATGCATTCATTCTCTGTAAATATGTATATTCAGAAAGTGAGCATGTATATGTGCATATGTATACAATATTTGTATATATTTATATAAATGAATAGTTACAAAATTCATTAGTGTGTGTGTGTGTGTGTGTATATATATATATATATATATATATATATATATATATATATATATATATAATCCATACGGTGCATATATAACAAAAAATACAAATTATTTTTTGACTTATATGAACATGTAGTTTTTATGGCTTATCCATCCATTCATCAAAAGTGTCACATTGTATTTACTGAACGGTTTTAGGCATTTGAATATAATTAGTATTATTGATTTTTTATTAAAATTAATAACATCGTTCAAGAATATACTAAAACACTTATTGAGGATGAATATCATGAAATTGCAGTAAAGTCTTCAAATAAGCCAACATTATTATTCATTGTTATTATAAAGCTCTTGCGATTGAGCCCTTTATCAGTACAAAGTTTGATCCGGTGCAGTTTTACATTTCATATCTGATCGACTGTTTGAGAAGTTGTTCTTTATTATATATTAGTGGGGAAATATTTAAACTTAACAAAAAAAAATTTGAAATTTATTCGTTTTACATTCATTATATTATTTAAACTTAACAGGAAGAATTTGAAATTTATTCGTTTTAAATCTTTAATATTATTCAGACATCCAAAATTTCTCTATCCTAAGAATAACAGGTATGTTCAAAATCAACTTCATTTTTCTCATTGTTTCATACGATCCGAGCAACGCCAGGTGGCCTTGCTAGTTTTATTATATTATTTAAATTAACAAGAAAACACTTCTCAAAATCGGAACAGTCAAATCATGACAACAGATCTTGGATAAATAAAGGACTTGACATCCTATTGCATAGAGCTATATCAATGATAAATGATAATATTGCCAATCATCAGAAGTGATTCTAACTGATATTAATTTATGCTAATCAGAGAACTTTCTGAAAATCAGTGACAGCTTGATACTGCAATACAACCTAAGTACATTCTATATATATATATATATATATATATATATATATATATATATATATATATATATATATATATGCACATATATATATATGCACATGTGCATGGATGACATATATAACAGAATCATGTTGAATGATTTATTTAATTATTAAAGAAACATAAAAATAAGTTAAAAAAACAACGGTTATAGTTGATATATATATATATATATATATATATATATATATATATATATATATATATATATCATCTGGATGCTTTAAAAGACCTTTTTTCACATTTTGTTAAATCTAGAATTTTATTGGATGTTTTTAACATTAACTTTTTATTATTATTTTTTTTATTATTCTATTTTATTTATTAATTTATTTTTAATTGTTGCTTTTGTCCTTCCGGGCCCTCAAAACTAAAAATGTGCAAAACACTTTCAAGTTTTCAAGTAATTTATAGTAAAATCTGAAGCCCCATTTCATGTCCCGCTCCCTAAATGTCCCCCTTTTTTCTCCTTCAAGCTTCTCCCACATTTTTCCCCTCTTTTATTGGACCCTCCCACCAAGTGCTCACCTGTTCAATATAATAGACATATATACATGCTATAACAAAAAATGTATATTGTCATTTTATGAAATACAAATTTTGAACATTTAAAAACAAATTGAAATGAATGGAATGAGATATTCTCTTTTTTGCATTTAACAAAAAAAAAAAAAAAAAGACTGATATTATTGATATTTTTTCATCATATGATGATGATGATTTTTCTCTGTCTCTCTACGTCTCTTATTTATTTCCCCACCCCCAGCAACATCTTTTAGGTGTGTGCTTCGATATACAATAAAATTTTAAAAATTAAAAAAAAATACATTTTTTGAAAAAATTTTTCCATTTGAAAGAAGTAAAAAAAAAAAAAAAAAAAAAATTGAAAAAAAAAGTTGTTTTTTTTTTTTTTTTTTAAGAAAAAATAAAATTATATTATTCCCTCTCCCAATCACATAATAAAAATTTAATCTTTAAAAAGATAAAATAAAAATAATAAGGAAGAATAAAGCGATTTTTGGAAGAAAAAATTAAATAAATTAAAAAAAAAAAATCATTAAAAAAAATTCCTTTTTTTTTTTCTTATACAATTGGCACATTGTAAAAAAAATTAAAACTATTAAAAAAAAAAAATGTAAAAATGTTATATATATATAGTGTGAAGTCTCTTTTTGAAGGAGTGGGGGTATTTTCTTAGCCCCCACCCCCACCCCCGATTCAACATTTGTTTTTTTTTTTTTTGGTTTTTTTTTTTTTCCAAATATAACAACAGCACTTGCTTTCAAACGGTTTATAATTTTGTCTTGGTTCAATGTTTCCTGTACTCTTTCTGTGACTACAGATCAGCCTACAAAAAATAGCTACATCACCCTTCACACTGTGCTGACCCTTTTTTCTCTCATTAATCAATCACTCCAACACCCTTACGGGCCTCGTCAAGCCACCAGCCTCCTCCTCCTCTTCTCCCTGATCCACATCTTATCATATATTTTTATTTCTTTATACATTTCAGTTCTCGTCTTCATTTATTTGTCCAATATCGGAATATTCTGGCAAACATGGCCGAAAAAAAAAAATATGGTTTGAGGTCCTTCTCGGTTTCAATCTTATGAACTCATAAAGAAATCCGGCTCAGCTTATAATCAACCAGTTCCTAGATACATTAGTAAATACATTTACATCAAAGAAAACTTTTCTGAAAACACATTTAGCCTGACGAATTCCCTCGGGAATGAAACACAAACGTTTTGTTTTTTTTTAATACTACTATATAGCTCTCCTCATGTATTGAACGCTGTTGAAATAAATACTGAGACAAAAATATATACATAATAATACTATTTTGTGGAAATGTTATAAAATGATATAAAACGTATATATTTTTTACAGCATTTACTTCAACTGTGCTCGACATGAAAATATATGTATAAGTAATCTACAAAAGAAACCTTTTTCATATGATTATTATCATTATATATATATATAACTGAGGTATATATTTTATAAATAATATTTCGAATTGTAACAAATATTAAGCTCAATTAAATGTGAATTTTCACTTTCAGAGCATGTTTATTATTAATTATCATTCCAAAAACTAAAAGATGTAGTTCATTCACACTCATAAGTTTAATTTATAGTATGTCTTACACATGTTTCTTGAATAGCAGAAGACCACTGAACAACTTCTCAGAGACAAATATGTGTTCCTCAAAAAACTTGTTAGAAAGTTTATTATATGTAAGGAACAAGGATTTGGAGAAAAATAAAGATAAAAGTATATATATAATGTGTGTGTGTGTGTGCGCGCGTGCCTGATTAACTCATGTATGTTGTAATTTAAAATGTTTCTCGGCTAAAAAAGAATTTTTCCACATTTGAAAAACAGCATACAGTTTCCCATAAAATCGTTGGACACGTAAAACCCGAAAGCATCATCCAAAGATAGTTAATGAAATATTGTTGCAAATAGTTAACAAGTGAACAAAATGATGAAGAAAAGGAACAAACTAGGAAGAAAAATTTTTTTTTTTTAAATGACTCTTAAATTTATTTGATTCCATAAAATTTTCACATTCATTCATTTTTATCAAAAGATAAAGAAAATAAGGCTGTCTGAAATATTGTAATTTACATTGACAATTTATGTTTTCCATAAGGCTGTTTTCAGTTTTAATTAAAAAGCACATCATTTTATATATATATATATATATATATATATATATATATATATATATATATTGTATAAAGAAATTTTCTTTTTTTAAAAATGCTTTTTAAATGCAAAGGAATACTAACCAAATTCAACATATCACAAACTTGTCACTTGTATAAGTCGACTTTTCACAAAAAAAAGTTCAATTATAAAAGGGAATTCAACTATATAATGATGAGGCAAAAAAAAAAATGTTAACATAAATTGTTAAATAGAATATGGGGATGATCAATGTTTACGAGATTTAAAAACAGGTCAGCTGTTAAATTCATGGCTCTCTAGTGGAAAATGCCACTTCTAAGAAATGTAGCCAAAATCAAATTACTAGTTTATTTCTATATAGATAAAAAAAAAAATATATATGTATATATTAATAATAATGAAAAGTATATATACTCTTGTAGCCAGGTTGAACATGGGTAGTTTCTCGTCAGTCGAGAAAACAAACTCGCAATAAAATTTGTTTGTTAGAAAAATACAAAATTATTATTTTATTGTTTGCCTCATGTGTGCGTTTCCAAGCAGTAGACAGAGGCGGAAGCAGGAGGGGGTGGATTCAGCATATCATTTTCTGACTGGCTTGTGCTTCCTTGCTTGTATATATATATATATATGACCTGTTCCCTAGCAGGTGTTTCGACCCCGACAGCTGTGGAGGTTAATTATTTGACCTATTCACCTCCGGTGACATCAGTTTTGACAGCTTCACCCTATCACTCGGTGCATTTTTGCTACTGACTGTTGCGTGTGTGTGCGTGCACAGTCTCAACACATCGCACTATTTTAAGAACTAATCTGTGATATGTTAATTAGCATATACAATTATGTAGGAGTAAAGATGCATTAAAAATGAAAAAAAAAGGCTTAAGTATTTTTAGGACTAGACATACACTTGCACACATATAGCTTAGTGAGTTAGAAGAAGAGAGTATGCCAATTCTGTAAGAGGAGACTTATAGGGATTATATAAAGCTCAACAAATTTCATTGGAGCTTATATAGGAAAACAATAAGACTGGAAAATGAAGTCATAAAAACTATATATTGGTAAATATAGAATGGTTCATTTATTCAATAAAGGTATACAAACATTTAGTTGGGGGATAGAGGAGACTCTTTATGCCAAGGCATTTCGAAGCCTAATGCTTCTCATCAGAAGAGTAGAGAAGATGCTAGGTAACATAATGGGGACGTGACATCTAGCGTGGGATTTATCAGGAACAAAATAAATCCATAATATATATATTATATATATATATATATATATATATATATATATAATATATATATATATATATAATATATATATATATATATAATATATATATATATATATATAATATATATATATATATATATATATATATAATATATATATTATATATATATATATATATATATATATATTATATATATATATATATATATATCAAGAGAAAGTGTAACCTATTTTGTTACTTTTAGAACTTGGGTCGAATTGTTTAAGAAAAATGAGTTTGCAAAACCAGTTAAATATTACAAAAATAAAGACTAAATTCAAAATTAGTCTCTTTCTCTTTTTCCTCTCCAACTATGAATTAAATTGTATTACTCCTTGTAGTGAAATTCCCTTTTATTTATAATGGACTATTCCAAATTTGTATTCTTTCCATCTGACTGTTAATAGAGAAAGAGTGACAGAAGCGAAAGTAATAGATAAGTTATAAAATCGCTTGTTACTGAGGATTTATGCCTTTTCCTTTTTTTTCATTTCGGTGACATTTTTGTTGCTCTTCTAACCATAGTGCAAATGACTCTTCAATCTAGAAGAAGAATAAAATATAAATTACAAAATACTATGACTTTAATGATTTAAGGTTCACAAAACTTGCAACTTGCGTAATACATTATACATAACTTCTATTATATACAACTTTTGGGAAGAAAATGATATATAACTGGAATACGAGAGGTTGAGATAGCCATCACAATCAAACCTCTATTTTTATATGTACACACACACACACACACACACACACACACACACACACACATAATATTTTAAAATAAATATTATTTTTATATCTACAAACACTACTGCTGTTTACAACTATAAGGTAGTTAGTCAGGAGATCCGAACAGTCACCCTTCACTTCACAGGCTAGGACGTTACCTCTAGGCTACCAGCAATTTACATAAGAAGGGAAGGTAACCACCTCTAAATGCAGACATAACATAGTAAACAGTCAAAAAGTATTCTACAACTGATATATTCACATCAATGTTTCAACTTATTTCATAGAATGAACTTTTTCCATTTTTAGATATATGTAGGTATATATGTAAATACACTCAAACACGCGCGCGTGTTAATTCATTCAAGAATGAGTATTGGGAAATATAAGCTGCTGGCTCTGTTTTTATGTTTTCTTTTTTCCTTTTCTCTCTCTATTTTTCATTTATTTAATTTTTATATTTTTCAAATTTTCCATTTAAATTTTATTTGAGGCAAAATGCTGGGGTACAGGTTGCCCGTGTGACATAGGCATGACCCCAAACGGAATCAACCTCATTGTCTCCCAACCACCTTGCTTGTGCTCTACTCTTATCTGCTATTTGGATCTACCCCTACCTTACACCCCACCACCCCCATTTTTTCCATTTTACTTGATTCTCTATGCCCGCCTTCTAGATCCAAGGGTAGAAACCCGGGCCCCACCCTCCAGTCCTGACCCGCAGAAACTGTTCTGAAAATAAATGAATAAAACATAAATTGATCAATAAATTTAAAAAAAAAAAAAAATGAATTTAACATCAGTGCTAATATTTTCATGAAAACAAAATCTTTTTTTTCTATACGCAGAAAGAAAAGAAATTGATTATAAAAATTAAAAAAAAATGTTTTTGTTTTAACATTTTTTATTTAAAATTTTCAAATTATTATTTTTTTTTGTTTGTTATGTAAATTAAAGTCAATAAACATGTTTAAACTCCACCTTTTCTTGAATGAATTTAAAATGTTTTTTTAAACTAATGACATGATGTTACAATCAATCAATCGTATTTTCTTTTTTGTGTGTCGCATACTGCATTGCCATAGTCCTCAAACACAGTCCTATCACACTTGGCACAATCCTTCAAGCAAAACTACAAAACCTTGTTTTGTTTTTTTACTCTTTTTCACTCCAAACAAGGGATATTGTCACTTGGAACAACTATTTGGGATTGTGTCTAACAGAGAACTATAGGGAGTTGAGCAGCAAGATGTCTGTTTGCATTACATTTAAACGTGCAGGTAGTACAGTCAGGAAAGCAGGATACAGTCTAGCAGTCCGAGAGTCTACTAGAGTAGCAGTCTACTAGAGTAGAAGGTTTGCTACTTGGAATGTAAGGGGTTACTATTTGGGATCTTGTTTAACGTTTTACTTGGGAGTCATCACTTATCAAGGCCCAAAGGCCACTCAGGGATAAGGGTTAATGAGTGTAAGGTGATAGTGTAGGCAGGCAGCTCAAGGAAAGAAGCTGTGTTTGTAGAATCTGTGTTTAGATTTAGAAGGGCACAGTTGAAGCATGATACTTGACTCTTGCATTTTGAACTTTAATGTAAGCCATTATATATAAAAATAATTGAATAAAATCAACAGATTTTCTACAGTGCAATGTAGACTACACTATATTGTGAACTTAGTCACTGCGAGAGACATGTGAAGCTTTCTCCAGATGTGTTGCTATCGGTCCCCAATTAGAGTAGCCAATCGATCGATTGGATTGAAAAATGGGCTATTTCATCGATTTTGATGACAATAAAAATATGGTAATATGTAACATTTATTAATCATCATTCAATCATGAGCAACGTTGGGTCACCCTTTTAGTCTAAACTAAAATGCACACAGCTAATCAGAAAGTACTTGGATTCTACTGCAATCCTCTACTTGTATTATAAGAGATATTGCATAAAATGGCGAATTGCTGTCTCATCTGGGGAGGATGTCACTCAGCTTAATTAATCTGATGTTCATTTTGAACATGCTCTTGTTATATCAAAGAACCTACTGTTGATTTTATATGCCTGACCTCACTGCTTGCGGTGAAAATGGCTTGAATTTCAGTTTAAAATGAAAAAGTCAAGTATCATTGTGAAATTGTGCTTTAAATAGAAACATTCATTTCAAACGCACCCCTGTCGTATCAAAGAACCTGTTGATTTTATATCTCAGTCCTTTCGGCTTTTATGGTAATAAAACTTATGAGTTGTACAGCAGTACATCTCTGATCTCACTTGTTGAACATTGTGTCACTTTCAGACATGATAGAAGACTCTTGTCGCTCCTGGGATTTGTACACAACTGGTCAATTAATAGATGGTTTGTAACAAAGAAAAAGAAAACTGGTTTTCATCAAACGGAAATGGAATCATGTCGTTTTTTTCTACAGTGATAATTTTATTTTTCCACCCTGTAGCTAAAAAATTTGTTGAGTATATAGCTTGAGAAGTGTCCTCACACATACACATTCTCACTTTTATAGATATAATAGATAATACTGCTTATTTGGAAGATAGATGGCAGGAATATGCTTCAGTATATGTTCTTGTCGACCTTTTCCTTAATTAAAATAATATAACCACCTTTAACTTGAGCCTAATGTTAAGGAGTTAAACATTACCTAAAAAAGTTTTTAATAATGAAACTTAACTTAGAAAAACAAGGGCGCATGGCGGAAATTCTTCGGGGTTTAAATGTATTGTAATGCTTTTATTAGGGTCGAAAAACGTTTTTTAGCCGCCATATGACTTCCTCTTTACTTGCCTCCCCACGAGACTGCTGCCTAGTTTATATTGTCCATCCTCCTAAATGGAAGTGCAAATTCCTGGGTTTCTGTGCCATGCCACAAAGTTGTCTAGGAAATTATTCCCTTGGAACGATAAACAGGTCCCTGGACCTCAAACATCTATAAGTCAAAGAGGGCAGAGTTAGACACAATGTGGGTTTTTAATGTAGAGAAGCAATAAGCAAACTAATACAAACCCGCATTTATTACTAAAAAAACAAAATGGTGAAATATAAAAGCAAGTTAAGCTAAAAGTAAAAAAAAAAAAATAATAATATTTTTTATTATTATTATTATTATTATTATATAATATTATTATTATTATATATTATTATTATTATTATATAATATTATTATTATTATATATTATTATTATTATTATATATTATTATTATTATTATTATAATAAAAGAATTAAAGAAAGACAGAATTCCGCTTGTAAAATTTTTTTTTTCTCTTAGAAACGCCTTCTAAAATTGGTTCATGCTTTCTTTATCCATCAATAAAGGGTCAATAATAATAGAGGCACCGGTGTCACATGTCACAACTGTCCAGATTTTTCAGAACGAGGCTTGCTCGGGACCTACTTATCTCAGCTGCACTATTTTTTTTTTGGGGGGGGAGGGTATTTGTGCATTTAACGAACCAGACGTAGCGTTTGCTCGGCTTTGTCCGGCGCATCGTCAACAACCGGATAAACCCACAACCACCGAGATATAATCGAGCTGTGCCGATAAAATAAAAACAACGCTACAAAAAAACTAATATGAAATTGTAAATGCAGAAACATAAAAAAATAAATACATAAATAAAAAGTTAAGTATTTAAAAGAAAGGAACAAAACTTCTTTTTAACCAGAATCCCTGCCAGATATTTTTTTTCTTTTTTCTTTTTTTAAGGATTCTCAGGAGGATGTATTTTCCTCAGACTTTTGTAGGGCATCAAACGACAAAGTGGACGGAGATGAGATAGTGGATGTGATAGGAAGCTCCTTACCAACCAGGTAGCTCTTGGCGATGTGGGTTAATATGGAGTCAAACAGCTGTCTTCCAAACTTTTGTCTCCACATGAACTCTAAAAGATATGTGTACAAAAGCTCCCGGTTAGTTCCGCATTCTCGTTTATTGTGCTGCTTTGCTTCCTTCCACATCCGCTCCACATGATTTGGGCCTCATATCTGCCGGGGGATTCCTGAGAAAGTAATCAGGCATATATCTTGCAGAAAATTCTTCCAGTACACAATTGCGTAGCATGACCGCAACAGCAACACACATTCGCTCTGGAGATTCCTTGTTCCTATTTACTTTGCTTTCACACGAGGGCAGAGTTAGACACCAGAGTTGTTTTTAGGCCATCTCGAACACTCATAAGTAGATTACTTTGATAATGCAGGTGATCGTCAGTCGCGAATTGGCGAAGAAGGTCTCAATTCTAATTGAGGTCCAACGGCGACATTGCAGCCGTATCTCTTGGCAAGTAACATTTCTGGCCTCAGGTGGAGACTGGAGGGAGCACTCCTTCGCTTCTGCCACCAATTTTCTGTCTTGGCAAAACTTTATTACAGCCTCTGGGGTCTGGAGCTGGTTTGCTAGGTTAGTCAGATTCATTTTAACCGTTACTGGTATCGTCAGCGTTTCTTGAATTGTAATGCAGTTTTTTTGTTTTTTGTTTTTTTTTATGCGTCGAGTTGAAACTAAGCGCGCTGCATTTTGATTGGTTGATTTCGTCAGGCAGCAGCAAAACCACGGCCACCGAGAGAGCAGGCCAATGAACATGACAACGTGACGTCATTACCAGATCAACATGTAGATAAAGGCACGAAGGTGTCTAAAGTTTCCGGTGGTCAACCACATGACTATAAAAAATATTTTTCGTTGCCTTATATTTGTGACTGTTGTAATTATTTGTATTATTATTCCTCGGACTACTGTTCTCATCTTGAGTGTGATTTTCACAACGTTTCAAGGACCCGTGGCGCAGTGGTTAGAGTACTGGGAAAAATCAATTGTAAAAGTGATATTCTCCTGAAGGTACTCAGTGTGGGCGACCAAAATATACATTTGCAAATTACTTAGGACCTCTATCTAGTCATGGCTGAAGGAACAAGAGCACTCTCCCCCGTGAAGTAAATAAAGTGTTTCGCTCGAAATTCCGTCCAAATTCCCGAGTTCGACAAGATATACCTGAGGAAGGTCGGAGGTTATATCGACCGAAACGTGAAAATCATACTCAAGATGAGAACAGTAGTCCGAGGAATGATAATACAAATAACCAATCCTCATCTCAAAAATTCAGAAATGTTGTAATTATGTTTTTATTCTCCTAAAGAGGAAAAACAATTCTCCATTTAGATTATTATTACAATTATCATAATTGCATATTGGAATAATTTTCATCTAACAACATATAACGGTAAGTGAACTTGTTTTTATTCCTATCGGAGGAAGTCAAATATTTCATTTTATTTATTTTTTTAAACTGCAAAACAAACTTTTTATATTAGAATATTTTTCAGTCCGTTCTTTTAACAATAAATAAAACTTTTCATTGAGTATCTCCAAATATTTTAAAGTTAGAAGTATTTTTCACAGCGTTTTTTTATTTTTTTTTTATTTATTTATTTTTTTTAATTTTATTTTTTTAAACGATCGATGAATTCAATATTTTGGTACTCTTGCATAATTTGACCCGAATTCTCGTGATTTCCCATCAAGCCCGGATCGGGCAAGACCGGCAAACATCGGTGTCAGCTGAACGTTGTTCAAATCTTTAAACGCTAATTCGACTTTAAAAAGTTTTTTTTTTTTTTTATTTATGTTTTTAGTAATTTTGTAATTTATGATTAGTTATTTTTAATGATTTATTTATTTTGAATTTTTTTTTTTTGTTCTTCAATTTCTGGGAGTGTGATTATTAGCCAATGTAAATACGATATGTAAATGAAAGCAGACGATATTCAAATTGGAAGAAATTGACTGAACTTCAAAAAAAAGCTGACAAACTATATTTTCAGACTCGCCAAACAGAAAAAATGACAGGCAAGGAAATAAATCTGTGCATACTAGAAAAACAAATGGAAACGCTGATGCATTATGCAGACAATCTCATATTGTCAGGAAAAGAAATTGCTTTCCCGGGAGCTTCTGGGTACATATTTACTTGAATTTATGTGGAGACAAAAATTTGGAAACGATCCTTTTGTATCCATCATAAATCACATTTCCGAAAGCTACCCGGTTGGGGGGCTTCCTTCCATTTCCTCTACCCCATCAAGTCAACCGAAGTAAAAGATTCCTAAGGAAATATCCTCATCAAGAAAGTTCTTCCAGGAAATATCCTCAAGAAAGTTCTTCCGCCGGCAATCGTAAAAAAAAAAAAAAAAAAAAAAAAAATAATGTTTTTCTATTTCTGTGTAATCCCCTCCCCCTCAAAAAAAAAAAAAAAAACCTAACTGAACAAAAAGTCTTGAAAATAAAATTTAAAAAAAAAAAAATGGTTAAAGCAAAAAAAAAAACATTGTACTTACACCTAACATTTATACAGGTAAACAACCTTTTCTTGAAGATAACATTTTTTAAATAACTTGCTGTTGATAAATATTTTGCAAAAAAAAAAAAAAAAAAAAAAAAAAAAATTAAAAAAATAAAATAAAAAATAAAAATAAATTAAATAAACATATTTGCTTTTTTTCAAGGTAGGTTTTTTAAAATTATTTTTTAGATAATTTGTATTTTTTTTTTTTTTCGGTTTGTTTTGCTTTTTTTCCTTAGTCTGCATCTGTTTACACCCAAGCTTGAACAGGGGATCATTCGATTTGTAATCAAATGCTCTATCACTAAGCTATATCTCCAGACACATGTGAAAACATGTGTCTGGAGATATAGCTTAGTGATAGAGCATTTGTTTTAAGAAAAATTGATCTGCTGGAATTTTATTATCTCCCTTGGCTGGTATAACAAAATATTCCCTGTAAAAATTATTCTTTTTTAGATAAAAGAAAGAAAGACTATTTTTAGGATCAGATTTTTTTTCGATTTTTGACACTTATCGGATGAATTTCTGTACAAAACATATCTAAGAACACTGCCAGACATATAAATTAGCTTTGTGTGAAATTTGCAAAAGATAGGCTCAGCAGTTTCGGAACCTATGAGGAAGAAACACACACGAAGTGACTTTTCTATAATAGTAGAGATTTATTTATTTATCTATTTTATAAAGAATAGAAAACAAATTAAAAAACAAAAAGACAGACGAAGAGCTTATGGCAAGTTGTTGGTGTGAGTTGAATGTCAGGACGGGTGATTCACCATTTTGTTAAGTTGGTCATGTCTGTATTTATATATGACACTAGCTTCATTTATATATTTTATTTTGACAAGCAAAATGTTGACAAAACAAAATCAGGCACAAGGCCAATCAAAAAATGTGGGGAAAAGGGGGTGTCTATGGCCGTTCTTGTCACTTTACCTTTGTTGACTAAGCTAATCCTAGCTAGAGTTCTCAGTCACCATAATATCACATTCACACCAGGGGTCATTCCACTTCAGATTTCGAAATCAAGTTTCTTTGTTTGTTTTTTTAATATATATATATATATATATATATTGAAGCAGAAAAGAAGGTTCTCAAGTTCCTAATAAAATATTAACATGTTCACTAGAATGAAATTAACTTTATTTAATGTTTCCTTAAGACAATAAGATGAGCAGGTAAGGCAAGTTTGCTTGGTAGACAGGCTTTGTAGACATATAAAATATTAGCAGGTGGGAAAAGTTTTCTAGTAGGGTAGAGGGAGCCCATGTTCTTTCAGGAGCTGCTAAAAACAGCCTATCCTGCCTTGACAGAGTACAAAATAGACTTTGTGGCTTAGTGCGGTATGCCCTTTTCTCTTCCCTGCAATCTCTCTCCCACTGAAGAGACGTTGCGAGCCTGTCTTTGTTTTATCGTTATTTCCATGGCAAGTGCTCATCTGAGCTCCAATCTCTGGTTCCCCCTCGCCAATCTTTCACAAAAAAAACTCGTCTAGCTGAAACCGCTGTCAATAATCTTCCCCACTCTTTATCTAAATCAAAGCGTAGATTCCATGAACAAAGTTTCTTTCTTAAAAGTGCACGCCTGTGGAAATCTCTTCCATTTGCTTGTTTCCCACCTGACTACAACTTGGATGTTTTCAAGTCCAACATAAACAAATTCCTGATAAACCGCCCTCTGAAGACACTTTATCAAATCTCCATTACTAACAATTACTACGATATTATCCTATAGATTACTGTACACGCAATAACCCTTATCAAGGCCCAGAGGCCACTCAGGGATAAGTGGTGATTACCATGTAAAAAAAAGCTCTTTATTGTATTTGTTCCAATTCAGATTACCTGTTAATATTGAATAACTCAGAGTGCTAGCCATTTAAAACAAAAGAATGTAATGCAGATTAGCACATATGCAGTTTGCAAACCGCGTTGAAAGCAAGGTTTTTGTCTGATCCCCCCTTCAACCAAAACTATATTTCTACACAAAATAATGGACATGATCGATAAATTCTCGGCAATCAACCGAATAATAAAATCGAGGTCCATCTGCCTCTTCAAAACGGACTATCATCGTCCTTGGCTTTACAGATCAGCTTTTCTTCCCATAGGTAGCACACAAAAACAAATTTTCCATCCCAAGCCTTATCCTATTCATCATAAGCCTACTCTTATTACTAGTATTTTGTGGGAAACAAAAAACCTCTTAACATTCCATATGGTGGGTAGCCTTCTATTTTCCTAAGTACTTGCATGCATATTTCATTCATCTTCTCTTGAGCGATTCGTAACATAATGGCCACATCAGCCATTGCACCCCCTCTGCCCCTTACGCCATGTCAGAGGGCATTTCATTTGCTCCCTGAAGTTGATTACAACTAAATCCGCTCACGCTGGACAGAATACATTCCGTTTACTGCTATGTCAGAAAAAACTTTTTTTTTCCAAAGTCGGTAAGCGCAACCTGCTTTGAAGACACATAGCTTCACGGAAAACATCGGATTTCCACACATGAAGTACTCAAAGTTGCTCCATGTTGATTCTACTCGAAATCAATAGAAATCACGATAAAAAAAAAATAAAATTCGAATCATTTCTCGAGAATAATGAAATTAATAACTACCCATGTAATTCAACACCTCTCCAAAATTCTAACATGCTTGCCACAGAAATTAAATTCCATTCACGCCCCACTTTTTTCTTTCATTTCTTCATATAGTTTATTTAACCCTATATTTATCCTTTTTTTTTCTACCTTACTTATGTGGTCAAAACGTCACTCATGTCGAATAGAACATTTATTCTACATTTCGAAAATTAAAATTAATACCGACTGAACCTTTGACTCTTCCGAAACTTTTTTTTTTTTTATTATTTATTACACTGTTTAAATCTTCTTTCTTTCTTTTTTCCTATTTTATTATTATTATTATTATGATTATTAATTAATTAATTAACAACACGTTCTTTCTTTTATTAATCATTCTTTCAATAGACCCCACAAGCAAAGATTCCACCTCCCCATTCTGCGAAAAAAAAATACATGTCAAAGAACAAGAAAATTCTGCCAATACCGTTTGACAACACATCAATTACATAAAAATAATAAATTAAAAAATACAAAAATTTGATAACTTATATGGAACGGCTCATCAAGAACTTATTTACGTTAGACTTGAAGACAACCATATTGTAGTTAGCCGGAAAGCAGGAAAACGGAAGACAATTCCACAGGCGTGCAGTTCTAAGAAAGAAGCTTTGTTCATGGAATCTACGTTTAGGTTTAGGCACAGATAAAGAGTGGGGGGAATTATTGATAGTGTTTACAGCTAGACGAGTGTTTCTTGTGAAAGTTTGGCGAGGGGGGACCATAGATTGAAGCTCAGTCGAACACTTTCCATTAAAATAACGATACATCAGAGACAAACTTGCAACATCTCTTCTGTGAGATAGAGGTTGCAAGGAAGAGAAAAGGACATCTCCTACGAGGTTACGAAGTCTATTTTGAACTCTATCAAGGCAGGCCAAGTCCTTTCTAGCAGCTCCTGCCCAGACGTGGCAATAGTATTCCATCCTTGGACGTACCTGGCTCTTATATAGATAGAGAATAGTATCAGCAGTGAGATATCTACTGGATCGATAGAAAGATCCCACCATTTTTCCAGCGGCCTTGGCAACAGATTTGATGTACGTGTTCCATTTAAGATCAGGAGTAATGGTCAAGCCAAGAAGCTTGTCAAAACTTGAGGCCCCCTGAAGACGAGAGCCATTCATTTCAATTGATGCCAGATGTGAATCAGAATGTTGATGATGTAAAGAGAGAAGCTTGGTTTTAGATGCATTAAAAGTAACCAGCCACTCCTTACCCCATTGTACTACGTGCTCAAGATCAGAGGAGAGAGAATTGGAGAGAACTTGGTCATTTACTGTCTTAGACGTGCTACCATAAATGGTAGTGTCGTCAGCATAGATGTCTACAAATGATGTAAGGATGTGATTTGGAAGATCATTAATGTAGATCAGGAAAAGAGTTGGGCCCAGGATTTGACCACGTCATCAACTAGGTCGGCTGCATAGTGCATCATCTTTTACCATTCCACAGAATTCAAAATTAAAGAAAAATCACAGTCGTTTACAAAAAAATACCTAGACATTTACAATTAAAATACATAGTCGTTTCTAAAATAAAATAAAACAACTCACTTATAAAGTCTCAGACAATCCTAACACTCGATGGAACTAAAATTGTCCATGTCAGAAAAAAAATTCCTAAGAAAAATAAAAATCGTACAATTAGTGAAAAAGGAAAAAAAAAAATCACATTTTCCATTGTTTTTCATCAAAAGTTACACTTAGTTTCCCACAGTTTAAAAATGCAACAAAATATTCATAACACATATTTGTGATTGACGTGTTTATCTTTTGGTAAGCTGAAAGGCTCATTCCTGACGCACACTTACTAAAGTTATATGTTCTATTTCTTTTTTTTTTTTCTTTCTGGTTTACTCACTGGCTGTTCATTAAAAATTTACAATTTATTATCTGTATGTCTATCGTCATAGCTGTTTTTTTTTTTTTTCAATTTCTCATAACGAGCTAATTCCTAATACGATAAACATTTTTTTTTTTTTAACTATTTTCTATATATAAAGTTTTACATCTGTGTGTCTGTATGTCTTTTTCTTACTTCGTGAAAAGGTTGTACGTGTGTATTGCTTTTCTTTTTTTTTTTTCTTAATTATTTTTCTAATTCGCCTAGTGTTTTAATGGACCCTACGTTGTGTGTGTGTTGATTTGTATTTTTTTTTTTACTGTTCTTTCTTTTTTTTTTTTTCTTTTTTTTTTCCAGACATTTTATTGTGTTGTATTGGTTTTTTTTTTTTCTTTTTTAGTCTATTTCTTTTTTCTTGACACTAAATCTCCATGCTTCCACGTTGTATTTTCTTAAACACAGGTTCGATTATCGCATTGGTGATGCGAACTGGTCCACGAGCACCAAATTGAATATTTGTTACATAGGGTTATCATTGAGGGGCACCATTTACGTTTGGTGTATAACATAAAAGGATTCCGTGTGCGTATGATTGTCTCTAATATAAATGGTTGTGTGTTTGATTATCATAAAGGGAATCGTGTGTGTGACATGTATTTTCAGAACCTACCTCTGCTTCTTCGATGTTGGACCATCTGGAAATTTCTCATCCTGGAGGGAGACTTGATACCTGTTTGACGAAGATTTATCACTCCAAGACGATGAATGGGTTTTATAGTTTTTATTTCACTTTCCCCAGAGGTCCTGCAGAAGGTGGAAGTGAAATCGGCCTGTGTGGGTTCTTCTTCTACACACGTCAGCATTCGTCTCCCCCCTCCCCAGTGAAGAGGGGGAGACAACGGGAAGCCGTCCGTTCTTCAAAGCCCAAATCAAATCTCACAGATCTAGCCAACCTGACCACATCACTCATACGTAATCTGGTCAGCTGACCTTCGGTTCTGGTAAACGTGTCTACACTCCACGTTTATTCACCTCTCTCTCTGTAACATGGTCCCTCCTGTAAGTACCCGTTTTCTTAATGGAAAGATATTGGGGAAATGAATGTCAACATGTTGGTGTTGTCATTCATCATCATCAACAAGAGGTTTTGGAAATAAAATTACCACTGAAAATCAAAATATAGTACAATTAATAAAAGTAGTATATTTTCAGCCCCAGACACATACCAAATGTCCATTCGTATTAAAAGTACAAACACCAACAACTTTGAAAAGGAAAAATTCAACACAAATTTGAATATGATAAAATAAACTTATTTTATTTGAAAAGAAAAAAAAAGTCAACATTTTTAAAAAATTGAATTGATCAATTGGTCATAAAAAAAAAAAAAAAATCTAGTAGATTTTAGCAGAAAATAATTCAAACAATGTCCACCATTTAATGCTGTGTCCACTTGATCGACTTGATATCGATGCCTTCTTGAACCATTTCCCACAACGGACTGTGAAAAGAAAGAAAGAAGTTTTTACGTTTCTGAATTTTTGAGATGAGGATTGATTATTTGGATTCTTTGGACTATTGTTCCCATCTGTTCATCATAGTTGCAGGATCCATCAAAGACATTTTTAATCAAATGTGATGCTATGGAACGCGCTCCAGCCCATAGACAAGACCCCTCCTCCCTCCGACAATGGAAAGAAATGATTTGTTAGTAGACCCAAAGTATAGAAAGTAAAAAGAAGATGATCGTCTTTTGAATTTTTGAAACACGAAGACACCTCACGGCCAGGGGACAGTTTCCGAAGAGCTAGTTGAGAATAGCCCATTTCTAATCATCAGGTGTGATGTGAAACGAAGATAAATGACCGGCCATAGACTTTCCAATCTTGAATCAAGATCAGATGTTAGCGTTTGGATGGTATCATACACACAATACAAGTGAGATCTACAGGAAACAAATATTATGATGATGATGAGTCTATTGTTACGTAACGTTACAGGGCGTTACACTTTACTTTAGTAATTCATAATAAAACTGGAAAAAAAAAAAAAAAATCCAGGTCGACATTTTTTTTTTTTTCTTAACAAAAGCATTTATTACCGTTAATTTCCCGTCTCGACAAAAACTTAAAAAGTCTCTTGCTGCCACATGTCCATCTAACCTGGTATGCGTTTCCCTTTCTTCCGGTTGCATCCTAGCCCATTCTCACTTTCACTTTTCACACCTGTCTCTTTTGGCACCAACATTTTTCTCCCGACCACGTGGTGTCTTCTTTTACTTCAGACGCAAATCCGAGCACACTTGCCAATTTACATACGCATTCAAATGTTTCTCCTGCTACTAATACAATCGCTTGCCATCCGTCTTTCGGCTGCTGCTGATATTTTCCCAAACATTCTGTTACACTATGAGTGAATGATATTGAGTGATTTCTACGTTTGGGAAAATTGACTTGAAATTATAATATTAGCTTAACAGACGATAGAATTACAATTCCAAAAAAATTTTTTGTTGCATCTATTAAAACAGACAATACTAGTTTTGAGTAATAATCAAAACTGAAATTTGACCAAGACACTTTTCTAAATCATCAGGTCATAAAAAAAAAATTTTTTTTGGTGCTTGTGTAAATTGATCTTTTAAACTAACGCATTTCAGGTGAAAACATTACATACTTACATGTTACGGCGAAATTAATGTAAATTCGAAAAACAATACAGTAGAAAAAACATAATTACAAGTAAAAATAGAATTTATCAAATTATCAAGCTTTTATCGCATGTTTTAATGTGGAAAAGTTGTGACACCAATTCAGTATGACAAACTGACTTATCTCCCTTGACTTAAATTAAGGATCTGTTATTTTTAAACAGAAAATAATTGTTGATTTTTTTTGCTGAAAATACATCTAGCACATCTATTTGATCGTTTTTCATAATTTTTAGAATTTATACCAATTTTGACATAACACAAAAGTACATAATGTTTTCACCTGAAATGCGTTGGTTTAAAAGATGACTGATCTACATAAGCACCAATTTCTTTTTCATAGCATTTGCATCATTGATACATACCTCATCTCTCTCAGCAATTTAACATGGTTGATGCATCTCTCAGCCGTGTAGTCGATTTCCTCTTCAGTTGTGAAACGACCAATGCCAAATCTAATGAAACAAAAAAAAAAATTTCAGGCAAAAAAAAGCTTTTTTACATTAAAGAGCTGAACAATTTACTGGCAGCAAATTTTACAAGAAATTTATCCTTATAAATTAAGTGATTTGATATAATGGGGGGTGTAGGAGAAAAATTAATGTTTTTCTTCAGATTAAGGGAGGAAAAATATACCTTATGAGAAGAAAAAGCCCTATAATTAATAAGTTGCAATATGTGCTTTATTGTTTAAGGTGAAAAAGTGTTAATAAAAGAGCATTATTTTTATTTAATTCAAGAAAAAATAAAATAAATTTTTTTTAATTAAAGGAAAACATTTTTTTAAATTAAAAAAATGTTTTAATTAAAGAAAAAAATTAAATAAAAAAAAATTTTAAATTAAAAAGGAAAAGATTTTTAAATTTTCTTCAAAAAAATAAAAAAGTTTTTTTAAATGGAAAATAAATTTTTTTTTTTAAATTAAAAAAGAAAAAAGTTTGTCTTCTGAAGTTTTCAAAGATTTTATTTTTACCTGATGGAAGAATGTGCCAAGTCTTCTTCAGCACCGATCGCTCGCAGAACGTAAGATGGTTCCAGAGATGCAGACGTACATGCACTTTAAAAGAAAAGCAGAAAGTTGACCTTTAAATACTTTTTTTGAAGCATTTTATAGCCATTAATTTGGATGAGTTTTATGACACAATGGCATAAAAAAAATAAACAGAATTGAGAGTTTTTGGAGGAGATATTTAAAAGCATCTAAACACATCGGAAGTTTTAAATATTGATCAAAGTGTGACAACAACACAAGTAGTCAAACAATTTAAGGGGGGGGGATTAATTGAAAAAAATGTTTAAATACAGAATAATCACTTTTTTCATTGCTTCTAACGTAATAGATGTAGAGACTAAAGCCTCTTTCAGGACTGCTAGCAACCACTGTAAAAGAGTATTAAAAATGCAAGAGAGTTGCATGCTCAGTTTGTTAAATCCAAAGTAGCTGAGCAGCAGCTTGGTTCCCACCAGTTTTGGCAAATAGCAAACGAGGTCCTGAACAGAAGTGTGTCCTCTATCCCAACTATCATCATCTCGTCAGCAGTTTAAATACAGAATAATCTAAACTATCGGAATCTGTGGAAATTCCACAGCGAATTTTTTCTTTGAATTATAAAAGATTTTAAGTTTTTTTGTTTTTTTTTTAATATTTAGGATGTGTTTACTTTTGGATTATTATGAATCTGGACAATATACTTTGAAGATCTAATTCCGTAATATGATGTCATCATTTGAACTTTATTATGATTATAAATAATCAATGCACAATCTCTACAGGGTGGATACATAATCTAAACTACTGCTCTTATCTTGAGTGTTATTCGCACAACGTTTTGGTCGATGTAACCTACAACCTTTTTCAAATTTATCTTGTCAAACTCGGGAATCTACACCAAATTTCGAACAGAACCCTTTATTTAATCCACAGGAAGTAGCATGCTCTCGTTCCATCAGCCATGACGGATATTTCTGAACAGACAAAGCAAAAGCATCAGCCTAATGGATAAGGTACTCGGTCAAATTCAGTTGTAACCAACACTATTTTAGAGGTTGAAGGTTCAATCCTCAGTGCAGGTAGTACAAAAAATACAACTGAATTACTTAAGACTTCTATCCGATCACGGCTGATGAAACGAGTGCATGTTACCTCCATGGATTAAATAAAGGGTTCCGGTCAAAATTTTGTGCAGATGTCCAGAGTTCGACTAGGCACACTTGAAGAACATCGAAGGTTACATCCGCCAAAATGTGTGAACAACACTCAAGATGAGAACAGTAGTCCAAATAATTTAAATTATCAATCCTCATCTCAAAAATTCAGAAACAATGTTCTCATTATTTTCACATTTCGGATAACATTACATCCAACCTTCTGCAAGTGTGTCTTCTTTACCTTGGTAACTTTCTGGGTGAAACAATACGTTTATGTAAATGAATCATTGGTTGGTTTTGTTGTGTCTGTTTTACAGAAAGAAAGAAAACAAAAACAATTACTTTGACTACTATTTGACTTGGTCATCATTTTTACAAATGTTTCGGCTTGTGTAAGCTCTGACTTTTTACCAAGTATATATCTTTTAGAAGTTCTGAATTTTTTAGATGAGGTCCGATTGTTTAGATTATTTGTATTGATCAAACTATTGTTCTCATCTTGAGTGTTATTAGTGCAACATTTTGGTCGGATTGTCCTTCGACTTTCATTGTCGGTTTTTGTTTGGAAAAGAAAGGAGAAAAGTTACTGGCTCCATAGACATTTTCATATTTCTGTGAGTTAGTCTCCACTTTTTCATCATTGTTTTGAATCTGTGAGAAAAAAAAAATTGGTTGAGCTTTATTAGAGTTGTCTCCCCTTCGTCAACCATTTTTTTTTTTTTACAGATTCGAAACAATGACCAAAAAGTAGACTGACTCATAAAAATACGAAATTATCTCAAACAACAACCGACATGCCTGATGAAGGTCAAAGGAGAATACGACCAAAACGTTGCTCTAATAACACGTAAGATGAGAACACTAATCCAATCAATACAAGTAATATATCTATTAGAACTCAGGAATCTTGTTTTATGGCATATCAAACCTTTTGGGGTTTTATTGCTACATACAGTAATTTAGGCAAAAGTTTTATGCTTCAAGTCTCTTTATATTTTCAAATATTTATTTATTGTGTTTGGTTTGGTTGTTTCAGAAAGGAAAATTGTAGTTTTATTTTTGAGAGAACATGATTGAGTTTGGTTTGGTTTGATTTGGTTTACGGCATATCAACCCTTTTGGGGTTATTTATTGCCAAATCCATTAATAAAAGTATTTATGTTCCAAGTTCTTTACATCTTCAAATATTTATCCATGGTGTTTGGTTAGGATGTTTTGTAGAGAAAAATTGTTTTTCACTTTGCAGAACATGATTGAGTTTTACAAAGAGAAAGGAAAAAACAATATCAATGCTTGGTGCATTTTAGGTCAGGAACCATTATTTTTAGACAGCTTAATTTGGTAGGTCAAGAGTAGTCTGTATAGAATTTCAAACTAAACCATTTATTTAATCCAAGAGGGTATAATGTTCTTGTTCCATCAGCTTTGACTGGGTAAAACTTAAGTAATTTTTATTTTTTATTGTAGTAAGGATTGAATCTTCAACTTCCTGCAGAGTTTCACTTTGAACTGATTGTAACTTAACACCTTTATCCATTGTACCACAGATTTGTTGTGAAAATAATAACCAAGATGAGAATAGGAGTACAAAAAATTTAAATTATCAATCCCTAAAAAAATCTCCAAACATAATTTTCGTTTGGTTTTATATTTTTAAAATGTACAATCCTAAGTCTGACAGCGTTTTTATTTAGATGCAAAAATAAGAGATATTTTTCATCAATCTTGAAAACATTTTTTCTTTTTAAGTTTTCAAAACATTTGTAAATTTAAAAAAAAAAAAAAAAAGGCTGGTGACGGTACCACTGTACAACCGTGATACATTTATGAACTAATTAAGAAATTTTAAATTAAAAATAAACTAAGATCAATGTGCAAAATGTATAAGGATTTTTCAATTTTGACACATTTTTGACGCTTTAAAAACTATTTTAAACAGCTAAAGACCTATAAAATTCCAATCATCTGAGACCCCTAGCGTTGCTCTGCAGCTTTTAGTTTCGGAAGAGATAGAGTTTGAAAATATGGAGACAGACAGACATATAGCCCTTTATATATTATATTTCCATGCGCTAGAACATTTTCATCTTAAATTCTATGCAATTATACAGAATGTAAAAACTATGCATCAATAGAATTCAACGTAATAGTAAAATGAAACTAATCATCGCATAAGAAAACAAAAAATGAATAAGTAAAAAAAACATTTGCTGATTTTTTTTTTTTTAAATCAGCAAATGTTTTGAATTTTTTTTTTTTTTTTTTTTTTTTAAATCGACTAATGTTTTGAAAATGATTTTTTTTAAGGTTTTGAAATAATTTGGCAAAGCAAACTGAGAATACTGATTATAATATTTAAATTTGAATAGTCTTCAGTAAGAGGGAGATGGAAATCCACTCTCTCTAGGTAGTATTCAAGTTAGTTTAATAATTCTCTCACCTTCCTGAAGACAAGGCAACATCTTTTAAGGCCATCAGCAAACTTTCGCCTTCAACAAACGCAAATGACAAATTAACGCAACCTAAAAGCAAAATGTAAAAAAAAAAAAAAAAAAAAATCATAATTAAAAAAAAAAAAAAATAGGTAAAAAATACATAAAAATAAAAGTAAAAGAACTGCTTATTTAGAATCAAACCTATTTTAAAAAACTAAAATACAAAAAATCTTTGATGTACATACCTGTCATGGAACAAAAATGTCATATTCCAAAAATTATGTAAATTGATCAAGTAGTTTTATTTTATAAAGAAAATTTTTATAATTTTTTAGCAATTTTAATAGGAAATTGTAGCCATAACAAGGCTGGTTTTGATCTTGATAGTTCGAATTAATCCCCCCCCTTATTTATAAAATATGGCAGATCAAAACAAAGCCTTGTTTCATCATAAATTTGTTTTTTTTCATTAAAAAAACCTTTATTAATTTGCATGATTTTTGGAATATGACCTCTTCATTCTGTGATGTGTACATACAAAGTTTTATAAAGATTTTTCTATAAATAAACACCTCAAATATTTTCTGTAAATTTTACATTATTCTTTTTCAACCCAATCAAAATATATTGCCATTAGGGCTACTATTTGGGATCGTGTCTAACAGCGGATTGTAGGGAGTTGAGTTTTTCTGAAATTTTATTTTATTTATCTATTTTTTTTTGTGGGGTGGGGTCACCATTAAAGAGTCCCGTCTGTGCAACGGAGAGTTTTAGATGGGTGGGAGGAAGGGAGTACATATCAATTTTATTTTTCGCTTTTTTTTAGGGGAGGGGGGTATTCATATATGCCTTTTTTTTTTTGCTCTCATTATAAAATTTAATGGTGGGGGAGCACATACCCTGCCTCCTTTACAGAAAAAAAAAAAATAATTTTTAATCAACATTTGGATGAAAAACAAAAGACTGATTGTGTTATTTGATATATTCTAACGTTAAGGAAATTTAATGCGTATGAACGTAGATATGATTCCTTAATTAGAAAAAAAAAAAAAACATAACAAAAACGTTATTTTAGTTAAAAGATTTGGTTTTATATAATCTCCTATTTAAAATATTTCAGATTTGCATTAAATTTGATCAAATTGCCTAAATTTCAATCTCTTCTGAAAATCATTTAGCCGGATACGTCCAATTTTTAAAAAATTTTTTTGAACTATAGGTGTTAGACATTAATTTATAAATATTGACCAAATTTCACTTTCTTTGGCTTTTAAAAAAATATGAGTGCAACCTCCCATTTGAAAATTCAAATATTTAAAAGTTGCATCAATTTGGATCCATAAGCAAGATTCCCTGAATTTCAATTGGTTCTTAAGATCATTCAAGTTTAGCCTTAAATTTTAGATATTTTCTAGAATCAAAATCATGTAATCAAGTTCGACCAAAATTGAAAGAAGAATTCTACACAAAGTTTAATAGCTTTGTATCTGGATTTTAATTTTTCTAACAAAAATAAAGTGGTTGATCATAGTTTTCATTTATTACTACATTTACATGTAGGGGAGGATGCTACTTTTCACTTGCTATTCATTCTTACCTTCTAGCAAAGGAGCATCAAGTACTATTTTTTCCGTCTTTGGTCTGACTCAACTAAGGATTGAACCCCAGTATCCAGGCTCATAGTAAAAACTAATGATTACTCCAGATGGGTTGATAGAATATTGACACCCTGAATATTCATAATTTATTCATCCTTTTTTAAATGAGTAATCTTTTTAGTTTAGTTTTATTTAGTAGCAGTTTGAAATAAAATATAAAAAACCGTATTTAATAAAATATTAAAAATTTCAAAACTGTATTGAATTAAATATATAAAAACCATATGGAATACAATATGTAAAAACCGTATAAAAAAATGTTAAATAAATAATGTCGAATAATAAATTGGTTCGGATTTCTCACCTGGATATGTTGCTTCTGGGTCTCCATTTCTGATCACGTGTGTTGCGTTTGACATGATCTTTGATATTAAACGTTCTGATAAGGCCGTGATTCTTTTACGGTCATACTGAAAAGAAAACAAAAATGAATCATTTTTTTTGTTGTTTCATTGGTAATCTCACTTTTGAAAGACTAATTTTTTGTGAGAGGATAATATTTTTAGGAAATTCATTTCTATTTCAATCACGTAAATTTTTTCAAGTTGAAAACAAAACATGCGCTCAAGTCGGATTATTTTGTGTTATTTCTTTCTCTCATAATGAAATATTCTTTTCTTTTTTTTCTCTCTAACCAACAATCAACTCCCAAGCAAATGAAACAACGTCCAAAATTGAAAGACAGCGGTTAAACAAAATATCTGTCTTTTATGCTACCACTTCGGACTCTAAACAGCATCTAAATTTGCTTTCTTATATCAGAACAGTGCCTGCCTCTGCTTTATCGTTATTTTCATGGCAAGTGCTCGACTGAAAACCAATCTATGGTCCCCTCTTGCCAAATTTAAAAAAAAAAAAAAAAAAAAAAAATTTAAATTAAAAATACTCGACTAGCTACAACCACTATATACGATTTTCCCACTCTCTATCTATTAAATGCAAAAAGTCAAGTATTATGCTTCAATTGTGTTCTAAACAGAAACATTCATTTCAAATGCACCCCTGTCATATTAAAGAACCTACTGTTGATTTTATATGTTGGACCTTTCAGCTTGTGTGAGAGAAGGGAAGAAAGAGAAAGGGGAAGAGGAAAAGCAAGAAAAAGAGCAAGCAAGAGTGAAAGAAAGAGAAAAAGATGCTGATTAACTTGCGGAGGATGTGAGATGCAAATTACAGATGCTGATGCCTTTTATTTACTTTTTTTTTTTATTCGTCTGAAAATCTGTAACGTTGTTCAGCAACCAACATGTTGCATATGCATCTACGTAGCAAAGGATACCAAAACAAAGAATAACTGGAACTCACTTTTTTGTGATGTAAAAACATTTCGGGGTACTTTTCTAAATAAACTGTAATCATGCTCCTTCTTCCCTCTTCCCTTTTGAACGTCGTTCAAACATGTTCACGAATGTATTCCCAAACGTGCCTCTGTCTGTTGCACACATTTTTTTTTTTAATAGTCTTTTTCTTTATCCTTACGATGATTTCATTTCACATTTCATATGCATGTCTGAAAATCATCCTTCCAAGAAAAATAAAATGCATCCGAATGTTTATGGACAAAGAAATTTTTTTTTTTTTTCAAATTTAAGATTGACAGACGGACACAACCTCACAAAAAAAAAAAAAAATAAATAAAGCATTACGAACCAAATATTGATAAACCTTTTAAACATATGAAAACACTCTGTTCATTTTCAACTTACAGATTGGTAATAGTCAGCTAACATACTTTCTAATTTCCGGTGCAGCGCTACCGGAAGCGACGATAAGGCAAATCAGTTCCCTCACTTATTTTCTCTCTCATGCTTATATCTCTCCTGTGCACATTTTTTTCCGCTCTTTCTTTTTTATTTCTATACTTTCATAAACATTTATCATATAAATTCAAATGAAAAACTATTTTTAAAATTTAAAAAAAAAATTTATTTTTATAATTTTAATAACATATTTCTTATAAAATTTCAAATAAAATAAAAACTTTAAAAATTTTGTTATTAAAAGTGCAAATAAAGACTAATTGTGTTATTTTTATCTTTTATAATTCTATTAATTTTTATTGTATATTTTTCAATAATGTTCTTTTCTTATATTTTATTTCAATAAATCACTTTACAATAGAAATACTGAAGAACAATAAAAGTGAAGGAACTGATTCACCTTGTCACCTTGTCATTTGCCTTCCAGTAGCGCTATGCCAGAAATTAGGAAGTATGTTAGCTGACTATAACCTACAGAATTCATATTCAGCCGAGAGTATAAATTGATATACTAACCTCCATCTCCCGTTCTGCAACCGCACAGGCTTCCCCAAAGCCGACAACCAATGGTGTGGGTACAGTACCACTTCTCATTCCTCGTTCCTGGCCACCACCACTTTGAGGAGGGTCTAGTCGGACACGTGGACGACGACGGACATATAGAGCACCAACACCTTAATGGAAATCAACGTGGACTTCATCAAAATGTTTGGAAATAAAACGAGAATTCAATTATTATTACTGTTAATAAAACTATTTCTTTTGAAATAATGAATAATTATTAACGGTCAGTTATATAGATTGCCACACAAGCACAGAAGTTCTAGTGTCATACAATAACATAATTGTTTGAATAGAAAAGATTGAGTGACACCTTAAGGGTTAGAGATGACCCCAGAACATAAGTTGATAAAATCATGTGACTTTTGGACAGAGATTTCCTGTCTCTGGTCTGGCAATAAAGCACAGAAGACATGTCTAGCCTGCCAACAGCGAGAGAAAGGGGTGTGTGTGTGGGGGGGGGGGGTGTAACTAAGCATAGCTAGACAAGCTATCCATCTGTCTGTCTATCTTACAGAACTCATCCAATTTTTTTCTATGACTCATCTTCTCTTCAAAATAAATCTTTATTAAAACTAAACATAGGCATTCAAGTGATTTTATTCAAGGTAAGTAAGGATTGGGTTACCAACGATGACATGGGTATAGAATAGATAACACACACACACGAGTAAGTGTAAACTTAACACAGCCAGTTATTATTAGTTATTATCTCTACTAACATATAAAAGTCACATTGTTTGTGTGTAGATTCATTCCCTATGGGCTCCAAAATGGGTGGGATGATTTTTATGAAATTTCACACAAATATACTTTATGTATCTTGGAGTGTTCTTACATAGTTTTGTATTGGAATACCTCCGATAACTATCGAAAAATCCTATTAAAGAAGGAACTATTCGATTTTTTGACAAAAGTTAACACTTTTATACAGCCTAATATCACCACAGTTTTATCACCGCACAAACAAAAGAGCCCTGGTGCATAAAATCAACAGTAGGTTCTTTGATATGACAGAAACGCATTTGAAATGAATGTTTGTTTAGAGTACAATCTAACCATAATACTTGACTCTTGCATTTTAAAGTCATTCAAAAATAATTTGATAAAATTGACTGTAGGTTCTCTTGGTGCAATATAGACTACAATATATTGCGGATTAAGTAATGCACGTGAGGTTTCTCCCTGTGCATTGTAGTGAGTTCTTGACTACAGCAGGCACTCAATCGATTTGATTGATGAATCGCGATTTCACTGATTTCGATGACAACAAAAGTATTAGAAGTGTGGAACATTCATTGATCCTCATTCAATCCTGGGTAACGTTGGATCTCCCTGCTAGTTATAATACAGGCTCCTTCAGTCTTTGACAGACTATGGATCCCCACGAAGGGGTGCCTGCTCGTAAAATTTTTGTGGCAGGTGTGCAATCTCCAACCACACCTCTCCTGAAACAACATAGTTAAATACCAGTCGCAAATGAAGTGTATGTACAGGATGACTGGAAAGAAATGCAGAGATAAGCGGAGAGCACATACAGCACCTAGAATTCCCAATGGTCATCCATCTAGTTCTAACCAGGCTCAACATTGCTTAACTTTGGTGATCTGACAAGAACCGGTGTGTCAACACGATTATGCCATATATGCAAGTTATAATACTAAAGGTAAGTTAATATTTGACTAGACACACCTGAAGAAGGTCAGCGGTTACATTGCCCAAAAACGATTAGATAGGAAAACAATGAGGAAAACATTTGGACGCCATTATTAGTCAATACAGATCTTTTCAAAAGTCAGCTCGATGATGTCACAGTTCTTGCAGTACAATAGAACTAAATACCTTCTGGCATCAACTGACATTTCTTTATGGTTGCACTGCCAAAAGCATTTTGAATTTTATTGCCAAGAGCAAAAGTGTATCATATTTCTATTAAAACTTCCACCATATGTTTCCCCCTCCTTCACTCTATCCCCCTTTATTTCTTCATCCACTCTATTCCTCTCTCTGAATACACACACATAGACAACTAGTTTTTATGGATCCCTCAAAGAGTGAGTAGACATAAGGAAGTTAACTCTTTGATTGAAAAATAAGAGTTATTTTCCTTTTAAAAACAAAAGATTTATTTCACCTTTTGGTCCATAGATTTTGTGTGCGCTGATGGACATCAGATCTATTTTAAGGTCGTTCACGTTAACTGGAATTTTGCCAACAGCTTGGGCCGCATCTGTGTGGAAAAAGATCTTTTTGGATCTACAGAGAGCACCTGGAATATAAGACAAAACAAAATTGTTTGAACTTTAAAGTGAAATTAAAAAAAATATTGTCCATTTGTTCAAGATTTCAAGATCTCACTCATAGAATGAAGCTTAACTCTTGGAAATTTCCAGTCTTGTAACTGTTATCAGACCATTACCTACCCATTGATGGACTCTTCCAAATACTATATTAATCGAGAACCAAGTACCCTCACGGATACAAGACTCTACCAACATTCGACTGACAAGTAAGCCAAGCTTACATCACCACTTTTCTCTGTATCCTGCTCCTTTTTCTAATATATCGTTAAAAACCTATACCGTGTTCAAAGTTGTCTTTTGTGGTCCTAATTTGGGTTCACATTAGTAACAAATTACTAAAAAAAAAAAAAAAAAAAAAAAAAAAAATGGCTAAAACATTTGGGTATTTTTTTTTAAAGCATTTATAATGGATTTACTTTGGGATTATTATGAATCTGAACAGTATAACTTGAAAGATATAATTCTTTAATATGACATCATTATTTGAACTTTGTGCTTATTTACAATAACAACAATATTAATAATAACAATAATATTAATAATGATAATAACAACAATATTAATATTAATAATAACAATAAGAACAATATTAATAATAATAATAATAAGAACAATATTAATAATAAGAACAATATTAATAATAACAATAACAACAATATTAATAATGATAATCTCTACTATTATAGAAAAGAAACTTTCTGTGTGAATTCGTTCCTTATGGACTTTAAAAACAGCCGGGCTTATTTTTATGAAATTTCACACAAAGGTACTTTATGTGCCTGATAGTGTTCTTAGATAGGTTTTGTATCAAAATGGCTTTGATAAGTATCGACGATCGAAATAATCCGATGATTTGACCAACGTTAACACCTTATACAGCCTAACATCACAAATGCATTTGAGAAGTTTTATTACCACACAAGCTGAAAGACCCAACATATAAAATCAGCAGTAGGTCCTTTAATATGACAGGAGTGCATTTGAAATGAATGTTTCTGCTTCGAACACAACTGAAGCATGATAATTAACTTTTTCATTTTAAACTTTAATTCAAGCAATTATATATAAAATAATTTTATAAAATCAACAATAGGTTCTCTACAGTGCAATGTAGACTACAATGTATAGTGGACTAAGTCACTGTCAGAGGCATGTGAAGCTTTCTCCTGGTGCACCATGATGAGTCCCTAACTAGAGCAGGCAATCAATCTGATTAAAAAATGGGCGATTTCACCGCTTTCGATGACAATAAAAATATGGGAGCGTGAAACATTCATTGATTCAATCCAGGGCAACATCGGGTCTCTCTGCTAATCATAATTATAATATTTTATGATTTCATTTGATAACTTCCTGAAAAGATTTATTCTCAGAGGACTCTCTCTCAATCCCAGCAAAGTGTTGATTCTGATGGTACTTATTTCGATCAATAAATTTTTTGTTTGAGCAGAGTTGACCTCCAGAGATTGAATTTTTTTTCTAAGTTTTAAATATTATTTATCTAGCACAACACTGATCAAGAATACACAAACTTGATGGATGTTTGACTTTTAGCTGAACGTACACACACAACTGACGTTTATGTAATAGATTCCACAGCTGCAAAAATCTAACGTTATCTTTTCTAACAGGGATGTACATGTGACTGGAGACTACTTATGAATTTCATGCTCCCATGAAACTTCCACCTGTGGAGGAAACCAGTTTAATCCGCTTAGGGTGAGTGCTGCTTCGGTACAGTAGTTAAGATGGTCTGCTCTTTCTGACTTCTGGTTTCTGTTATCCATTTGGCTGGATAAGTAGACATGGTCAAACAGACAAGAAAGCCATTCTAAACATGGAGAAGGGAGGGGGGTACATTATCTGAGAACATAATCATTAATCAGAAAAGACCATATCTTGCTTTATTTTTATTTTTTTTTTTTTACATAGGCATCACCACATTATCAAGGCCAAGAGGCCACTCAAGAATAAAGGTTAAAGAGTGTACAGTAGAAATTGGACAATATAGTAGTTAGTAATGAAAATTTGGTAAATTTGATAACTTATATGTCACCATCATCTCATCTGCGGCACAGAAGCTGGAAGTCAAAAAGAACCGATAGTCTTGACCATAACCGATTCTGCTAACAAGTCTGTTTATGAACTTACCGATTTCTTTAACTGGCTGTTTGATTCCAATTTCATTGTTAACAAGCATGATTGACACCAAAGATGTGTCTGGTCGCATGGATTTTTCCAGAAGCTAAAACAGAAAATACACACCAATAAAAACAATGCAGTTTAATGGGACTTTTAAAATACATTTTAATGGTAAGAAAAATGACACCTTTTAATGGCATGAAAAATGAACATTTAAAAATCGATTATAATAAAGTTTTATTCCTGTTTTTCTGTTCACAATTAAAAGGTACACTGTTTCATAAATTAATTTTTATACTGAAAATGGACTTATATACACTGTATTCCAGCATGATATATAATATATATATATATATATATATATACATATATATATATATATTATATTCAAAAGAAATCTACATACAATGATTGCCCTCATTTGCATATTAAAGAAAATCTATTTTAATAATTGGTTCGATGTAATTAATTATTTGTTGTCATAGAACAGTTTTAATTGTTCTATTTAAAAATATTATTTAAAGTTGATTTATTTAATTTATTTTAAATATTATTTATTTAATTTATTTAATAGCCGACAAGAGTTGCATTTAAAATCGTATGTAAGCTTATTTACTTAAGCTATGAGAGTTATTTCCCATCTAAGCTATCTTGATAGAGTTCAAAATAGACTTCATAGCCTCATCAGAGATGTCCTTTTCTCTTCCCTGCAAACTCTATCTCATAGAAGAGATGTCGCGAGTTTGTCTCTGCTTTATCGTTATTTTCATGGTAAGTGTTCGACTGAGCTTCAATCTACGGTTCCCGCTCACCAAACTTTCACAAGAAACACTCGTCAAGCTGAAAACACTATCAATAATTCCCCCCACTCTTTATCTGTGCCTAAACCTAAACGTAGATTCCATGAACAAAGCTTCTTTCTTAGAACTGCACGCCCGTGGAACTGTCTTCCATTTTCCTGCTTTCCAGCTGACTACAATCTGATTGTCTTCAAGTCCAACGTAAACAAGTTCTTGATGAGCCATTCCACTTAAGTTAACAAATTTACCGAATTTCCATTACTAACGATTACTATATTGTCCAATTTACTACTGTACTCTCTTAACCCTTATTCTCGAGTTGTCTCTGGGCCTTGATAAGTGGTTATGCCTATGTAAAAAAAAGTTATTTCATATTTGATTTTCATAGACCAACATAATTAATATTCGGTCCATCTTAAATAGTATATGATTAATTAATATTCGGTCTATCTCAAATAGTATATGATTAATTAATATTCGGTCTATCTCAAATAGTATGTGATTAATTAATATTCGGTCTATCTCAAATAGTATGTGATTAATTAATATTCAGTCTATCTCAAATAGTATGTGATTAATTAATATTCGGTCTATCTCAAATAGTATGTGATTAATTAATATTCGGTCTATCTCAAATAGTATGTGATTAATTAATATTCGGTCTATCTCAAATAGTATGTGATTAATTAATATTCAGTCTATCTCAAATAGTATGTGATTAATTAATATTCGGTCTATCTCAAATAGTATGTGATTAATTAATATTCAGTCTATCTCAAATAGTATGTGATTAATTAATATTCGGTCTATCTCAAATAGTATGTGATTAATTAATATTCGGTCTATCTCAAATAGTATGTGATTAATTAATATTCGGTCTATCTCAAATAGTATGTGATTAATTAATATTCGGTCTATCTCAAATAGTATGTGATTAATTAATATTCGGTCTATCTCAAATAGTATGTGATTAATTAATATTCGGTCTATCTCAAATAGTATGTGATTAATTAATATTCGGTCTATCTCAAATAGTATGTGATTAATTAATATTCGGTCTATCTCAAATAGTATGTGATTAATTAATATTCGGTCTATCTCAAATAGTATGTGATTAATTAATATTCGGTCTATCTCAAATAGTATGTGATTAATTAATATTCGGTCTATCTCAAATAGTATGTGATTAATTAATATTCGGTCTATCTCAAATAGTATATGATTAATTACTATTCGGTCTATCTCAAATAGTATGTGATTAATTAATATTCGGTCTATCTCAAATAGTATGTGATTAATTACTATTCGGTCTATCTCAAATAGTATGTGATTAATTAATATTCGGCCTATCTCAAATAGTATATGATTAATTAATATTCGGTCTATCTCAAATAGTATGTGATTAATTAATATTCGGTCTATCTCAAATAGTATGTGATTAATTAATATTCGGTCTATCTCAAATAGTATGTGATTAATTAATATTCGGTCTATCTTAAATAGTATGTGATTAATTAATATTCGGTCTATCTCAAATAGTATGTGATTAATTAATATTCGGTCTATCTCAAATAGTATGTGATTAATTAATATTCAGTCTATCTCAAATAGTATGTGAGTAATTAATATTCAGTCTATCTCAAATAGTATGTGATTAATTAATATTCAGTCTATCTCAAATAGTATGTGATTAATTAATATTCAGTCTATCTCAAATAGTATGTGATTAATTAATATTCGGTCTATCTCAAATAGTATGTGATTAATTAATATTCGGTCTATCTCAAATAGTATGTGATTAATTAATATTCGGTCTATCTCAAATAGTATGTGATTAATTAATATTCGGTCTATCTCAAATAGTATGTGATTAATTAATATTCGGTCTATCTCAAATAGTATGTGATTAATTAATATTCAGTCTATCTCAAATAGTATGTGATTAATTAATATTCGGTCTATCTCAAATAGTATGTGATTAATTAATATTCAGTCTATCTCAAATAGTATGTGAGTAATTAATATTCGGTCTATCTCAAATAGTATGTGATTAATTAATATTCGGTCTATCTCAAATAGTATGTGAGTAATTAATATTCGGTCTATCTCAAATAGTATGTGATTAATTAATATTCAGTCTATCTCAAATAGTATGTGAGTAATTAATATTCAGTCTATCTCAAATAGTATGTGAGTAATTAATATTCGGTCTATCTCAAATAGTATGTGATTAATTAATATTCGGTCTATCTCAAATAGTATGTGATTAATTAATATTCGGTTTATCTCAAATAGTATGTGATTAATTAATATTCAGTCTATCTCAAATAGTATGTGATTAATTAATATTCAGTCTATCTCAAATAGTATGTGATTAATTAATATTCAGTCTATCTCAAATAGTATGTGATTAATTAATATTCAGTCTATCTCAAATAGTATGTGATTAATTAATATTCAGTCTATCTCAAATAGTATGTGAGTAATTAATATTCAGTCTATCTCAAATAGTATGTGATTAATTAATATTCGGTCTATCTCAAATAGTATGTGAGTAATTAATATTCGGTCTATCTCAAATAGTATGTGATTAATTAATATTCGGTCTATCTCAAATAGTATGTGAGTAATTAATATTCGGTCTTTCTCAAATAGTATGTGATTAATTAATATTCAGTCTATCTCAAATAGTATGTGATTAATTAATATTCAGTCTATCTCAAATAGTATGTGATTAATTAATATTCAGTCTATCTCAAATAGTATGTGATTAATTAATATTCAGTCTATCTCAAATAGTATGTGATTAATTAATATTCAGTCTATCTCAAATAGTATGTGATTAATTAATATTCAGTCTATCTCAAATAGTATGTGATTAATTAATATTCGGTCTATCTCAAATAGTATGTGAGTAATTAATATTCGGTCTATCTCAAATAGTATGTGATTAATTAATATCCGCTCAACAATTTTATTTTTTTCACTCCTTCACCCGAAACAAGGTATATCGTCACTTGGACATAAAGGGTTACTAATTGGGACCATGCCTAAAAAAGATTAACAAGATGTTGGTTTATGTTACATTTGAACTTCTGCATATCTGTACAGTTAGGGAAACAGGTAGTGGGAAGGGAATTCCAAAGTCTTGATGTTCAAGGAGAGAAGCTGTCCGAGGAGAGAAGCTGTTCAAGGAGAGAAGCTTTCTGGCATTTAGGAATCTCAACATTGAAGGGGTATGATTTTGTTAGTGGGTTTGTCTGGGATATGTACATCAAGGGAGCACAAGTGCAATGAGTTCATCAGAACACATTCTATTAAAATACTTTTAAAACAGGCACAGGGATGCAACATTGCAGCGATGGGACAGGGGTTGGAGTTTGTCGACAAATCAGGACTTATCATGCATGGAGTATTGTTGCTACATCTGGGTTGGTGCATCCAGCACTGGCCTCTCTTTCTTGAATAAGGTCTAAAAAAGAGTTTTTAATCAATAGGTCTCACTTTGTCAACTAAACTCCAACCCCTGTCCCATCGCCACAACGTTGCATCTCTGTGCCTGTTTTACAAGTTTCTTAATGGAATGTGCTCTGATGAACTCGTTGCCCTGGTGCCCTTTCAATGTACATATTCCCGACAAACTCGCTAAGCAACAAAATTTCACCCCTTCACTGTTGAGGTCCCTAAATCTACCTTGAACAGCTAGATTTTAGAATTCCCTTCTTGCTACCTTCTTCTCTAAATGTACAGATATGTAGAAGTTCAAACGTTACATAAACCAACATCTTGTTAATCTTTTTTAGGCATAAAGAAATTTAATTTAAAAAAAAAATAATAATAAAATGGAAATTAATATAATGCACAAAAAATTTTTAAAAATAAATAAATGCAAAAAAAAAAATTAAAAAAAACAAACAAACTTACTTCCAAATCAACCAAACATATAAATATAAAATGAAAATAGAGATAATGCAAAAAAGAATTTTAAATAAAAAAAAAAAAAAAAACTTACTTCCAAATCAACCAAACCATTCGTTTGCACAGGCAGATACGTCACGTCAAAACCTTCCATCTCAAGAATTCGGCAGGAATCAAGTACACACTTGTGTTCCTGAAATTAAAAAATTTCAAAAATATAAACAGAAACAACATTCCCAAAATAAAAAATTTACGAATAAAAATATAAAGGCAACATTAAAAACAAATTCTTCAAATCTTTAAACCTTATCCTCAAATAAATAAGTTAAACTGTTTTGTAATTAAATTAATTTGCAAAAAAAAATCAGTTATCATCTACTTCTTGTTTATATATACAGCGAGTTTGAAAGAATAAGTTATCATACATATATATATATATATATATATATATATATATATATATAGATAGATATAAAAGGCAAAATATACTTGAGAGTTTTTGTATGTCCAAGAAAGGCTTTCTTTCACGGGGGTTCTTAGGGGTGTGTGTGTGTGTGTGGGGGGGTACTATCGCTTTGAAGTGTTTATATACCCCCCCCCAGGTAACAATATCTATGATTTGCGAATGCACATTATGTCTAGATTTATTTACAGCGACTTTTACAAAATTATTGCTATTTTGGCTTCTCACGTGTTGATTTGGCTTTTTCGTATAAAAGCGAAACTGATGTGAAATTAATGAGCAGTTCTCAACTAGCCTGGGAACAACATCCAGAAAGCGATGGACGTTTGGTCAATGTCAGTTTTCACCGTCATATCAGACAATTGCTTTCATTTGGACACTCCCCTAATAAACAGGGGAACAGGTTTTCCCCAAGATGTTGGGGGAACAAAACGAGACAAAGTTGGGTAAAAAAAAACAAACTCAAAAGAAGAACTGTCCCGCAGTAAAATTAAGTGCGGATTTGACCTCATTAAACAAACATTAAAAACTGCGGAATAGCGTGATGTTTGACCTCAATTTGAACTCATTCACTTTTTAATCACTAAATTTAACGTCTTACATTGCTTCCGTCGCCATAGCACAGGTTATGTTGTCAGCCTATCGGTCTCAAGGTTCCGGGTTTGAGGCTACCTGCCCCCCCTTTTTTTTCTTTTACACCTACAGAAGATTTTTTTTTTCCATATTTAAAAATCACTGTTCTTGTGTTTTATTTTTTTTTTAGAAGTTTAAAATCGTTTTTTTTATATTTAAACAGGGTTGAGTTTCCTTTTTGTTCTATTTTACTCCCCCCCCACACATACACACACACCTACAAACATCCGAGCAACGCCAGGTACCCCCGCTAGTCTATAATATAAATCTCAGTTGTCTATGTGTTTGTGTGTCCACTAAAAACCTTTTGTCAACTACATTGAATAGGCATGAACCTGATATGATTAGAAAAGGCGATCTCTCGATCCTATAATATTGAAAAATTAGAAAAAAATTGTTAATTATTTCATCTAAAAACGTCATTTTGTTTGAAGGAGAGGGCAGGTAGAAAAATTTTGGTTTCGACACTGTTTGTTAATCACGCATGTTCGAACAGTCAATCCATTGTTTCATTTTAAATTTGCAACGTGATAACGTGTTGTCTTGGTCTGATCAATAACGTGTTCACTTATGAACTTAGGTTTTGCAAGTTTGCGCCATCACGTGACATTTTTTTTTTTTTTTATTAACGTTTTCTCTCTCCCATCTTTCAAAATTTTCAACTTTCTTATGCGCACCTACCATGCGGCACTTTTTTTTCTTTTAATAACACAATAAGATGGTACCCAATGCCCTGTTTTAGTATTTTTATTTAATTATTTAATTTAGTTTACAATCGGGCACCGCCGCCCACCCCCACCAGTATATATATGTGACCGACCTAGTAGGATTATATATTTTGTATAATTTAACTAAAGATATTGAAATAGATAACATAGGTTTATATAGAGATGACAAACTTATGGTCGTAAAAAACTCGAACGGACCTAAATGTGAAAAAATGAAAAAGATAATCCTCAAAGAATTTAGAAGAATAAACTTAAAAGTTTAAATAGTTTCGAATACCAAAACTGTTAATTTCCTGGACGTCACTCTAGATTTAAAAACCAAAATATACGCACCCTATAAAAAAGACAACACCGACTCAATATACGTGAACCCAAATTCAAACCATCCAAAATCTATTATTAAACACATCCCTAACTCTATTAGCAAAAGAATAAGTTGCAATTCATCCAATGCAGACATTTTTAACACCCACAAACCCTTCTACAATAAAGCACTCAAAGACAGCAGGTACAAAAATACAAAACTAGAATATATCTAGCCTACACCTAACACTAAAACATCAAGAAATAAGAGAACCAGGAAAATCATATGGTTCACCCCCCCTCCCCGTTCAACTTAAATATCAGAACTAACCTAGGAAAAAAATTTCTTAACCTAATAAAACAACACTTCCCACCCAACAATACCCTCAATAAAATATTCAATAAAAAATACAATAAAATTAAGTTATAGCTGTAGTGAAAACTTAGAGAAAATCATAAAGAAACATAACATGAAGATTCTAAATAGCACATCTGAGTCAAATAAAAATAGCACCACAAAATCTTGTAACTGTAGAAATAAACAAGAATGCCCATTGAATGGAAATTGCTTAGTGGAATCAATGGTTTACAGTGCAAAAATCTCCACGAAGGAAACCCCAAATAATTGTAAATATTATATCGGTATGGCTGGAAATACATTCAATGAACAGTTTAGAGGTCACAAAAGTTCATTTGAAAACCCCTAACAGTAAAGTTACTACATCACCTTCAGCTTATTATAAAGAACTCATTGAAAAAAAAAACTAACACCAACTATAAAATGGAATATTCTCAAAAAAGCCAAAACATGTTCATCACTTAGCTCCCCATGTTACCTCTGCCTTTCCGAAAAATTATTTATCGTACGGTTTAAAGACAGGGGTAAGTTACTCAACAAGAGACTAGAAATCTCTATAAACTGCAGACATTACAAAGAACATCTTCTTAGTAACCCCAATATTACCCCTTAACTTTACCCCATCCACAAGAAAAAAAAAATCTGTAGAATTGTAAGTACACACGTCCAATGTTTGTTTTCCTTTAGCATTCACATATATGCCTATTTGTGAGTTTTGTTGAATTTTATATGTGTATGAATCTATGTCACTATACATCTGAACCTGTATGCTGGTTTGTACACTCAAATTCATATGCCTGCCCCAAATATTTGTATATCCATTTGTATGTATATTTACTCACAAATGTCTGACTGTCCGGTGAAAACTTGTCGGCCTTAATTCATGTATACTCATCCGCACCAATCCTTTCTCCCCATTCCTCCCCACTGTCTTCACACCCCACCTCTGTTCTACTATAGTTACTCCCTCCCCTTCCTAACTAATTCCTTGACCTGAAACTACCCTCTTTTCTTAACAGAAACCAAATCCTCAGAATTAACATCTCATAAGAACTCAAATTTTGTCCATCGCCATTCATGGCGATCTCTCTCTCTTCAAAATTTGAAAAGGTGTTCAACCTCTTCAGTTTTTGTACCTTAATTTTTCTTGCCTGATGATATCTAATATGATTGAAACGGTCTGCAGATTGTAGCAAGATATGACTGTATTTACATAAATAAATAATATATATATATATATATATATATATATATATATATATATATATATATATAAAGGGGATTAGAACAACAGTCTAAAGAGCAGAGTTTATTTTAATGTAAATGCATTAATACAATTAAATAAAAACAGTGCTCGTTGTAATGTAGATATATTATAAGTTCGATAGGCATAGATATCCTAGAGCTATTTTAATATTGAACAAACAAAATCAATAAATCGTACGATCGTTTCGGAAATGATGTTTTTATTGAGACAGACAATACGTCTTGGACAATAATTTTATCATTTGATTTTATAAAACAAAGTCTCCTCATCAGCAAAAAAGATTGGGTGGGGGTTTAAGACACCAAAAATAAAACTAGCATTTTTTAAGTAAGGCAGATTATCTTTTAATCGTCCGCCTTTAAAGCCCGTAAGTATCATCGTCAATGCATTCATGCTAGTTTTATTTTTGGTGTCTTTAAACCTCCACCCACTCTCTTTGCTGATGAGGAGACTTTGTTTTATAAAATCAAATGATAAAATTATTGTCCAAGTCATATTGTCTGTCTCAATAAAAACATTGTTTCCGAAACGATCGTACAATTTATTGATTTTGTTTGTTGTTCCTTTTGAAACCGATTTTTAATTTTTATTACAAATTATCAATCATTTTACTCAATATATATATATATATATATATATATATATATATATATATATATATATATATATATATATATATTGGTAAGATTATGGTCATGCAACAAACACTTACTGTTTGTGTCGTGATGACATGCTTCTTTCTTGATTTATAGAATCGAGCAACACCCTTCACGGCAATGTTGTTGGACTCGGTGGCGCCACTGGTGAAGATAATTTCTTTAGCATCGGCTCCGATCAAAGAGGCAACTTGCTGTAGGGAGAGAAGAAAACAATCAAATTAAAAGATTGTAAAAATAAAGTGGTTATCCATAGTTGAGGGCAACTCAAAGGTATCTTTTGTCAAGATTACTCCACTCCCACTTGATCCACACTTTCTAATGTGGAGTGATTAGCAAGCACCATTTTTGTTGAACTGTGAATTTTATGAATATTTTCTTCTTTTTTTTTTTACACCTTGATTATTAACTCCAAGCAAACATGACTGGCACTAAGCTATAAATGGGTTACTGTGAATAAGGGGGCAGATTTATACAGACATCTTTAATTAGAAGTTGTCAAGCCAGGTGCTTATCCACTTACATTTTTAATTTTTGCATTTGATGCAATCAGAGGAAATAGGGGTTAGAAAGGGAATTTCAAAGGCAAACGGTTTGAGGAAAGAAGATATTAGAGTAGAAAATCTTCAGACAACTTGGGGAACTCTGGAGCATGTGTGTGTGGGAGATGATTTTGCTATTTGTTGAGGGTATTAACATTAAGGGGTCACACTGGCACAGTAAATTTGTTGAAGCACTTGTAAAACAAACAGAGGTGCAAAATTGCAGTGATTGGACAGGGGATAGAACTTAGTAGACAGTGTGGGATCTATTAGATTAGAGACTCTTTAGACCATATCCAAGAGACACTAATGGTTAGAGCACCAGCCCAGATACGGAAATATTTAGAATTGTTCAAATAGAGATGAATAATATGGCTTCTTCAAGCAATTAAGGCTTTGGGTAAAGTTGATTTTTAATGCGACCTACCGGTCCCATGCTCCACAACTCCCACCAACAAGAAAAAAAAAACATGTGGTGAAAGTAATGAAAACGTGACTTACACAAGCGATGGTGCCTCTATCTATCCTGTCAGGTGACAGAATCAAGAAAGGAAAGAGAAAAGAATAACTTTTGTCTACAGACTGTTTATTAATAGACATATGGCATTAATTTGCATATGAGCACAATGACTGCTGTGAAAAAGAATGAAGGGAAAAACCACATGGCAGTCTTCTTTTTAGGACAGTTGAAAGAGTTAAAAAATATGTGATAAACATGACAATAAAATGAAAGGGAAGAAAAAAACAAATCCAAGTGTAACAAAAATATAAAGATCTTATTTTGACTGCTGTGTGTCAATAATGCGGTTAACACGGTACTGAGTTGAACGCAACTTGGTTGTGTCAAGAGATCAAACAAAGATTACCGGTGACATAGATCAAATCCAGTGACTTCCATTGACAAAGAGCATGCACCTGCGTTACAAGACAGGTCAGTGAATATATTTTGGGTGCAAGCTAGTTAACAGGAATTACAACCCCACACGCACACTTTAATACAAAAAGGGAGGAGGATATGCTTAGAAGGTTAGTCTACAGTCTTCAGTTTAAGCTTAGAGTTAGAGTCCAACAAACACAGTCGTCAAAATTCTTCTGGAGTGACGAGAGGTTAGCTATGTATAGAAGATGAATCAATAGAAAAATTCCTATCCTCCTTCTAAGGATAGGCAGAGAACAGGGGCACGATATTCAACTGTGAAACAAATAAATCCTAATTGTCCAAAGAATGAGACTTGTGTTGTTGTTATAGGCTTTTGTTCGAGGTGAACCAACACGGCCAAGAGATGTAAAGAAGATATAAAAAGATATGTTCTACTTTTATTTTATAAATCTCCGCAAAAGGGCTGATGTGTTGTAAATATGAAAATTGACTCAAAACAAGCAAATACGATCCTTCAATCCCCCCCACGCATATATAACCCAAATAAATAAATGATTCAGTAAATCGTTGGGATGAGATAAAATTAGAAGGATGATGATAATCATTATCCTGGTTAAACTGTCCATCGGGTTTTTCGATTAGTGTTGTGGATTTAAAAGTTGCTACTACTTCTGTTGTTAAGAGAGTTGGATTTAGCAAAAATCCCACAAAGATCGTGCCTCAGGATTATTTTGCATGAAATATTCCTTGATAGTTGCAGCTTTTTATTAACCTTATTATTAGTACGACTGCAGGGTTTTACCCCCAATGCTGATCAACAAGGCTCAACGGTTGCATGCAAAGTCAAAGAAAGCTTAATCGAGAACACACAAAGAAATGATGTCAAAGCAACGTTGCTATGTTAATTCCATTTATTTGTTCGACATGTGCTTGTTTTACATACAAACACAAAGACGACCAAAGAATAACGGATGGATCCTGGTACCGACTCCTGGATTTTCACCAGAGATCTGTTTTTTTTTTTTTTTACACGGTGGTCACCACTTATCAAGGCCCGGAAGCCACTCAGGGATAAGGGTTATTGCAAGTACATTACGTTAGTGTGGAGATTTGATGACGTGTTTACTTAAGGGGGCGGTTCATTAGGAATTTGTTAGCTGGATTGCAGTTCTAATATCTTACTTAGGAATTTATGCGTATTTCAATGCAATTAAAATATGCCATCATGTTTGATCTGAAACCAAATCTATGGCATCTTGCCAATTTCTTTCCATTACAATCAAATTTCTCTCGATTGTCCGTTTTCAGTTCATTTTTGGCTTCCCTTTTCTTTTTTCCATCAGGGATCCACTGGAGAATTTGGTTGTGTGCCAGCCTAGATGTCGTTTATAGATTATTGATAATACTATCTGCTGTTTTGTATGAAGTCCTCCTTGTTAGTTGCAGCTTTTCATTAACCTGTACAATTGCAGAGTTTTACCCTTGACACTGATCAACAAAGCTTAGCAGTTGCATACAAAGTCAAGGAAGGTTTGGTCCAGAACACACAAAGAAACAGTGTAAAAGCAACATTGCTATTTTAACCCTTTATGACCTGATTGAACTAATTCGTTCAGTTGTAAATAAATGAATATAAATACTTTACATGACCGAAATAGGAATTAACCGTTTAATTATTTTCAACATAATAATAATATATGGAATACATGCATACAGGTTCAAAAAATTCACGACACTACATGAAAGACGTTAGCATTATAAAATCTTAATTTAGATCTTAGGGTGAATTTTTTGTTTCTGCAGATCTTGCAGAATTGGTTAAATGCTGCTGCAGTATAACCTATCCTGCACTGCAATTATTATTATTTATGATTTTTTTTTTGTTGTTGTCATGTTTATGTGATGAGCACAAGAATAAAATGAAAGCAAAGAAAACTAGTGTAACAAAAAATATAAAAGTTGTATTTATTTACTAAATAAATATATTTTAGAAAACAGTTCATGATTTAGCAAATCAATAATGATCATTATCAGCAAGAACTTCTATACGTTGGATTTGAAGGTTACCGTGTTGTATTCAACTGGAAAGCAAGTCAGCGGAGCAGTTTTCTATAGGTGGGCAGTTCAGGGAAAGAAGCTTTATTTATGGAATCTGCATTTAGCTTTATTCATGGAATCTGCGTTTAGATTTAGGGGCACAGATAGAGAGTGGGGGAAATCATATATAGTGGTTGTAGCTAGTAGAGTGTTTTGTGGCAAGGGGTGACCATAGATTGGAGTTCAATCGAGCACTTGCAATGAAAATAATGATAGAGCAGCGACAGGCTTGCAGAGTCTCTTCTGTGGGAAAGAAGTTGCAGGGAAGAGAAAAGGGCATCACCTACTAGGTTTCAAAGCCATTTGAACTCTAGCAAGGTTGGATAGAGCGCGCTGAGCAGAGGTGAAGGTCAGTCCCAAAAGCTTATCAACATACAGAGCTTTCTCAAGATGAAAGCCATTCATTTCAATTGGGGTGTGATAAGGGTCAGAGCGATTATGATGAAAGCTTGGTTTTTGATACATTAAAATTAATCAGCCACTTTTTCCCCCACTGCATCACGTTCTCAAAATCAGAAGAGAGAGAATCAGAAAGATCTTGGTCATTGCTTGCCATAGATTGTGGTGTTATCTGTATAAATGTCTATGAATGATCTAAGAATATGATTTGGGAGATCATTGATGAAGATCAGGAAGAAAGTTGGGCCCAGGATGGCTTCCGGGCCTTGATAAGTGGTGACTACCATGTTAAAAAAAAAAAAAAAAAAAGAAGATGGAACCTTGAGGGACGCAAGCATTAATACTATGAGTTTCTGATTTCTGTCCATCAATAACTTCTCTTAAAAGTCTATCGAAGAGAAGATTTAATAATTAAGAGAACATTTCCACCTACTTTTTTTTTTATTTTATAAAACACTTCAGACTTTATTCTGGATAATTGCCATAAATATTATACCTTACACTTAAAAACGAGTAAAAGCATTGAATTGAATCTTGTTCGGTAGTCAATTTACTTGTAATCTGCTTCTTTTTTTTCTTTTTTAAGCTAAATCATTTTTTGTTTTTTTTTTTTGTTTTTTTTTTTTGTCTGAATACAGAGCTACATCATTTTTTGTATGAAGATGATGATATTTGAAAATCATTCTGACCGGGACAAAGTATTTTGTAGAAGAAATTAGATAAAATTATATTTTATAAATCTTAATAACATGCAATAGAATTTTAAAAAATAGCAACAAAAAGAAAACTGACAAACCAGAATCAAAAATTTATTTTAAGGAAAAAAGCTATTGATAAGAAAGAAACAACAGAAACACTGACTTGATTTTATATATTAGAAGACGGTGCATAGAAACTGAACAAGTCAAAATTTTCTTGCAAAACTATTTTTTTTGCAAAAGACATAAAAAGAAAAAATGTGATTCGTTTTTGTACCTGTCTTGCATGTTCCATTGCTTCTTCACTTGTCCATCCATATGCATGCGTTCGAGAGTGAGGGTTTCCATAATGAGAGACCATGTAAGGGAGCATTGCATCAAGAACGCGAGGGTCCTAAAAAACAAGAAAACATAAGATTATGAGTTATTCAAGCATTTTAAGCCTTATAAACCTTAATCTCTTAATTTTAATTCTAATAAATCCTAATCCCTTAATTTTAAGCCGAATAAATCATGATTCCTTGATTTTAACTTTAATAAGCTGCAATCCTATCATTTTAAGGAATTTGGGAAACAAAAATTATTCCAGATTTAAGATGAGTTTCCAAGAAATTCCCTGATTATTTTAATACTGTATAAAAGATGAGTACATCTTGAGAATTATTTACCAAATTTACACTTCTAACGATTATATGAGATTGTCATTTTGACCACTGCACACTCTTCAAGCCTTATCCTCAAGTGGCCTCTGGGCCTTGATAAGTGGTAATTCCTTTATAAAATAAACAATAAAACTAAGAATAAAGATTTAATAAACCAATTGTTAAAACAGATTAATGAGAGTAGATAATCTAATATATTAGAAACATGAAAGAGTAGAACATGAGAGAGAGGAAGGAGGGTGAAGAAAAAGGTCAAGGGGGGACGAGGGAGAAGGGGGGACGAGGGAGAAGATGAAAGGGGACAAGAAGAACTAGGGCAGAGGAGAAGAATGGGAGGACAGGAAGAATTGTGGCTGAGAAGAAGAATGGGGGCAAAGAAGAAGAAACGGGGGGGGGGCAAAGAAGAAGAAACGGGGGGGGAAAGAAGAAGAAACGGGGGGGGGGAAAGAAGAAGAAACGGGGGGGGGGGGGCAAAGAAGAAGAAACCGGGGGGGGGGCAAAGAAGAAGAAACGGGGGGGGGGGGCAAAGAAGAAGAAACGGGGGGGGGGCAAAGAAGAAGAAACGGGGGGGGGGGAAAGAAGAAGAAACGGGGGGGGGGGAGAAGAAGAAACGGGGGGGGGGCAAAGAAGAAGAAACGGGGGGGGGGGGCAAAGAAGAAGAAACGGGGGGGGGGGCAAAGAAGAAGAAACGGGGGGGGGCAAAGAAGAAGAAGAAACGGGGGGGGCAAAGAAGAAGAAGAAACGGGGGGGGCAAAGAAGAAGAAACGGGGGGGGGGGGCAAAGAAGAAGAAACGGGGGGGGGGGGCAAAGAAGAAGAAACGGGGGGGGGGGGCAAAGAAGAAGAAACGGGGGGGGGCAAAGAAGAAGAAACGGGGGGGGGGGGCAAAGAAGAAGAAACGGGGGGGGGGGGGCAAAGAAGAAGAAACGGGGGGGGGGGGGCAAAGAAGAAGAAACGGGGGGGGGGGGCAAAGAAGAAGAAACGGGGGGGGCAAAGAAGAAGAAACGGGGGGGGGGGGCAAAGAAGAAGAAACGGGGGGGGGGCAAAGAAGAAGAAACGGGGGGGGGCAAAGAAGAAGAAACGGGGGGGGGGGGCAAAGAAGAAGAAACGGGGGGGGAGAAGAAACGGGGGGGGGGAAGAAGAAACGGGGGCGGGGGAGAAGAAGAAACGGGGGGGGGCAAAGAAGAAACGGGGGGGGGGGGCAAAGAAGAAACGGGGGGGGCCAAAGAAGAAACGGGGGGGGGCAAAGAAGAAACGGGTGGGGTAGGGAGAAGAAAAAACAGATGGGGTGGGGGAGAAGGAGAAGTAGCGTAAGAAGAACAAGCAGGAAATGAGATATGTATCAAAAAAGAAAATGAAAAAAGAAAAATGAAAAAAAAATACAAATGAAGAATTCAAAGCTCATTTTAAATCTTTTAGATTAGAATCAAGTATTTTTTGTTATGACTTTGATGACTATAATTAAAGTAAACACGTGGAAACGAATTCTTGAAATATGTTGTCATAATTAAGTTGTTATAATTAAATTAAATTTTTCTTTAAAAAATTTACCTCCATGTTTGCTGTCCATCACCATTTTGTTCATTTCTAACCTGAGAGAATATTTTTTTAATCTGTGGAATCATTTTGTTTTGTTATGTTTTACAGACGTTAACATTAGTAAAAAGTTGGGTTTTTGTTTTGTTTTTTAATCTGTATGAATGTACATATGCGTACAAGAAAATTAAAAGGAAAAAGAAAACTATATGAAAATTTTATGATTAGGTTGAAAATTACGTCTCTCTCTTTGGACATCCATTTTTTTTTTTTTTTTTTTTTTTTTATTACATTTTCACCCCAAACAAGGCACATTGCCACTTTTATGTAGGGATACTGTCAGGGACATAAGCTACAGGGGTACTATGTGGGGAGTTGGGCAGTAAGATATCGGTACACGTTACACTTTAACTTCTGCATGTCAGTACAGTTGGGGAAGCAGGAACTCGGAAGGGAATTCCAAAGTCTAACAGTTCTGGGGAAGAAACTATTGGAATAGAAGGCTCTCTTACATCAAGGGATCTCAACTGTGAAGGGGTGGGATTTTGCTGCTTGTCGGGTTAGGTTTATTTACGTCGAGGGGGTACAAGTGCTTGCAGTTCGTCGGAGCATTCACCGTTAAAGTACTTGTAGAACAGGTAGAGGGATTCAACATTTCGATGGGACAGAGGCTGAAGCTTAGATGACAGTTCAGGACCTATCAGATTGGCGACTCTTTTGAATCTTGTCTAGGAGTGAGAGACTAGTAGCAGATGAACCAACATAAATATGACAACAATACTCCATACATGGGCGAATGGTGGCCTTATAGAGGTACAGGATACTTTCGGGCGTTAGTAGCTTTCTAGCACGGTAGAAAGAATCTACTTTTTTCGCAGTGGTCCTGGCAATGCTCTCAATGTAATATTTCGAACTCATGTTTCCTGTGAACGTTAGGCAGAGGAGTTTAAAAGATGTACTTTCAGATAAAAAGTCTTTGGCTATTGCTATTGGTGGTAGGGAAGGTTGCTTGTAGTTATTGAAGGAAACAAGTTTAGTCTTGGCAGCATTGAAGGTGACCATCCATTTTGGTCCCCACTCCACTACAGTTTCACAATTGGATACTTTTTCAGAATCAGTTGTTTCCAACCTGTCCCAGCTGCAACAGATAACTCATGACAAACACAGATTCACATTTACAAGTGGTACTTCAGAGTGTCAACAAAGATGAGAAAATCTCTTCCACTGAAATTTCTTAAAGTGTCTTAATTAAAAAAAAAAAAAAAAAAAAAAAAAAAAAATTGGATAATAAACTTACAATTGGGGTAGTGGCTTGAGCATCAAGGTAGAGTGGGCGGAATTCATTTTTCTGCGCTTCTACAACAAAAGAAAAATAATTATTAATTAACAGAAAAGAGGAAAGTATACAGAACAAATAAGATGATTGATATGAAACTAGCAGGACTACCTGATGTCGCCCAGGGCAAAAGTGTAACATATTTCTATTAAAATTTTTTATCTTGTTCGCCCACATCACAGCCTTTTTCTTCTCCATCCAGCTCATTCCCCTCTCTGAACATACAATGCATAGATTACTCGATGAAGGAATCAGAATAAAGGAAAAAAGAATCAGAATCATTTCCCTGAAAAACAAACTCCTTCTGACAAAATCTGTGCCAGTTTAGGGTCAAACAATAAATCATATATAAACGGCTACATATCTGTGTCAGTCTGTCTTAGATAAATACTTTTGCTGTTTTAACAAAAGGGCTACAATAATAATATTGCGGGGTCTCCATTCACGATGAACAGCTACAGAATGCCGAGCAGCAATAGATTACATATGAAAGATGCAGCAAAAAAAATACCCTAAGCAAAATTCATCCCAAAGCAGCAAAACTGAAGCTAGCCTGCCAGGACACTATATATACTAATGTAAGCAAATTTGAGCATATTTTATTGGTTTGAAAATATAGGTTCTTTTTTACCAATTGTCATAAAATTTTAACCATAGAATTGTATTATAATCCCCCAAAAGCCTGCAAATTTTCATGTAGTTTCGTCCCATAGAATCAAAGATATCTGCTTTCTCATATTCAATTTGGCTTTGACTATAGATATATATCCACCTTTTTTTGACAATTTAAGGAATTCTAAAGCTCAGCGACTATTCATCAGCATTTAACAAATGAAGGCTCGTTGGAAAGCTAATGACCTGAATTGTGTAGTGGGCTATGTGATATTTATCCTTTAGGTCGCACATTAAGGGGATCATCCAGAGCCTATATTTGGCACTTTTTTACAGCCAAAAAATGTTTCGGTAAAGGTACAGTAACTATCCACCCTCAAAAATTCCTTTAAAATTACCACTATGTTATCGCGTGCTGTAAACAAAAATAACATTTAAAATTCCAGAAAACGAACACTTTTCAATATATGAAGAAATTATAGTTTCAAAAAGTGGGGGATCACTTTTCTATATTAATTTGACGTAAAACGAGCACCCACTTGATGGCCACCTTTTTTGAGAAGTCTTATTTAATTTTAGGGGCGATGTTTATTGTGGCCTGGTAGACCAACACAAAACCTACCTTGAATACACTTGTTTTTTTATCAGTTTTCGGCTGTGCTAAAAACGAATATTGCATTTAAATTTTCCGCAAATAAGTATTTTTCCGGGTATTAAGCAAAAATATGCGCGCTTGCACCTATAACAATGGCCAACACTTATGATAAAGAATTACATTGCTTAATACCTAGAAAAATATTTATTTGCGATAAATTTAAATGCAAAATTTGCTTTCAGCATACCCGAAAACCTAAAGAAAACTATTTTTTTAAGGTAGGTTTTGTGTTGGTCTACCAGGCCACAATCACCAAATAAACACCACCCCTAAAAAAAAAAAAAAAAAAAAAAAAACAGACGCCCCCCCCCAAAGTTGACTATAAAGTGGGTGTTCATTTTACATTAAATTAATAGAGAAAAAATTCTTCATATCTTGGAAACTACTCGTACTCCTGGAATTTTAAATGTTATTTTCGTTTCCAGCACTCTCGAAAACTTTCAATAGTGGTAATTTTCAGGATGGAAAGCTACTGCACCTTTACCAATGTTTTAATCATATTCATTTGTTTTTCCTAGTTCTGTGTATGAATTACAAAATATCTGATATTTCCCGAAAACGTCTGGTGTTGATGGAGGGGAGACTAAAACCCGCTGCTATGGTTTTAAATGATCTGAAATAAAAGCAAGGGGAGACTTGATTCCAAATATTTCTCATATGCTATAGCTCCCCTCTACAGTTTTTATACATTAAATAAATTTCACAGTGTATAAGGATTATTTGATACTGAAGATATTCATAATCATACTCGATTTCCAAAAGAGTGGAGATATAACATATGAGAAATATTTGGAATCGAGTCTCCCCTTGTTATTTCAGATCATTTGAAACCATAGCAGCAAGTTTTAGTCTCCCCTCCATCAATGCTAGAGGTTTGGGGGATATATATATATATATATATATATATATATATTGTCAAGAATTGTAAGTGTCAACTGAATTAAAGGAATGAATTGTAAGATGGTTAACATCATGAAATTTGGAATATAGACTTGTCATTCATTCATTCATTCATTATCTCTCTCTCTATATATATATATATAATTGACATTCCACTGAAACATGTATGTAACCAATGTTTGTATAATAAACATTATTATATATATATATATAGTATGTTTATTATACAAACATTATTGGTTACATATGTGCATACATGTTTCAATGGAATCTCAATTCAGAGAGACCACTGCATCAGACTGAAAAAAGGAGCAAAAACACAGGGGTTTTCGTGGATTTACCAAATTATTTAATCATATATACAGGGTGACCCAAAAAAACGGGCCCCAACTCTAATTAGGCCCCGTTTCTTAGTGTTTTGTCCAAATTAAATTAAACTTTGGTCATAACTAGTTTATTATATTCAAAACATTACATCAAAACACTAGGGTCTTTGGCCTTTTTTTTATCCGTTGTACAGCATATGTTCTAGATGGCCTTCATTTAGCTCCGTGCATTTCTTGAGGCACAGCACAAAGTTGTCCATGACGTTCTTACAGACCGAATTGGTAATGGCTCTCATCTCCTCCCTGATGGCTTCCTTGAGTTCCGTGATAGTTCTGGGCTTCGTTACGTAGTTCCGTGATGGTTCTGGGTTTCCTTACGTAGTTCCGTGATGGTTCTGGGTTTCCTTACGTAGACTCTGATAAGATGGCCCCAAAGAAAAAATCTGGGGGGCATAGGTCCGGGCTATGGAGTGCTCACTCAAAATCACTCAGTCTCCAAAGTTCTTTTTCAGCCAATCTCGGGATAGGTTTAAGGTGTGAGAACTTGCTTCATCCTGCTGGAACCAGAACTTGCTCATGAGCGACAGATAGATGTTCTTGAGCTCACTCTTGAAGATTTTGAGGATCTCCACATACCACTCCTTGGTGACCGTCACTGCTGCGTCAGATTCTTTGATAAAGATGCCTCTGGCTGAGATTGTAGCCCACATAGTGCACTTAGGAGAGTGCAGGGGCTTGGTGGCTACTGCATTGGGTCTGAAGGAACCCCAGAAGACATTTGTCTTGGAGTTCGCCTTTCCACCAAGATAGAAGTGGGCTTCATCTGAGGTCCAAAGGACGTTAAGGAAACTTGGTGCCTCCTCGATCTTCTCGAGCATCTTGGCTGCCATAGTCCTCCTCTGCTTCTTGTCGGAGGATGTAAGGGTCTGCAGCGTCTGTATTCTGTATGGGCAAGCCCTGATATCATTCACCAGCACTCTCCTGCAAGTCTCACGGGACATACCGAGGGACTGACTTCGCTTATGCACAGAGCGTTTCGGACTCTGCTGGAGAGACTCTCTCACTCTTTTGACCAGCTCGGTTGTTCGCTTCTTGGGACGTCCTGAGTGGATTGGACGGTTCTCTCTGGCAGCGTTGAGGTTCTCCACAGTCCCATACTTCTCGAAGTAGTCCACCCAGTTCTGAATTCTGCTTTTGGATGGAGCCTTTTCACATTCGAACTGACACATGAAACTCTCCTGGGTTTTCTTAAACGAGCCTGTCTTGTAGTAAAATTTAACACAAGTGTATTCTTTGTCCCAGCTCCCACTGGGGTGTTGGTGTACTCACAGTCGTTGATTCTGCCATGTCCTGTAAAATAAGGGTAATCGGTGAATAAATAATGGAGATATCACATAAAGTGTACACGGGGTCCGTTTTTTTTAGGGGTCAACCTATATATATATATATATATATATATATATATATATAAAATCCCACAAAAACAGTGTTTCATGGTAAACAACTGATGATCCCTTAAAAAATAAATTATTGGTACTATAGTGAATTCGAGAGAGCAAGTTGATGCAGTGATTGCAGGTGATTAAATGACTTACTGACTAAATAGTTTTCTAATGAATGATAATTTTTTTTTTTGTATAGTTTTAAAGGTTAAAAACTTACAAGAATATATATAAACATACTTCTATATAGAGAAATAAATAAAATCTACGCATTTAATTGCAGGAAATTCCAAGATTATGAAATAGTTTACTCAAGAATACAATTGAAGTCAAACTGTCCAGAAATTGAAAGTAGAATTACAACCTTTAATTGCCATAAATAGAAGAATCAGTAATTATACTAACAATTAATAAGTAGTCAAACTAATTGAGGTAAGTAGGCTAATAATATGTTGCTTTTTTCTTTGAGAAATAAACAAAATCACAAACAGTTTGTAAACAAGAAAACTAATAGCAAAAATATGTCTGAGGAAGTTTATCAAATTTTAAAAACAAGTGAATAAATGTTTCACTTTTTATGAAAACATTCCAATCCAGTTAAAATATTTTCTAGGAGGGATTAAATCGAATTACATTTTAATGTTCATAATGTGCACCCCACAAAGTGTTAGGAGTTAACCCTTCCAACCCTGTACAGTTGATATATCGGCCCTAGCAACATAGCTCAAAAGATGATACAGCCGATATTTCGGTCTTCTAATAATACGTTATCAAATAATTTTGTTAATTGCCTATTGTCTTTTTAGCTAACTATTGCTTAATTAGATCAGAATTTAAAAGGTTAAAAAAAATATATAATATATATATATATATATATATATATATATATATATATATATATATAATTAAATAAGGTGGTAGTCACCAACAATGTGTATTTTTTACCATTATTTTATTATTCCGTGTCTTGGTTTTTCATTGAGAATTATGTTTAGATCATTGTAATAATGTTTTTAAATCATTGAAATCAACAGGACTGACCACAGCCGACTCGCCACAGCCCAATAAAACAGTAATAAAAATTGAACATTCCAATGAATAGTAGACACTTACACGTTTCCATCCCTTGGAAACACTTCAAATGAACTAGAAAATGCTATTTTTATATCTCCAACACATTTTGAAAATAATTTCTGAAGAGGACACTTCACAGAACGTCTGAAACGCGTTAAAAATGATTTCAATGATTTAAAAACATTATTACAATGATCTAAACATAATTCTCAATGAAAAACCAAGACAAGGAATAATGAAATAATGTTAAAAAATGCACATTGTTGGTGACTACTCCCTTATATATATATATATATATATATATAGAGAGAGAGAGAGAGAGAGAGAGAGATAATCAGTTTTCGGACAGAAATTTGGTTGTTAAGGGGTCAAAGTTGAATGATTTCACCTTTGAGAATTCTACCAAATTCCTCCGCCAATTTTGGGCCTAAACACTTGAAATTTTAGATGTAGGTTACTTGGACAATCATCAAATATTTTAATTTGAGACTAAAACAATAAATGTTAAGGGGTCAAAGTTAAAAAAAAATTTGACGTCTGCGGTCTCTACCAACTTTTCCCTATGATAGTTAAAGAAGCCTATTATATAGAAAAGCATTACCGTACATATTAACACTTTTTAATATATACATATGCACATAACGTTATGAACAGTATATACAGCCCAAGCAAAGCCGGGTGGAATATATATATATATATATATATATATATATATATATATAGAGAGAGAGAGAGAGAGAGAAGAGATATATGTATATATATATAAAAGAGAAATGTGTGTGTGTGTGTATATATATATATATATATATATATATATATCAATCATATAAAGCTGAATGTGTGTGTGTGTGTGTGTGTCTGGTCACGAAATAGGCTCCTGTATGGTTGACTATTTTAATAAACTGATTACATATAATGATAGAAGATGTATCGAGACACAGGAATGGGTATGTTTGATCTGGCATAATGATGATTCA